>NC_041388.1:369096612-369185840 GCF_002162155.2 Triticum dicoccoides | reverse complement strand
ACTATAAGCCCCTATCTTTCTCTGTGTCCGATTAAAACTTTGAACCCATAAATATCACATGAGTGTTAGCAATTGTGAAAGATTAAATGATAGTTGAGTATGTGGATTTTGATGAATCAAAGCTCTTGCATAGACCTTTGCCGAAAATAAGATGAATTGCAATTGGTTGATGACTAAGAGCACAGTCTGTTAGTTTTCAAGAAATTTTATGATCTGTACTTTAACATGTGAATAGCTTGTTACTTGATCATGAGAAGTTTTATGAGTTGAGCTACTATTATGATATATAATGATGCTATAAAAACTGATTGAAACTATCATTGATCAAACTTAAGCACTTGCTAGCATTCATACTTCATAAATTATTTCTTTTATCATTTACATACTAAAGGACGAGCAGGAATTAAGCTTGGGGATGCTGATACGTCTCCAACGTATCTATAATTTATGAAGTATTTATGGCATGTTTACAATAGTTTTATATGATTTTGGTATGATTTGATTATAACTAACCCGGACTGACGCTGTTTTCAGCAGAACTACCATGGCGTTGTTTTTGTGCAGAAATAAAAGTTCTCGGAATGCGATGAAAATCAATGGAGAATTTTTCAAGAAAATATAAAAAATACTGGAACAAAAATCTACCAGAGGGGAGTCCCGTGGCCCCCACGAGGGTGGGGGGCGCGCCCCTGTGCCTCGTGGACTACCCATGGGGCCCCCTGGCTTGTTCTCGACACCAACCTCTCCTATAAATACCCAAACCTACAGAAATTAAGCTAGATCGGAAGTTCTACCGCCGCAAGCCTCTATAGCCACGAGAAATCAATCTAGGCCCTCTCTGGCACCCTGCCGAAGGGGGCCATCATCACCGAAGGCTATGGAGGAGGATCCCGGAGGGGCCATCATCACCACGATGGCCAAGGAACAGAGGGAGAACCTCTCCCCATCTAGGGGGAGGCCATGGAGGAGGAAGCACAAGGGGGAGAACCTCTCCTCCTCTCTCTCGGTGGCACCGGAGTGCCATCGGGAGGGAAATCATCGCCGCGGTGATTGTCTTCAATAACATCACCATCCTCATCTCTTTTACACGGTCCACTCTCCCGCACCCCGCAGTAATCCCTACTTGAACATGGTGCTCTATGCCACATATTATGTTCCAATGATGTGTTGCCATCTGATGATGTTTTGAGTAGATATCCTTTGTCTTTGGGTTGGTTCATGATCTAGATTGGTACGAGTTGTATGTTTTATTTTGGTGGTGTCCTATTGTGCCCTCCGTGTCACGCAAGCGTGAGGGATTCTCGCTATAGGGTCTTGCAATACGTTCATGATTCGCTTATAGTGGGTTGCTTGAGTGACAGAAGCATAAACCCGAGTAAGGGGGTTGTTGCGTATGGGATAAAGTGGACTTGATGCTTTAATGCTATGGTTGGGTTTTACCTTAATGACCTTTAGTAGTTGCGGATGCTTGCTAGAGTTCCAATCATATGTGTGTATGATCCAAGCAGAGAAAGTATGTTAGCTTATGCCTCTCCCTCATATGAAATTGCAATGACGACCACCGGTCTTGTTAACTATTGCCTAAGACAATTCCGCACACCGATCCATCATTATTCCACACTCGCTATTTATAATATTTAGTGATATATTCTAACTTTAAGATAATAGCACCTACTTTTATATTTTATCTCTCCAATACCATGCAAAGTTATCCTCTTCATACCCACAACGTAGTTTTATTTCTCGTTTCTAGTTGGAAGCAACTGTTCGGTGTACGTAGAGTCGTATCAGTGGCAGATAGGACTTGAGAGAATATTGATCTTACTTTTAGCTCCTTGTGGGTTCGACACTCCATACTTATCACTTCCACCTTTGGGAATTGCTACAATGATTCCCTGCACTTGGGGATTATCAGCCGCCTGCCAGGCCTTGGCGACTACCGACAAGCCAGGGGGCTCCGACAGGCAGTACTACAAGATCCACCGCACCAAGGGCCATGACCTCCAGAACTGCCGACAGGTTGAGCATCTTGCAGAAAAGCAAAAAAGCTAAATATGAAAGGCGGGACAAGGAGAAGGGTCAGGATGGTGCTGAGGGGTCCGGCAAGAAGCATGGTGGCCAATGAGGTCGCCGCAGCAAAGATAATCAGCAAGAGAGGCCCGCTCGGGGCAGGGATAGGAAGGAGGAAGATGATGATCATGACGAGGACGACGAGTCCTACGAGCACGAGTTCCAGAAAGCTACAGACGCCATGTGCGTCGACGGTGGTGCCTCGTTGCACACCTCTCACCACCAATTAAAACAGTGGGCACGAGAGGTCACTGCGGCGGAGCCATCGTTTGATTCCGAGAAGCCACTGAAGTGGTCCCGCATGCCCATCATTTAAGACACCGAGGATCACCCTGATCGCACAACTATGGTCGGGTGTTTGCCGTTCTTTGTTTCACCAACAATACGCAACCTCAAGGTGACAAAAGTGCTGGTTGACGGTGGGGCCAGTTTGAACTTGACTCGCCAGCTGTGATCAAGAGGCTGCAGATTCCCGATGGACATCTCGAGGAGACGGGCATGTTTCAAGGGGTCAACCCAGGAAGGATCCAGCCAAAAGCTAAAATCATGTTGCCTATTTTGTTTGGGGGTGAGCTGAACTATAGGACGGAGAAGATCGTCTTTGATGTCGCCGAGATCCCCTTGCCATACAACGGGATCCTTGGCCGCCCAGCGCTGGCCATGTTCATGGCGGCGTCACACTACGCCTACAACACATTAAAGATGCCGGGACCGCTGACCATCATCACCGTCCCCTCTGACAAGAAAGACGCGCTCATCTGCGCTGACCAACTCTACCAAGAGGCAGTTGCGGCAACTGCCGCCAAGGCACTTGCTCCTGCCTCTCAAGCCCCGAGAAGGAAGAAGGTTGGCAAGACCTCTGCCGGCAAGACCCCTTCCGGCGAGACCTCTTCCGGCAAGACCCCTTGCACCCACTCCGGAAAGTGCGCCTCTTCGTAGTGCTGCGCTCCCGTTGAGAACGGGCCAGAGAGCTCCACCGGCAAGAGAAAGAAGTCCAAGGCTGCACCACCAGAAACCAAGAAGGTCTCCGTCAAGGAGGATGGCACGGGCAGGGCTTTCACTATAAGCTCCACCCTTGACAGCAAATAGGAAAGCGCGCTCATCGCCTTCCTCCGGGCAAATGTCGATGTGTTTGCATGGCAAGCATCCGACATCCCCAACGTTCCCAGGGAGGTGATTGAGCACCATCTTCTGTCTGTCCTTATGCGTGGCCCGTCAAGCAGAAGGACATGAAGCAAGCTTTGGAGCGACAAGAGTTCATCATCGAGGAGATCAGGAAATTGGAGGTGGCGGGCCTGGTTAGAGGAGTGCTCCACCCTACGTGGTTGGCCAATCCGGTGGGTGTGCGTAAGGCAAATGGGAAATGGAGGCTGTGTATTGACTACACATATCGCAATAAAGCCTGTCCAAAGGAACCTTTCCCTCTGCCATGCATCGACCAGATTGTGGACTCCACTGCCGGGTGCGACCTGCTGTCATTCCTCGAGCTTATTCAGGATACCACTAGATCTTCATGATGAAGGAAGACGAAGAAAAAACTGCGTTCATCACCCCATGTGGTACGTACTATTTTGTATGAATGCCTTTCGGGTTGAAGAGCGCTGGTTCAACGTTTGCCCGAGCAGTCCAGATTGGTTTTGTGCCCTAGCTACATAGAAATATGGAAGCTTATATGGACGACATAGTGGTCAAAACCAAGGACAGGGCCACGCTCATGCAAGATTTAGAAGAAACATTTGCAAATCTGCGCAAGATCAACCTCAAGCTCAACCCAGAGAGGTGTGTGTTCGGTGTCCCCTCCAGCAAATTTGTTGGGTTCTTTGTGTCTCAACACAGAATCAAAGCAAAGCCCGACAAGATCAAGGCAATCGAGCAGATTGAGGCGCCAAAACAGGTGAAAGACGTCCGTAGGCTCGCCGGCTGCGTTGCTGCCCAAAGTAGGTTCATCTCCAAATCTGCTAAGCGTGCCCTCCCATTTTTCAAAGTTTTGAAAAAGGCGGGTCTAGTAAAGTGGACTCTGGAGGCAGAGCCAGTGCTGCAAGATTTGAAGAGGTACCTCTCCTCCACACCAATACTAGTTGCGCCTAAACTACAAGAGCCGTTGCTGCTGTACTTAGCAGCAACGAATCAATTGGTCAGTGTTGCGCTGGTGGCATAGAGGGAACTTGAGGAAGAAGCGGCAGTAGCAGCAGATCCGTCGGATAGCGGGTCGGGGCCCTCCCCGGCAGAGCCTGGCACCGGCAAGGCGGAACTCCCGGCAAGGCCCGATCCCAACAAGGCAGAGTCTGAGCAGATGGGCGAAGTGGGACAGAAGTAGAAGGTGGTGCAGCACCCTATTTATTTTGTAAGTTCCCCCTTGCAGGGGCTAGATCAACATATTCTGGTATGCAGAAGCTACTTTTTGGCCTCCTCGTTGCCTCGAGAAAGCCGCGTCACTATTTCCAAGCGCATGAGATCACCGTCATCACCCGCCTCCCTTTGCAATAGATTTTGCACAACCCAGTTGCGATAGGGAGGATTGTGGAGTGGGCATTGGAGCTGTCAAGCTTTGGCCTCAAGTTTGAAAGTACTTGGACAATCAAAGCCGAGCCTTGGCAGAATTCATAGCGGAATGGACCGCAACGCCCGACGAAGAAGTTCAAGAAACCACCCTTCCCGGCAAGGAGACCTGTCATGATTGGGTTATGTACTTTGATGGTGCTTTCTCACTGCAAGGTGATGGTGCTGGCATGCTAGTCGTCGCTCCCACCGGAGAGCACCTCAAGTACGTAGTCCAGATGCACTTTCCCCAGGAAAAATCAATGAACAACACAGCGGAGTACGAGGGATTGCTTGCCGGTCTCAGGATCGCGGCAGACCTCGGAATCAAGAAGCTCATCATCAGAGGTGATTTGCAGCTTGTCATTAAGCAAGTCAACAAGGATTACCAGAGCCCGTTGATGGAGGCCTACATGGATGAAGTGAGGAAGTTGGAAGAGCGTTTTAACGGATTGCAAGCAGAGCATGTTCCCTGAGCGGAGAACAGCATTGCTGACAACCTGTCGAATCGTGCTGCCCTGAAGTTGCCTGTGGAACCAGGTACCTTTGTGCTTCAATTAACTCAACCGTCTGTCGAGCCATCAGCAGGGCAGAACACGCGATGAAAGGTAGGCCCTGGCAAATACTTTCCTGCTGAGCTCCCAGGAGAAGCCGACAAGGACGTTGCCGGGTGCCCCAAGCTTGCCGGAGAGCAGCAACCCCCGGCAGTGCCTCGAGCTCTGACTGTAGAGGCAGCTGCCCTTGCGGCCGAAGATGTGCCTTTAGTCCTTAGGCTCCTGCATGGGCATAGCACGCCGTCCGTTTCCTCCAAACAGGGGAGCTTCCTGAGGAACAAGTTGAAGCACAGAAATTAGCCTGTCGGCCCAGCATGTTCCAGTTTGTGGATGATGCCCTATGCAGAAGGAGACCAAACGGTTTGAAGTTGAAATGGATTCCTCGGGAAGATGGACTGAGGCTGTTGGCAGAGATACATGGAGGCATGTGTGGCTCCCACATAGGGTCGAGAGCCCTTGTCGGCAAAGCATTCCGGCAAGGCTTCTTCTGGCCCACCGCCCTCCAGGATGCAACTGCCCTAGCAACCAAGGGTGAAGCATGTCAGTTCCATTCAATGAAGCTTCATCAACCAGCCCAAGCTCTTCAGGCAATCCCTCTTTCCTGGCCATTTTCGGTCAGGGGGCTCGACATACTGGGCCCCTTTCCCCGCGCTGTCGGGGGCTATGAGTACTTGTACGTCGTGATCGACAATTTCACAAAGTGGGAGGAAGTTGAACCGATGAGAAAGGTGACAGCATAGTCAGCCGTCAAGTTCTTCAAGGGGCTAGTCTGCCGTTTTAGTGTGCCCAATAGAGTCATCATCGACAACGACACGCAGTTCACGAGCCCCACCTTCATGCAGTACATTCAAGACCTCGGCAGCAAGGTCTGCTTTGCTTCTGTTGCTCATCCCAAAAGTAACGGCCAGGCCAAGAGGGCAAATGCAAAGTGCTGCGAGGCCTCAAGACTAGGACTTTTGACAAGCTGCACAAGTGTAGAAGGCGCTGGGTTGATGACTTGCCAACAATTCTTTGGTCCATCAAAACGACACGAAATCAAGCTACTAGCCAGACACTCTTTGCCCTGGTTTACGGGGCAGAAGAAGTTCTCCCCATGGAACTCATATACGGGTCACCTCGAGTGCTTGCTTATAATGAGCTTGAGCAAGAGCAGTTGCGCCAACAGGATGCGATGCTCCTCGAGGAAGATCGTCTTCAGGCTGCTGTGCGAGCCGCTCGCTACCAGAAGGCCTTGCACCGCTATCATAGCCGCAAGGTTCACGCCCGAAGCCTTGAGGAAGGCGACCTTGTTCTTCGGCGTATTCAATCCGCCAAGAATTCAAACAAGTTGACACCGACGTGGGAAGGCCCTTATCAGGTAACACGTGTCACCAGGCCCGGCACAATCCACCTGGAGACCGAAGATGGCATTCTGATGACCAATTCCTGGAATATCGAACATCTTCGCAAGGTTTACCCCTAAGGCGTAGTTGCCGGGAGCCCCGGCAACCACCATTTTGTACTAGCCTTGCCGGTAAGGCATGTAACCCTATGTACATAGCCAGGCGCAGACCCTGTGCCTAGTTAGGGAAAGAAATCCTTAGTATGTATAGTTTCCTCTCGATTTCCATGTTTATGTGTATACATATATGCATGCTTGTCCAGGGTACTGTACTGCTTTTTTATCCCAATAAATATTAATGGACAGCCAAGGTCCCATGCTCTTGCCCTCTCTCCTTTCCAGCCACGGCGAGGACACCGATCCCGCTAAGGACCCGGCTCTGGCAAGAAGTTGAGAAGACCGCCCGGTACGGCGATCCCCGACAAACCAAACAGATAAAGTTTACCTCTTGCCCATTCGTGTTCGTAACCTATGACTTGTGCATTATAAAACCTCGCCACCCTTCTTTAAAAAAACTCGGGTGCTCCCATTCCTGGCTCGAACGCTGCTTTGGTCGGAGTGGTCATAGTAGCCCTTGTTAGAAGGGGGTGGACGAGGGGCTGGATCCTTTGTCTGTAACCCAAGAGATGTGATTCTCTGGTAGGCGCAGAGGGCACCGGCAAGACAGCTTGCCAGGGGCCTCATTTATTTACATTAAGGAGGTATTTCGCCTCTGCACGAACGTACGCATGCACGGGTCCCCGGCAAGGCTAGACCTTTCCATTAACATGATGATACGAGTACAGAGGTTACATGACACAAGCATGGGCTCGATAGATTACATTATCTAGATATTAAGATTTGGCAAGTGCCTACAATTTAAAAGAAACATAAGTGCCCCGTAATCCCCGTTCTTGCCCCTTTCCTCCCAGGTGCGGTAGGTGAAGGAAAAAAGGAAGCGGCGGGGAATGCGCCGATGGAGAGCTTGAGAGGAAGACCCTTGGCAAGGCGCGTGGCCGAGGGAGGAGGGCAGCACGGTCAGTCGGAGTCAGCGTCCTCCCGCCTGACGCCCTCGTCGCCGCTGTCGCTGTCCTCCTCGTCACTCCCGCTCGAGGAGGAGGTTTCGTCGTCAGTGGAGCTCTCCACGCAACACCTTAGGCGAGTTCCCAAGTTCCCAAAATACTTGACGGAGAGCAGGCAGTTCTCCATCAATTTGAAGTGGAGGACGAGCCCCTCCGAGAAGCAATGGGCACGAGCGAAGGCTTTCCACCCACGGCGTAGATATATGACATGAGGGGCGGGGAAGGCGACATCGACCTGCATGCCGCCGTTCCCGCAACCCCTCATATGCAGCCTCAATGCTTGTGGCGGGTCGAGCTCCATCTCCCGAGCGAACAGAGTGGGGAGACGGAGGCAACCGCGCACTGGCTTGTGCAACCTGATGAAGAATTTGCGAGGCTGGTCTCCGACATGGCCCTCCATTGGGGGAGGAGCCGCTGGCGGAGGCGCAGCCAGTGCGCCACCCCATCCTCCTCTCCCCCGTGCTCCATGGCAACCTCGGCCTCGTCCCCTCCCTCTTCCTCTCATGGCCGGCTCCGCCACCACGAGCTCTTGGGGAGGGGAGGGCACACTATCGAGCAGAGACCCTCATCGCTGCCATCAGAGCACCGGCGCGCCCTCTCGCCGATGCAAAGGGAAGAAAGGAGTCAATATGGAAGGAGATTGAGGGAGTCCTGGATTAGGGGTGTTCGGATAGCCGGACTATACCTTCAGCCGGACTCCTGGACTATGAAGATACAATATTGAAGACTCCGTCCTGTGTCCGGAAGGGACTTTCCTTGGCGTGGAAGGCAAGCTTGGCGACGCGGATATGAAGATCTCCTACCATTGTAACCGACTTTGCGTAACCCTAACCCTCTCCGGTGTCTATATAAACCAGAGGGTTTTAGTCCCTAGGACAACATACACAACAATCATACCATAGGCTAGCTTCTAGGGTTTAGCCTCTTCGATCTCGTGGTAGATCTACTCTTGTACTACCCATATCATCAATATTAATCAAGCAGGATGTAGGGTTTTACCTCCATCGAGAGGGCCCGAACCTGGGTAAAACTTCATGTCCCTTGCCTCCTGTTACCATCCGGCCTAGACGCACAGTTCGGGACCCCCTACCCGAGATCCGCCGGTTTTGACACCGACATTGGTGCTTTCATTGAGAGTTCCTCTGTGTCGTCGCCGTCAGGCTCGATGGCTCCTACGATCATCAATAGCGATGCAGTCCAGGGTGAGACCTTCCTCCCCGGACAGATCTTCGTCTTCGGCGGCTTCACACTGCGGGCCAATTCACTTGGCCATCTGGAGCAGATCGAAAGCTACACCCCTGGCCGTCAGGACAGATTTGGAAGTTTAAACTACACGACTGACATCCGCGGAGACTTGATCTTCGACGGATTTGAGCCACTGCCAAGCGCGCCGCTCTGTCACGACGAGCATGATTTAGCTCTGCCACCGAACAGTGCCCTGGAGGCCGCACCCACGTCAGCTCCGACCCCTAATTCGGAACCAACTGCGCCGATTGAGGATGGGCGGTTGGATGCCACCTTGGGGGCTGCGACCCTAATGGCGATTCAGCCGAACACCAGCCCCGTACTCTGCGAGACTTGTGACTCCAGGGAGCCGGACTCCTCTCCGGGCTCCGAACCCTCTGTGCCCCTGCCGATCGACTCCGATTGGGCGCCGATCATGGAGTTCACTGCCGCGGACATCTTTTAGCACTCGCCTCTCGGCGATGTCCTGAAGTCACTAAAGTCTCTCTCTTTATCAGGAGAGCCCTGGCCGGACTATGGTCAGCAAGGTTGGGGTACGGACGATGAAGAAATTCAAAGCCCACCCACCACCCACTTTGTAGCCACTATCGACGACTTAACCGACATGCTCGACTTCGACTCCGAAGACATCGACGGTATGGACGCCGATGAAGGAGATGATGAAGAACCAGCGCCTACTAGGCCCTAGAAAGCCACCTCGTCGTATGACATATACATGGTGGACACCCCAAAAGAGGGAGATGGCGACAGAACAGCGGAGGATGACCCCTCCAAGAAACAGCTTAAGCGCCGGCGTCAGCGGCGCCGCTTAAAATCCTGCCAAAACAAACACGGTGATTCCAGCACGGGAGATAATAATACTCCGGAAAGCGCCGAAGAAAACCCCCTCCAGCAAGATTTAGCATAGGAGGATGGAGAAACTAGCCCTCATGAGAGAGCGGCAGACAGAGAGGTAGAGGACGATAATTATATGCCTCCCTCCAAAGACGAGGCAAGCCTCGACGACGATGAATTCGTCGTGCCAGAGGATCCCGTCGAGCAAGAGCGTTTTCAACGCAGGCTTATGGCCACGGCAAGAAGCCTCAAAAAAAAATAGTAACAGCTTAGAGCTGATCAAGATTTGCTAGTCGACAGATGGACTGAAGTCCTTGCAGTCGAAGAGCATAAACTCGAACGCTCCTCCAAGAGCTACCCAAAGCGCAGGTTGCTACCCCGATTAGAGGAGGAAGCACTTGATGCGGCCGACCGACCACCTCGTGGCCGCGACAAAGAGGCCTCTCGGCCCTCCACTCAAGCCGCACCCCATACCAAGGCACGGGAATATGCGCCAGACTTACGAGACATGTTGGAGGACAAGGCAAGGCAAACAAGATCGATCTACGGATCGCGTGGGCGCCCCACGGCTCGAGACGGTAACCGTCATGCCGGCCACAAATTCGGCAGGGCCGAACTCTAACGCCCCAAGACCGGAGCTTCAGTTGCCTTCCAGGGTTTCTGGGTTTTCGTCGTGTGTTTTGTTTGGTCCGCTGCTTTTCATCTTTGCATCATGTGCATTGCATCATGTCATCATGCAACCCGTTTTAAAACTCAGCTAAACAAATGATATGGATCTTTGATCCATTTAAATCAAGGGATTTCAGATGGTGATTCTCTTTACAACTTATCCTCTCGATATTTAGAGAGCTATAGTAATTATTCCAATTATGTGGAATTACCTTAACACACTTGCAAAAATCCCAATGCCTTTTATTATTTCAACTCTTGGCCTCTAACTTTGCCACTTGTCCTTTCATCATTTTCCGGAGCTCCACCTAATTTCTCAACATTTTTGGGCACTTCAAAAACCTATCCTAGTTCAAACCTTTTGAATTAAATTCAAAGGAATTTGAATTTAATCTTTCAACTTGACCTTTTTCTATTTTCCCGGACCGTGCACATTTTTCTGAGTCCGTGAAAATTATCCCCGTGCCCAAATTCTTCCTCTAACCTTCTCTTCTCTCTTTTCCTTTGTCCTATTTTTTTGTCTCTGTTTTTGTTAAGGGTAGAAGCAAGAGAGGGAGAGAAGGGAGCCCAGTAGGCCATTTGGGCCCAGCTGCATCTAACCTAGCCGGCTCCAAGGCCCACTCCCTAACCTAACCCTAGGCCCAGCCTCTCCCCTCGCTACCCTCTCCCGATCTCATCTCTCCCTCGTTTCCCTACACGCGCCGCCACATGCTCAACGCACGCATCGAGCCAGGGAGGAGTCCGATCCCCATCACCAACGCTCGCAGGCTCCTCTGCTCGATCCTCACTTCTCCCCCTCGCACCTCACTTGCCTCCCCTTGCGCCGCCCTCTCTCTCTCTCGTTCTCCTCCCTCACGCCGCTAGCGAGCGCCCTCGCTCAGCCCAGCCTCCTCGCTAGCTCCCCATCTCTTCCTCCTGGCCAGCCGTGCCCCTCCATGGCGCTGCCTTGCTACTCCCTCCGGCGAGCACCGTGCCGTCTCCCTGCCTTGCCTGCTCTATCGGCGTCACCAACAACAGCAGTCCAGCGCCCAAGCTCCTCTGCCGCCTCGCCCATTCCCGGCCGGATCCCGCCGGCAGGGCCTCGCGTCCCCGCTTCAGACGACCGTCGCTGCGTCACGACCTCAGCTCCACCTGCGAAGCCCGATGCCCCTCGGCGCATCAGCTTCGACCTCGATCAGATGCGCCCGAGGAGCTCCCCGAGCGAGCTCGCCGGCGGCCCCTGCGTTCCTCGTGACCTCTACTGCCTGCCGGCCCCTTCTCCGCCTCGCCGTCGTTTTGCTGCAGGAGTCGAGATGTCGCCTCCTTCAGTTCGTTAGCCGACATCGTGGCCTCAACCTCCATGGACAGCCTCCTATACCTCGAACGGGAGGAGAACCGCTGCGTTGACTGGATCGGTGCCGCTCCAGGCCACTGCACTGTACAACTGCTTTGAGAGAACCCGGATACGTCAAGACCTGGGCCGACAAGTACCACGACGTCCGTCGATCGCCAAGTACCCCTTCGGATACGCAAGTCCCTCGAAGGTCCACCGATGCCTAGTACGACTACAGGACCGGAACGAAGTACCATGATGACCGTTGACATGTACCGCTACACCGCACCGAAACGTCAAGACCGTCCCGGATATTGTCAAGTACCACTTTGGTTTCGGAACGCGACGAGTACCACGACTACCCTCATGGACTTTGGTTCCATCAAGTTCGACTACAACGTGCGACAACTACCGCCGCCGTGATTTTCGACAAGACGTCGTGTGCCTCTACTTCCACTACCGAATGTCCCGAGAACGTCTACTTCCCCTACACCGCATCGAACTCGAACCGCTCCGATAACGCACGCTTCAAAGGTCTAACCCCGAGACGACGTCCGTGAACGAATGCTTGCGATGTTTGAAATGCTCGTGTTTGCTCCATGTAGGAGTTCTTCGGTGCACATTGCCCCTCTTTTTCCTTGCCACCGACATGTGGGAACCCCGTAATCGGGAGCACCCCACCATCCTTGCATGACACGCTCCCGTCACTCCCTTTTGCACCGTTATCCCCGTGGGCTACCGGAGAACTGATATGTTGTCGTGGCATCATTTTCGGATTCGTCGTCGTGGCACCCTTTTCCTTTCCACCACGATGTCAAATGCTTCATAATAATGCTCTTGTCAAGTTTTAATAAAAATTGCATAAACTTGTTCATGTCATCTGCATCATGATAACAACAATTAAAAATATTTAAATTGTTGTTTGCATTAATTTACTAATGCATATGGGGATTTAGCGGATTTGTTGTTTGCTATATCCGGCCCCATTTAAATTGTTTAGATAGACAATCCCTTTATGTTTCACCTCTTGACATGCTTAACAACATTTAATATTGTTGGGTACATAAATGAGAGAGAACTAAATAATTGATGTGGTGTTCCGTCAATATACAACCCGTTGCATATTGAGCTCCACTTAATTTGTAGGATTGTTTGTGCTCTTTGCCATGCCATGCCTCTTTAAACCGGACATGCATCATACTTGTTTGCGCATCATGCCATGATTATGTGGTAGTTGTTTACTAGGTTGTTTGCTCTTTTCCGGTGTTGCTTCTTCGGGTTGGTTCCGATAACGTCGCGTTTGTGAGGAACCGTTCGACTACGTCCGTTTGTCTTCTTCATGGACTCGTTCTTCTTCCTTGCGAGATTTCAGGCAAGATGACCATACCCTCGAAATCACTTCTATCTTTGCTTGCTAGTTGCTCGCTCTTTTGCTATGCCTATGCTGCGATACCTACCACTTGCTTATCATGCCTCCCATATTGTTGAACCAAGCCTCTAACCCACCTTGTCCTAGCAAACCATTGTTTGGCTATGTTACCGCTTTGCTCAGCCCCTCTTATAGCGTTGTTAGTTGCAGGTGAAGATCGAAGTTTGTTCCTTGTTAGAACATGGAGATGTCGTTCCTTGTTGGAACATTTTTTTACTTGTTGGGATATCACAATATATCTTACTTAATTAATGCATCTATATACTTGGTAAAGGGTGGAAGGCTCGGCCTTATGCCTGGTGTTTTGTTCCACTCTTGCCGCCCTAGTTTCCGTCATATCGGTGTTATGTTCCTGGATTTTGCGTTCCTTACGCGGTTGGGCTATTATGGGAACCCCTTGACAGTTCGTCTTAAGTAAAGCTCTTCCAGCAATGCCCAACTTTGGTTGTACCATTCACCGCCTAGCCTTTTCTTTTCCCTTGGGGGTCGCGCGCCCAAGGGTCATCATTTTTTTAAACCCTCGGGCCAGTGCTCCTCTGAGTGTTGGTCCAACTTGTCAGCCACCGGTGGCTACCAGGGGCAACTCTGGGCTGGCCTACCGGAAGTTTAGACAATTCGGTGTGCCCTGAGAAAGAGATATGTGCAGCTCCTATCGGGATTTGTCGGCACATTAGGGCGGTGTTGCTGGTTTAGTTTTACCCTGTCGAAATGTCTTGTTGTACCGGGATACCGAGTCTGATCGGAAAGTCTCGGGAGGAGGTCTATTCCTTCGTTGACCGTGAGAGCTTGTGATGGGCTAAGTTGGGACACCCCTGCAGGGATTTGAACTTTCGAAAGCCGTGCCCGCGGTTATGGGCAGATGGGAATTTGTTAACGTCCGGTTGTATAAAACCTGAACTTGACCTTAATTAAATTGAATCAACCGCGTGTGTAACCGTGATGGTCTCTTTCCGGCAGAGTCCGGGAAGTGAACACGGTTGTTGGAGTTATGCTTGGCGTAGGTTGCTATAGGATCACTTCTTGATCATACTTTATCGACCGTGCTTTTCCTTCTCTTCTCGCTCTCATTTGCGTATGTTAGTCACCATATAAGCTAGTCGCTTGCTGCAGCTCCACCTCATACCTTTACCTTACCCATAAGCTTAAATAGTCTTGATCGCGAGGGTGCGAGATTGCTGAGTCCCTGTGGCTCACAGATACTTCCAAAACCAGTTTGCAGGTGCCGATGAGTCCGTGCAGATGACGCAACCAAGCTCAGGAGGAGCTCGTTGAAGATCTTGTCCTTTGTCTTGCTTCGTTCTAGTTGATCAGTAGTGGAGCCCAGTTGGGGTCGATCGGGGACCTTTGTCGCATTTGGGGTTCTTCTTTTATTTTGGTTCCGTAGTCGGACCTTGATTGTATCTGGATGATGTAATGCTTTATTCATGTAACTGGGTGAAGTGGCGATTGTAAGCCAACTATGCATCTTTTTCCCCTATTGTATTACATGGGTTGTGTGAAGATTACCTCACTTGCGACATATGCCTTCAATGCGATTATGTCTCTAAGTCGTGCCTCGACACGTGGGAGCTATAGTCGCATCGAGGGTGTTACAAGTTGGTATCAGAGCCTTCCCCGACCTTAGGAGCCCCATTGCTTGATCGTTTTTAGCGGCTGAGTTGTGTCTAGAAAAATGTTTTGAGTCATTTAGGAATTATATATCGGAGAGTTTAGGAATTCTTTTTACTTCCCAGTCCCTTCATCGCTCTGGTAAGGCATCCTGACGTAGAGTTTTGACTCTTCTCTTCTCAAATTTCACTAAATTTTTTTTTAGGATCACGCTGGTATCTTGGAATTGTTTCGATGGTTTTATGATGAGAACATTGTCTTGGTGCCTCCTGTCAGGGGTTTTGTGGAAGTGTCCCGGGGAGTTGAGCTCTGAGGTGTTGTCGTCATAATTTTATCGTTGCAATTCTGGAATACCTGAGATTAGTACGCTGACATCGAAAATCTCTTTTATGCAGTTCGTTGGTGAGATAACCTCGACGCCACCCAGTACTGGGGCGGGAGTTCGGGAGTATTGCCATAACTTGTATAACGGATGCTTTTCGAAGGTTGAGGTAGACGATTTCCGAAGGTTTCTTGGTTATGTGTTGAAGGATGGATACAGCTGGATGTAGGATTTGCTAGTTTTGGGTGAGATATTATGCTTCCCCTGTATCCCCAACACCTGATTGCATAACCGGAAAATGTCGACAGTTTATAGGTGGGAAATCAAGTAGCTCTTAGGATATCTTTCTGACAGATGTATGATTTGAAATTGGGGTTCGACGTCTAGTGGTCCGCCTATTCACGGTCGGTTTTACAGTGGTCTCGTTGTGTCTTAAAGAGTCCTTGGCTATGCCGACTCGGGGACGCTTCGTATGTCATGTGCACTGCCTTGTACATGATGGTGCTGTATGATCGAGCCCGTGTAGGCCCCACCACGAAAACTTCGGACGAAATCTCTATCATATGTTTGTTCCGGCTTATTTTGCAAGCCAATCCTTTGTTTTTGTTTTGAGTTGTGGTATTCGAGTTGCTTCAATGTCAAGTGTTGATTCCATACCTTCCCCAAATGGTGTTCTCATACTCCGATGTGGATACCAATCCTTCTTGATAATCGAGAGTGTCATGTCAACCCTTTTCAACCAGTGTATTTCTTTTCAAGCGGATCCGTTCATTTTCAATATCCGCAAGATTCAATCTCAGCTTTCTCAACGGTGTTTGTTTCATCTATCCCAAGTTGTCTTTGTTGTCCCGCCCTCCCACCCTTGTTTCGTCAAGGACTTAGATTTCTTAATCAAGTATCATCTTATTGATATGTAGACTCCCCATTCTTTCCCGTCAATGTTCTTACCCGGTGATTTTCATGAAGATCCTAATGGAGCTTCAAGTTCATCATTCTCCATTCTTTCCTTCTATGGTGGAGTTAATTCAAGCTTTCGGTGTTGATCATATTCTTTTCCGTATTTCAAATGCCTTCTCATGCCGGTGCACCTCACATTTAGTCATTTCTTGCTATTCATTTGTTTCGGAGTGCTGATAATATCTAAGAGGATTTGTGTCTCCATTATCATTTCGTCCAAGATATTTTGAGGTTGTTATCTCTTTCAAGCCATTTTATTTAACCGCTGCAATCTCTCTTTTAAATCGTTCTACGTTGTTTCTTTTGAGTGGGCCCTAACCCACAGGTCTTTTTCCAGGATCTTACCTGACTCTTCTTATTTTCCCGAAGCTACCATCAAATTCTTTTCGAAGTTTGACGTAAGAATGAATTGTCATTAGTCAAATGTCTTTCTGCAGGATCTTTCAAATTCTTTTCATCGTTGGTTCAACCTTTCTAATTTTTCATTCTGGAGTGCCTCAAACCCGTAAACATCGAATCATATGATGGCACAACAGATCCTGCGGTATGGATCAAGGATTATCTCCTTCATATCCACATGGACCGCAACGATGATTTCCACGCCATCAAATACCTCCAACTCAAGCTTAAAGGACCAGCTCGGCATTGGCTTAACAACTTGCCAACCGGATCAATCAGTTGTTGGGAGGACCTGGAAGCCGCATTCCTCGACAATTTCTAGGGCACTTATGTGCGACCCCTAGACGCCGATGACCTAAATCATGTAATTCAGCAGCCAGACGAATCGGCCAGGCAATTCTGGACACGGTTCCTAACAAAGAAAAATCAAATAGTCGACTGTCCGGACACTGAGGCCCTAGCAGCCTTCAAGCACAATATCCGTGACGAGTGGCTGGCCCGGCACCTTGGACAGGAAAAGCCAAAATCTATGGCAGCACTCACGACACTCATGACCCGCTTTTGCGCGGGAGAAGACAGCTGGCTTGCTCGTAGCAACAATATGACCAAAAACCTGGTAATTCAGACACCAGGGACAGTAGTGGCAGGTCGCGTCGCAACAAGCAGAAGCGCCGCATTAACGATGACAATGCTGAGGATACAGCAGTTAATGCCGGATCCTAGGGGCCCGTCCAGTTTGGACCGAATACTCGACCGCTTGTGCCAGATACATGGCACCCCTGAAAAGCCGGCCAATCACTCCAACAAGGATTGTTGGGTGTTCAAGCAGGCAGGCAAGTTAAACGCCGAAAACGAAGACAAGGTGCTGCATAGCGATGACGATGAGGAGCCCCGGCCGCCAAACAACAGTGGACAGAAGGGTTTTCCCCCACAAGTGCGGACGGTGAACATGATATACGCAACCCACGTCCCCAAAAGGGAGCGGAAGCGCGCGTTAAGGGACGTATACGCGGTAGAGCCAGTCGCCCCAAAGTTCAACCCATGGTCCTCCTGCCCGATCACCTTTGATCGAAGGGACCATCCCACTAGCATCCGTCATGGCGGATTTGCTGCATTGGTTCTAGACCCAATTATTGACGGATTTCATCTCACTAGAGTCCTTATGGACGGCGGCAGCAGCCTGAACCTGCTTTACCAGGATACAGTGCGGAAAATGGGCATAGATACCTCGAGGATTAAGCCCACCAAAACGACCTTTAAAGGCGTAATACCAGGTGTAGAGGCCAACTGTACAGGCTCAGTCACACTTGAAGTGGTCTTCGGATCTCCGGATAATTTCTGAAGCGAGGAGTTAATCTTTGACATAGTCCCGTTTCACAGTGGTTATCACGCATTGCTCGGGCGAACCGCATTCGCTATGTTCAATGTGGTACCGCACTACGCATACCTTAATCTCAAAATGCCAGGCCCTCGAGGAGTAATTACGGTCAATGGAAACACCGAACGCTCCCTCCGAACGGAGGAGCATACGGCGGTCCTTGCAGCGGAAGTACAAAGCAGCCTCTCCAGGCAGTTCTCCAGTCCGGCCACTAAACGACCGGACACCGTCAAGCGCGCCTGGAGTAACCCACAACAAGACCGCCTGGCATGATCCGAGCAGGCGTAGCAACGCGGCCCCAACCCCAACCCTCGCAAAAAGGCGACACCAGTACTTCGCGTACATAACTACGCTCTAGAGATACCATGGGCACAAGGGGAGGGGCACCATCACAGCACGCCAAAAACATGGCTTAAACCATACCAGGGGCTGCCGATTTTTTGAAATTTTCTCTTACTTTCAGGACTCCATCGTTCGGAAGGCCTGTTCAGCAGTTCAATTGCCGCACAAACGATGCAAGAACCAGGGAAGCGGACAAGCCACGCCGCATTACAGAACTCCCAGGTGGTCTCTATCACGAGCAGTATACCCGTTCCGCATACTCTTCCGCAGCTTGCCCCTGGAACGGACATGTAAACTAGTCCAACCTTCCACTTATCGCATTACTTGTATCGTTCTGCCTTGATCGCACCCCTTTTTAATAAACAATGCATATCTTTCGTCTATTTTTGCATTACCTTTTTTCTTTATATATGTTCCTTAACGACATGTTGCACCCGTACACGTTGGTACGGCCAAAATACGCCAGGGGCTTTAGTACCCTCAATATGGTGTGAGAAGTCTGAACACTTTAATAAGTGCGGCACCCCGAACTTATAGCATTTTATGCATCGGCTCCGAATCATGTCTTGGGTCAATAGTTGGGTTTGCCCGGCTCCTATGTTTTGGTGCCTTACGTTCCGCTATATCGGCTAAGGTAGCACTAGGAGAACCACTGCGATTGTGCCCCAGTTGAGCTGGGTCGAGCACCTTAGTGGAGAAAGCTAAAACTGACTGTCATGATGAAGCGAGAGTTGGTCGCTGTTTGAGAGGTTTTTTCGAGTCCCTAAAGACTTATGCCGCTTAGGGCGAGGAGCCAGCTCTGTCCGGCCAAGGCGTGGATAGCGCCCCGAACTCGGTCTTCCGAATACCAGGGGCTTCGCCGAAATTTAAAATTATAGAATTCTATGGCTAAGTGAGAGTGTTCACACATTATAGTCCGATTGCCTTGTTCGTTGGGTTGAGCGCCTCCCTCGAAGGACCCAAACATGGGAAAAAGAGCGCTCAGGTTTATCCGCGAACACCCCAGCACTAGAGGCATGGGGGCAAAAGCCGACGACTCGCCACCTCTCAGAATTGATAAACAGCCGGACAAAAGGTAATATTTTAAATTCCAACAGCATTGCTTAGCGCATATAAACAAGTTTTCAGTGCACAGGACAAAACGAGGAAGTTTCACTCAAAAATTACATCCCTAGAACATTCATCCGCCACAAGGCAGGCACCCTTCAGAACATCCTTATAGTAATTCTCAGGCTTGCGATGCTCTTTCCCCGGCAGTGGCCCGTCCTTCACAAGCTTCTCAGCATCCAGCTTGCCCCAGTGCACCTTAGCACGGGCAAGGGCCCTATGGGCACCCTCAATGTAGATGGAGCGCTTGATGACTTCGAGCCTTGGACAGGCCTCCACCAGCCGCCGCACCAGCCCGAAATAGCTCCCAGGCAGAGCCCCTCCGGGCCATAGCCGAACAATGAGGCCCTTCATGGCCTGTTCAGCCGCCTTGTGGAGCTCGACCAGTTGCTTCAGCTGGTCGCTCAGGGGCATGGGGTGTCCGGCCTCAGCGTACTGAGACCAGAACACCTTCTCCGTTGAGCTGCCCTCCTCGGCTCGATAGAATGCGGCGGCATCGAACACACTCCGGGGAAGATCTGCGAACGCTCCTAGAGAGCTCCGGATTCGGGTAAGTAACAAGTAACTCATGTTTATGTGTTTGCTTTGCATAAAGAATGCCTTACCCGCCGCTATCTTCTTCACCTCATCCAACTCCTGGAGGGTCTTCTGGGATTCGGCCTTGGCGAACTTGGCATTTTCAATAGCCACCGCGATTCGGACGCTCGAGTCTTTGAGTCAAGCTCCAAACTCTCATGTTTTTCCATGAGAGCCTAGAGCTCTTGCCGCACCTTGCCAACCTCGGCCTCATACTTCTCCCGCTCGGTGCGCTCCGAGGCTGCCCTGTTCTCGGCCTCGACCAGCGCTTGCTTAAGGGTCACCACTTTAGACGTGGCCCCTACAATAGCCACGATAATCCTGTCATTCTTTGCAATTGCACCTTTTATATATATTTAAAAAGAAGGTATTTCTCACCTTCATTGTCCTCGAGCTGCTTCTTGGCACGCCCGAGCTCTTGCTCAGACCGCTCGAGGTTCTGCTTTAGCGTGTCCACTTCCGCAGTCAGTGCGGCGGACGCAAGCAGGGAAGCCTGCACATGCATATTGACTCATTTTTGTTAGACTCCTGCGAATTTTATTTGATCCTCTATTCGGCTTTTCCTCCCGAACGCCAAACAGAGCATCAGGGGCTACTGTCTATGCGGTAATATACACATTCTTTACTTACCTCAAAACCTGTTAAAAGGCTAGTACAAGCTTCAGTCAGTCCGCTCTTGGCGGACTGAACCTTCTGGACCATCGCACTCATAATAGTGCGGTGCTCCTCGTCGATGGAGGCGCCTTGGAGCGCCTCCAACATATTGTCTGGCGCCTCCGGTTGGACGGGGGCCACCGGCACGACAGACTTTCTCCTCTTAGAAGGAGGTCCCCTGCCGGACTCTGGAACCTCTGAATGTTCCGGAGCGGTGTCCGGCCTAGAGCCGGACTTGGAGCCCTGAGGGGTTTCATCCCCTTTACTCCTGGAGTCCGGGAGGTCGCCTTGCGGCGCCCCCAGGACCACCTCCTCCCGGCTTGGGGCCTGTTGGGACAACACTTCAGTGTCATCCGTAGGGCGGGGGGAGGAAGCCGTCGGAAGCGAGTTCACATCCGACGAGTCCAGTGAGCCGCTCGATGACGCGTCGAGCCGGTCTTTGGGTGGGCTGCATAAACATATTCGACGTAAGGGAAAGCTGTGCAATAAACGAATACTATGAATTACTCTGGTATCCGGATACTCACGATTTTGCCAGGGGCTTGGCCCTGGGCTGCCACTCCTCTCCGCCGCCGTCGGCGTTGGTGGAGCAGTCCGGAGGAAGGGTTTTCCCCTTCTTGGAACCTTCGGCCTCCCCAGAGAGGGCGGCCTTCCTTTTCTTCTCTCCCCCCGCTGGAGGGGGAGAGGCCTCTTCTTCTTCCTCCTCGTCTTCACGGGAGGAATGCACCTCGGAACCGTCGGATGAGGGATCCAACACCTCTGGCGCGGGCACTCTTTCGAGTCCCCGCGGCCTTTTTTGCGGCCTTCTTCTCCGGCACCACATAGGGTGCCGGAACCTGCAGCTTCGCCAAGCGAGCGTCCGCTGGGCCTTTGGGCAAAGGAGCCGGACAGTTGATCTGTGCGGATGTCACCTTCCAATCCTATCAAATGTAAGGGAGTTTAGATCCCGCATGGAGTCAAACTATGAAAAACGGATACCCTGTAAAAGGAAAAAACAGCATACCGCAAGAGCATGACGCTGCGCACTGAATCCGCGATCCTCGATAGCGGATGCGGGAGCCTCGGCGTCCTTGAAAAGCACCTTCCAAGCATCTTCGTACGTCGTGTCGAAGAGCCTGCTCAGAGTTTGGTGCCGCGCCGGGTCGAACTCCCACAGGTTGAAAGCCCGTTGTTGACACGGGAGGATCAAGCGGATGAGCATAACCTGGACTACGTTGACAAGTTTGAGCTTCTTGTCCACCAGGGTTTGGACGCATGTTTGGAGTCCGGTCAGCTCTCCCTTCTTACCCCACGACAGGCCCGTCTCCTTCCAGGAGGTGAGCCGCGTAGGGGGTCCAGATCAAAACTCAGGGGGTGCGACCCATTCGGCGTCGCGCGGCTCAGTGATGTAAAACCACCCCGATTGCCACCCCTTCAGGGTCTCCACAAAGGAGCCCTCGAGCCAGAGGACATTGGCCATCTTGCCCACCATGGCGCCTCCGCACTCCGCTTGGTTGCCGCACACCACCTTCGGCTTGACGTTGAAAGTCTTGAGCCATAGGCCGAAATGGGGGCAGGTGCGGAGGAAGGCCTCGCACACGACGATAAATGCCGAGATGTTGAGGACGATGTTCGGGGCCAGATCGTGGAAATCCAGGCCGTAGTAGAACATGAGCCAGGGTGGAGAGGGAAGCCCAGTCCGCGGAGGAAATGGGGGAGAAACACCACCCTCTCATGGGGCCTAGGGGTGGGGATGAGCTGCCCCTTTTCGGGAAGCCGGTACGCGATGTCGTTAGACAGGTGTCCGGCTTTCCTCAGCTTTTTGATGTGTCCCTCCGTGACGGAGGAGACCATCCACTTGCCTCCCGCTCCGGACATGGCTGGAGAAGGTTGAGGTGGGGAGTGCGGACTTGGGCGCTGGAGCTCGAGTGCGCAAGAATGGATAGGCGAAGGAGGAAGAAGGCGTAGGTGGAAAGGTGGATCCTTATCCCCTTATATGGGTGGACGCAACTACATGTCCCCACCAGCCTGGTAAAACTCGCTTATCTCCAAGTGCCGTAATCAATGGCGCTGTTGGGTTACCCACGTCCGTATTGATGAGAATCCCGGGATAAGGGGACACGATCTCTGCTTTAACAAGACGTGCCAAGGAAACCACCTCGCATGACGCGCTGAGGTGGGATAATGAAACGACTCGGATAAAGGCTTGGCCGTGGTGTGACACGCTACGGAATACGTCAGCAGATTAGATTGGTGTAGATATTATTCTCTCTATGGCAATATGTGGAAACTTATTTTGCAGAGCCGGACACTATCTTCGTGTTCAAAATCTTCTATGAAGTACTTGGAGGAGGAACCCGCCTTGCAATGCCGAAGACAATCTGCGCGCCGGACTCGTCGTCATTGAAGCCTGCTCAGAGCCGGACACTATCTTCGTGTTCAAAATCTTCTATGAAGTACTTGGAGGAGGAACCCGCCTTGCAATGCCGAAGACAATCTGCACGCCGGACTCGTCGTCATTGAAGCCTGGTTCAGGGGCTACTAAGGGAGTCCTGGATTAGGGGGTGTTCGGATAGCCAGACTATACCTTCAGCCGGAGTCCTGGACTATGAAGATACAAGATTAAAGACTCCGTCCCGTGTCCGGAAGGGACTTTCCTTGGTGTGGAAGGCAAGCTTGGCGACGCGGATATGAAGATCTCCTACCATTGTAACCGACTTTGCGTAACCCTAACCCTCTCCGGTGTCTATATATGTAACGCCCTCGATGCGGCTATATCTCCCACGTGTCGAAGCACGACTTAGAGGCATAACCGCCTTGAAAGCAATGTCGCAAGTGAGGTAATCTTCACACAACCCATGTAATACATAAGGAAAAAGATACATAGTTGGCTTACAATCGCCACTTCACACAATACATGAATAAAGCATTACATCATCCAGATACAATCAAGGTCCGACTACGAAACCAAAATGAAAGAAGAACCCCAAATGCGACAAAGGTCCCTGATCGACCCCAACTGGGCTCCACTACTGATCAACTAGAACGAAGCAAGGCAAAGGACAAGATCTTCAACAAGATCCTCCTGAGCTTGGTTGCGTCATCTGCACGGACTCATCGGCACCTGCAAACTGGTTTTGGAAGTATCTGTGAGCCACAGGGACTCAGCAATCTCGCACCCTCGCGATCAAGACTATTTAATCTTATGGGTAAGGTAAAGGTATGAGGTGGAGCTGCAGCAAGCGACTAGCTTATATGGTGACTAACATACGCAAATGAGAGCGAGAATAGAAGGCAAAGCACGGTCGATAAAGTATGATCAAGAAGTGATCCTAAAACAACCTACGTCAAGCATAAATCCAACACCGTGTTCACTTCCCGGACTCCGCCGAAAAGAGACCATCACGATAACACATGCGGTTGATTCAATTTAATTAAGGTCAAGTTCAGGTTTTCTACAACCGGACGTTAACAAATTCCCATCTGCCCATAACCGCGGGCACGGCTTTCGAAAGTTCAAATCCCTGCAGGGGTGTCCCAACTTAGCCCATCACAAGCTCTCACGGTCAACGAAGGAATAGACCTCCTCCCGAGACTTTCCGATCAGACTCGGTATCCCGGTACAACAAGACATTTCGACAGGGTAAAACTAAACCAGCAACACCGCCCGAATGTGCCGACAAATCCCGATAGGAGCTGCACATATCTCTTTCTCAGGGCACACCGGATTGTCTAAACTTCCGGTAGGCCAGCCCAGAGTTGCCCCTGGTGGCCACCGGCGGCTGACAAGTTGGACCAACACTCAGAGGAGCACTGGCCCGGGGGTTTAAAAAAATGATGACCCTTGGGCGCGCGACCCCCAAGGGAAAAGAAAAGGCTAGGCGGCGAATGGTAAAACCAAAGTTGGGCATTGCTGGAAGAGCTTTACTTAAGACGAACTGTCAAGGGGTTCCCATAATAGCCCAACCGCGTAAGGAACGCAAAATCCAGGAACATAACACCGATATGACGGAAACTAGGGCAGCAAGAGTGGACAAAACACCAGGCATAAGGCCGAGCCTTCCACCCTTTACCAAGTATATAGATGCATTAATTAAGTAAGATATATTGTGATATCCCAACAAGTAAAAAAATGTTCCAACAAGGAACGACATCTCCATGTTCTAACAAGGAACAAACTTCGATCTTCACCTGCAACTAACAATGCTATAAGAGGGGCTGAGCAAAGCGGTAACATAGCCAAACAACGGTTTGCTAGGACAAGGTGGGTTAGAGGCTTGGTTCAACAATATGGGAGGCATGATAAGCAAGTGGTAGGTATCGCAGCATAGGCATAGCAAAAGAGCGAGCAACTAGCAAGCAAAGATAGAAGTGATTTCGAGGGTATGGTCATCTTGCCTGAAATCCCGCAAGGAAGAAGAACGAGTCCATGAAGAAGACAAATGGACGTAGTCGAACGGTTCCTCACAAACGCGATGTTACCGGAACCAACCCGAAGAAGCAATACCGGAAAAGAGTAACCAACCTAGTAAACAACCACCACATAATCATGGCATGATGCGCAAACAAGTATGATGCATGTCCGGTTTAAAGAGGCACGCATGGCAAAGAGCAGAAGCAATCCTACAAATTAAGTGGAGCTCAATATGCAACTCTGTTGCATATTGACGGAACACCACATCAATTATTTAGTTCTCTCTCGTTTATGTACCCAACAATATTAAATGTTGTTAAGCATGTCAAGAGGTGAAACATAAAGGGATTGTCCATCTAAACAATTTAAATGGGGCCGGATATAGCAAACAACAAATCCGGTAAATCCCCATATGCATTAGTAAATTAATGCAAACAACAATTTAAATATTTTTAATTGTTGTTATCATGATGCAGATGACATGAACAAGTTTATGCAATTTTTATTAAAACTTGACAAGAGCATTATTATGAAGCATTTTACATCATGGTGGAAAGGAAAGGGGTGCCACGACGACGAATCCGAAAATGATGCCACGACAACATATCGGTTCTCCGGTAGCCCACGGGGATAACGGTGCAAAAGGAAGTGACGGGAGCGTGTCATGCAAGGATGGTGGGGTGCTCCCGATTACGGGGTTCCCACATGTTGGTGGCAAGGCAAAAGAGGGGCAACGTGCATCGACAATTCGAACACGGTTCGAACATGAGCATCTCACACATCACACATGCATCGTTCACGGGCATTCGTCTCAGGGTTATACCTTCGAAGCGTGCATTCGGGGGCGGAACGCGTTCGTCAAAGGAAGTAGTGGTACACGGGTCGGAGTGGAAGTAGAGGCTCACGACGTCTTGTCAAAAATCACGGCGGCGGTAGTCGTACACATGTCATAGAGGAACTTGGTCTTGCGAAGAGGTACTTGACGGTAGTGGTACTTGACGCATTCGAGGATCGTCATGTCATGGTACTTGGCAAAATCCTCGGAGAAGGTGCTTGACGGTCCAGGTACGTACGGTTCTTCGGAGACGGTAGTTTGTTCACATTGTAGTCGGACTTGACGCAAAGCGCACTAGCTGTAGAGGTACACGGCTTGTAGATGTTCGGATCACCGGAAGAGGTACTTGACATCCACGGAAATTAACAGCGGAGGCCACGGGTCTCAGGTCTCGGGTCTTGGTCCTGAACTTGAGGAGGTCGACGGTCAAAGTGGCCCACGCGAGCACTCAGGCACGGGCGAGCGAGCGGTTGCTGATGCTCAGGCGACGAGCAGGGAAAACAGATGCCGGCGGCAGGGACTTGCAGCGAAGCGAGATACCCCGGAGATGAAGAGGGCGGCCACGGGACGGGCGGATCCGGCAGATGGGCGTCCAACCCGGCTGGTGGCAGGACGAGGGAGTAGAGCAGGAGGCAGCGGGGCTTGACGGAGGGAGCTTGCGAGGGGCCATGGCGAGGAGGCAGAGCTCGCGGCAGGAGGTGAAGAAGACGATGCGGCAGCAGGGCGAGGAACGCAGGGGCCACGGGGCGGCTGCGCGCCTGCGGGAGCGAAGCGGTGGGTGCGGGCGCGCGTGGAGAGGCTCGGGGTTGAGCTTCTGGCGCTCTACGAAGATGGCGCGGAGGACGACGGATGCGGGCGCGGGTGCTCGAGGAGCTCCTCTCCTCGAGCACTCGGGCGACGAGGATTTGGCGAGGAGGAGGCGCGGTCGCGGCCTGGTGCTGCAGAGGGAGGCGCGCGGGATCGAGAGGGAGAGAGTGAGATGGGGATCGGGATGAGCGAGGGAGATGGCGGCGCTGGAGGAAGGGCTCGAGGGGAAGAGAGGGATCGAGGGACAGAGCTAGGGTTGGTTATCGGTGCGGCTGGGCTTCAGGAGGGTTGGTGGGCCTAGGAGGCCGGCCCAGCGAAGAGGGAGGCTGCTGGGCTCTCCACTCCCTCTCTTTTTCAAATCTCTTCTAAAAACAGAAAAGCAAAGAAAGAAAAGGAGAGAAAAGAAATGAGTGGACAAGAATTTGGGCATGGGGATTATTTTCCCGGACTCACAAAAATGAGCTTAATCCAAGAAAATAGGAATGGGCATGGATGCAAGGTTTAGAATCTAACACATTTGAATTTAATTCAAATGGGTGAATAGGGAGTGAGGGTTTGGAAGGCCCAAAATGTTGAGAATTTAGGAAGAGCCTCGATAAGTGAGATAAGAGTTGTTGGCAAAGTTTGAGGCAAGGAATATTTTGCAAGTCTGTTATGGTTAATTCCACATCGACGCAACATTTTATAATAGCTCCCTAAAATTGGGAGGATAAGTTATAAAGAGAAATCACCATTGTGAACATCCCTCGATTTAAATGGACAAAAGATCCATACGATTTGTTTAGTTGAGTTGCAAAAATTAATGATATGATGACATGATGCAATGCACATGATGCAAATGACAAGGCAACACCAGCGAATAACTGGAAGACACCTGGCGCAACGGTCTCGGGGCGTTACAATATAAACTGGAGGGTTTTAGTCCGTAGGACAACATACACAACAATCATACCATAGGCTAGCTTCTAGGGTTTAGCCTCTTTGATCTCGTGGTAGATCTACTCTTGTACTACCCATATCATCAATATTAATCAAGCGGGACGTAGGGTTTTACCTCCATCGAGAGGGCCCGAACCTGGGTAAAACTTCGTGTCCCTTGCCTCCTGTTACCATCCGACCTAGACGCACAGTTCGGGACCCCCTACCCGAGATCCGCCGGTTTTGACACCGACAGAGATGAATAATGAAGGATTGAAGGATGACATCCCCCTTCCCTTATAATAAAGGGGCGGGGCCAGGGCTCGACCACCCTGCTTAACCAATCCAGCCGCCAGGGGCGCAGGGAATCGGGACCGACCCGCTGCTCCAATCAGCGATGACCCGGTTTCTCGCCTCGCCATTAAGGCATGTGCCCTCCGCGTCCACCGCCTACCCTTCTTGGGGCATGGAGGACACGTGGCGAGCAAGCCAGAATCGAGAAGACAAGTGAAGCGACTGTTTTCCACCCCATGGTCGTGGGGCGCGGGCGCCTTGAAGGCCACGACCCGAGAACACTTAGTAAATGAGCCGCGCCCCTGCGCTTTCCTATTTTTATGGGGAAGGCGCAAGCCTCCTCTTTACTATCCGCCACGATGTGACTTAAGCGCGCCGCAACCGCCCCACACATGACCCCCACATCACGCATTTAACGCGGGTCATGGGGAGGCGCAACTGGCGAGGGAGTTACTACGGTAAAACTCTGCCACGTGTACCCGTGCACCGTTTTGGGCCTGGCCCAATAACGCTCCACGCTCATATGTGGCCCAGGCCCGGGGGCTCCTATCAGTGTACAAATGTAGGTGTTCATTTTGTACCCCTTTACTTGTGCGCAAGCAGTCGCAGTCACACGCCTGCGGCCAAGCATGGCAGAGCAGAGGAAGCGAAGACACAACACTACCAGAGCAGCGCCAAGACAGGCGCGAGGAGCGAAGGGACAAGGTGGGCTTTCCCCGGCAAGAGCCTTGCCGGGGCAGCTTACGTAGCCCTGGCAAAAGCCTTGCCGGAGGCAACTTTCCCAACACCCTTGAGCCGCCACCCTTGAGCCTAAGAGTTCCGACACCGTCCACAACACCAGAACCAAGGCTCGGGATGCGCCTGCATGGTGGCATGCAGATCTTTGTAAAGACCAAGAACATACAAGACTAGGTGAGAACCAGAAGATGGAAACCCCCGGCAAGAACCTTGCTAGGGACGCCTGCGAGGCCCCGGCAAGGCCCTTGCTTGGGACATCTGCGGGGCCATAGTCAGGCCCCCACCTGCCAATGCTCCACCGCTATTCCAACATAGCAGTCAACCAGCCAACAAGGCAGGCACCTGCATGGCGACGTGTAGCTCTAGGCCAACTCCGCAAAGACATGCGTGGTGGCATGCATATCTTCATGAAGACTCTGCCACCGCACCAACTCAGAAGCCGGCTAGCCAGCATGGCGTTGCATGCCTAGTCAGCTTGGACGTGCGTCAGTGCGAGGCAAGGTGGCGACGGACGAGACGAGCTTCCTTGCCGTCCCCGATAAAGTGAGAGGGCACGTCGACAGCGCATTAAATGTGTTTGTCCTACGGTGCCAGGCAATAGACTTGTATACAGTACATACTTTCCACCTCGTGTGTGCCACTATGGCAACCCCTTTGGCTATAAAAGGAGGCCCGAGGCATACTGGAGGAGGATTCAGACTTTTTGGACCCTGCACACTTTGTAGCTAGTCCAAGAACACCAGATAAACACAAACCAGCAAGAGTAGGGTATGATGCATCACTTGCGGCCCGAACCTGGATACACTACAAAAAAAGACACATCCATGACATTTTGGGCCGAACGAAATTTTTTTGCCATACTTATGACACTTCTATGACGATAATTATGACAAAACATGGTATCATCATAGATGTGGTGGGCTCCAACTTCTGTGACAAAAAATCATGACAGAAAATGGGTTTTTCGTACTGGGCGGGCCGGAGATGCAGCTGCATGACATTCTTTGGGCCGTCCATGACAGAAAAACCATGGTAGAAGCAAGGGCGAGGAAAATATCAGGGTGTTCCCGGTTACGGTGGGTGGTCGGGGCCGAGCGGTGCGCGTTTCTCTCGTACACGCATGCATGTGGGTGCGAGGCGTTGGGCTCTAACTGAACCCGAGCGAGGCATTCGCCTACTGAACCCGAGCGATTGCACTGCAGGCTACGCGTTACTAAACCCGAGCGATCGATCGATGCCTCTTAACTAAACCCGATCGAGCGATTCCTTCGCTACTGCTGCTAACTGAAGCCGATCGATGCTGCCTCTGGATGAACAGTGAGCGTTGCTAGGGGGGTTGGATGAACAGTTCCTGGTGGGGGTGGCTGAACAGGACCCCGTGGTGTTGCCTCTGGATGAACAGGACCCCGATCGATCGAGCTGGTTGGGGCTGGATGAACAGAACCCCGTGGAGGGCTGGATGAACAGGACCACCCCGTGGAGGGCTGGATGAACAGTAGATGGTGGACGGATGGATGAACAGTAACACATGGAGGGGTGGTTGAACAGGAGCCCGTGTGGAGAGGGCTGGTTGAACAGTAGTCGTTGGAGTAGGGCGCGGTGGAGGCTGGATGAACATGAGCCCGTGGATGAACAGTCGCAGGTTGAGGCTAGAGGAGGTCGACGGTGGATGAACAGTAGCTCGTGGAGGCTGGAGGGGGTCAATGGTGGAGATGAACAGCATCCCGTGGAGTCCCATTTTGCGGTACGCCACACCCCTCCTGATGAACAGGACCCCCGTTTCGACCGTAGCGCTCCAACAAGTCCGTTTCCTCCGTTTGCGGTACGCCACACCCCTCTTGATGAACAGGACCCCCGTTTCGACCGTAGGAGGTCCGTTTCCTCCGTTTTGTGGTACGCCAGACCCCTCCCGATGAACAGGATCCCGTTTCGACCGTCGCCGGTCGAACACAAAGTTTTTTCCTCCATTGTGCGGTACGCCAGGCCTCGTTTCCATTGGCTCTTCCGTCCAAGCCGGATGGCTCCCACGCGTTCCGTTGCCTCCAGATGAACACGACGCATTCCGTTGCCTCCCCATGAACACGATGATGATGCAGTTTCTCCGTTCTGACCCAGCCATGTACATGAGCCCTGGCCGTATGTATGCGCGAGTAGGCGTTCGAGACCCCGCCCTTATGTACGTACGTGGTCGTATTTTCTTTCTTGCACACTGGTCGTTATACGTACATGTACATGGTACGTGCGTGCCTCTACTACGACACGTGCGCGCCTCTACATCGACCAGTATGCACGTACACGTTCACGACCAGAATGACAACACTACGTACGCTTCGACCAGGTGGGTCCCGACTGTCAGGCACTTCCTTGCATGCGAAGATGTGGCTGGTGGGTCCCAGCAGTCAGGGGGGCGAATCGTTTTTTTTGCCCGGACGCACTTCCTTGCGTGCGAAGATGTAGCTGGTAGGTCCCAGCAGTCAGGGGAAAATGTTTTTTTCACAAAATACAGTTGCCCGTTCGGTGGGTCCCTGCTGTCAGGTGGAGGAATCATTATTTTCCGTGTAATAGGGAGGCACTTCCTTGCTGCAGCCGTGGACCCAGCAGTCAGCCTCTCCACGTACAGTCCATGTCCGATGGAAGCCATTCCTTGACCATGTTGACCACGCCGTGCCGAGAGCACCAGGGCGGTGGATGACGGCGAGGCCTAGGAAGGGGACGACGCAGAGCAACGAAGACGCGGCAGTGGATGCCCATGCGTAGAGGAGTATGAGGGTGCACTGGTTCGCTGCGGTGTGAGGCTGTCATCTCCGCAGAATAACAGGGGGTGTGGGTGGGTAGAGGGATGGCCTGGCCAGCGGTGCGAGTAGTAGGGGGTGTTGAGACCTCCGTGGCATCGCAGCCAGCCACGAGAGGCAGGAGCATGAGGCAGGACCGGCGCTGGTTTGGGTGGCTGGAGCAAGAAGACCAGACGTTGAAGAATCACTACGGCCGTTTTATGGACATCGTATGGTCACTAGAGCTAGAATCATGCATATTGACTAAGTTGACAAAGCCTTACGTCCCCGTCAACTTAGTAGGCCCACAAGTCAGCCTCCCACTATACTGGATCCCAACTAGCAGGGGGGTAGTCATTTTTTGTGCGTAATAAGGAGGCACTTCCTTGTGTGCGAAGATATAGCTGGTGGGTCCAAGCTGTCAGTGGCGGTAATGTTTTTTTCACGAAATACGGAGGCCGTTTCGGTGGGAGCCAGATGTCAGGTGGAGGAATCATTATTTTGCGCGTAATAAGGAGGCATTTCCTTGCGTGCGGCCATGGACCCAGCTGCCAGCCTCTCCACGTACAGTCCACTTCAGATGCATGTCAGTCGTTGACCACATTGACCAGGCCGCGCTGAGAGCACCAGGGTGGTGGACGACCATGAGGCCTAGGAAGGGAACAACACGGAGCCAGGGAAGACTCGGCAGTTGTTTCCCACGCGGAGGGGAGTACGACTGTACGAGGGTTTACTGGTTCGGCTACCGTCGCTGGAGAATAACAGCATGTGTGGGTGAGTAGAGGGATGGCTAGGCCAGTGATGGGAGTACAGTGGGGCAGTGAGGCCTGCGCGGCAGCACAGCCGGCCGCGAGGAGGAGGAAGAGCAGAGATTGAAGAAGCACGACGGCCGTTGGATGGACATCCAACAGTCACTGCTTATGCGTCAACCTTTTTTAGGAAAGCCTCAAATCTATGGAAAACAACATACAACCCATCTGCCATTATTTCTAATAATTTACTATCCATTTGCTAATTCTTAAGGGTTTTTTGGAGCCCATATTCTTTTTGTTAGCATTATAGCCCATATTGTGGCCATGGTTAAAAAATTATACGAAATTTTGCATATTTCGGTGCGGTCCGAACTGTTTTTAATCCCGAAATTTCGAGTCACATTCAAATTGATTTTAAAAATAAATGTATATCAATATAAAATCTGACAAATTTTCCATGCATAAAAATCAATGCAATTTAAAATCTTGAAATGAAAAAAAGAAATTTGAAACTAATTGCCGGTTTGATGTGTTTTAAAAATGTACAGTCCATTTCTCATTACTGATAGGCCATTTTCTCGGCCAGCCGAATGAAGCTCTCCTCGTCTTGAAATATTTCCAGCCTAACAGGCCTGACAAAGCGACTTACTTGGCAAATAAAAAAAATTGGGCTAGCCTTTTTCCAAAAGAAAAAACTACTGGGCTGGTCTGTGGTAAACATAAAAGAGAAGGTTGTCTAGACAGGTCAGAGTGCCCCGCACAACCCAGTTGACACCCTGCTTCCGTCTCAAAAACAAATTAGATAAATGCCACTCCAATTATGGCGATTCATAAAAATGCCACTACAATTTCCAAACTTTGAAAAATGCCACTGCAAGTTATGCAAACTTTGGAAAACGCCACTGCAATTTGCAAACTTTGAAAATGCCACTCTAGACTTCGAAAAATGCCATTGGAAATGGCATGAGATGGCATTTTTCAGAGTTTGGAAATTGCAGTGGCATTTCTCGGAAACACCAAATTTGGAGTGGCATTTATCAAATTAACCCAAAACAAAAATAACTGGGCGAGCTGCTAGGTCCCTGGTGTCAGCCGCTCGTTGTGCAATTCTCTCGTTTATTGACTATGTTGACAATGGCATGGGACCCAGATGTTAGAAATCCATTAGGAGGAGCCATTTTTTTGTTGGCTTGAAATAAAAAGGCACTTGCTTGCGTACTGCCATGACCTTGGCGGGTCCCTGCTATCATCCTCTCCACGTACAATCATCTCCTGATTGTGCATGCGTCAACTTGGTAGGACCACAAGTCAGCCTCTAAACCTATGGAGGACAAATACAACCCATTTAAAAAAATAACAGCCCATTCCATACGTTCAAACGGAAAGTTCAACATTCAGAGCAAAGTAACAGGTCTGAACATATAGAGTACTGAACTTCCATGTTGACAACCATCATAGCCAAGTTAACTATCTACTCCCACTAATACTCTAGTAGCGTATAAGTACTAACTTACTCTTAGCTAACTAGACGATGCCGGCCGCCATCTGCGGTACACGCTAAACGCCGGCACCGCCGTCCTCCGCCTCGCCTCGGACATGCCAAAGGTGCGATAGGGCACGTTGCTCACGCGCGTTGGCCCTTTCCATGCCGACGTGGTCCACCGAAGCTTCAGCTTCTAAGAGGGAAACCCACTTGACGAGATGGTAGTAAAAATCGGCGTCGCGAACGCGTGCGTACCCGACAGCCTCCAGGGCTATTTGCCGGGCGCCGGCCTCCACATAGTCGGCCCAGTTGCGGGCGCTCTGCTCGCGACTCAGAGCGTCGGTGCGTTGCTGCTCCATGTCCTACTGGCGGTGCAAATCGGCAATACGCTACTCCTCTGCCAGGCGGTCGCGCTCCAACAACTCCTCATAGTCTGCATTGCCATCTATAGACCGATAGAATGCCTCCTCCCTCCATCTGCCTTTCGGTGAAAAACCAAACACTAGTTCCGGTGGTGACCGCCTCCGGTGTCGCCTATCACGGACGGGCGGGGGCATGGCGGACGTAGCAAGAGCGGGGATAAGTGGCGAGCGACGTCGGGCCCGTGGGGGCTTATGAGGATAGGGTGAGTTGGATGATGGTGCCACCGGAGAAGCCCGAAAAACAGTAATTATAGGCGGAACGTAGGTGAACTACTGTGTCACGGGAAACGCGATGGTCATCGTGGTCATCGGAATCCAATGCACAAGCAGGCATGGCTTAGTGCGCCAGCTTGCCGTGGAAAACTAGAAAAACTGAAATTATGACTGTGCCGTCCCGTCCCGTCAGTGGTGCGTCCCGTCCGTGCTGGGTCGCACGCCGGCATGACGGTCAAATGAGTGCACTCGAATCATCGAGATGAGGTACTCCCTTCTTGTCAAAAATGATTCCACCACTCATCATCTACCTTGGTTGGTTAGATTTTTGAATTAAGCCTGCAAACCGGAAAGGAGGTAGTACGTGCGTGGTCCGCTATTTATTCGTGTAGGATTGAGTAGGTCGTTTTTTGAATTGAGCCCTGCAAACCGGAAAGGAGGTAGTACGTGTGTGATCCGCTATTTATCCGTGTAGAATCGAGTAGGTCGGATAGTGTACGTGTTGGATCGAGTAGGTCGGATGGTGTACGCGTACGATCGCATTAGCTGATGAACGTTCGCTAGGAGATAAGGCATTTGTGTACGTTTTTGCTGGCAGTTTCTTCAGATTTGCATGGCATTTTCTTCATAGCAGCTTGTCAGTTTCTTCAGTGGTAGGCATTTTTATTCAAAAAACTACCACTTCGGATCTTGCGTCGGAACTAAAACTGCCCGGATCGCATTAGTAGGCTAGCTAGTGATCGATCAGTTACTTGTAAACACTAAGCTAACAGAAATAAGGAACTGTTAGTAACTTGTAAACACTGAGAACACAGAAATAAGGATCATGCTGTGCACAGCAGTAAGAGCCGATCCGTTCAAAATGTTCACACGAGACTCACAGGCCTGGCATTGTAATATGTTCACATTAGTATCCCAAATTCAAAACCAACTAGTACGATTCCCATACATAAGATCAACATGTTAATGCATCTCAATGATTCACAGATCATATATAAATATGTAGCTCCAAAAGCAAAGATCTAGAAAAAACATATGTTCTTCCTACTAACATGGATGCTTCTCTTGGCCAACATTCAGTACAGACTGAAAGACAAATTTGTTTGTGAAGTCTACAATTCCTCTTGCAAACGTAAGTGGTTTCACCAACAGCTGGAACCATGAGAATGAACCACACATGATGGAGGAACATCCACTGCAATATGATTTGGTCTTCTCTCGATCACACGGCGAGACTATTTTCGAAATACAAACTTTAACTTAGGAAAAATGATGCCCATTGTATAATAACACCAAAGAAATGAAGCACCTAGTGTTGGCCAATAAATAGTACAATACTACTTTTGTGCAGTCCATGAAGTGACTATCCAATCTTTCTGTGTCTATTTTCAAATGGCACTGCACGCAGTGACTATACTATTCTCTTGTGCAGTTCAACCAAAATTGCGTTCACTTTGTGTGTTTGCCAAATAGCAACGGGCAGACATCTCTGTCTGCACAAATATCAAGCACCTAGTAAACATATACCCCACCTTGTATTTTCCGTTTAAACATGTCTCTTCCGCTTAGCATCTGTCATGTTGTGCACTAGACGATTTGATACAGTCATGTTTTTCCCTGTACAATTTCATACTGAATTGATTTGCTGGTTCAGACCAGAAATATAGTGCCTATTCTTCATCATACCAAGGATATCCATGTTCGCAGTGATGGAAGAGGTGAAATCGATACAACCGAAATTGAGCATCCAATCATTGAATCTTGTCCTGCATCTCCAATGTAGGTCCACCCTGCCAATAAATTCACATGCAAACCACTAGTATTACTATCTAATGACAGTACAAAAAGAGTAGCAAGATAGTAGCAAACCATGTACCTTCATAATGAACAGCTCATAGTGCCACCAATTGGATATAAAGGTTTGGAAGAAAACATGCTCCTAATGTTGAACCAGTTGGACTTTTTGTGCAGTTCCACTAAAATCGAGCATCCCTATTTGCATAGATATTGAAGGTGTGGTTACTATAAGAGTGGCACTAGTTGAAGCATAGACTCACAAATCTAAGCATTCCAATTTCTTAATGGGAAAAGGTAGCAAGACCGTTTCTAAGCACCTGTTTGAAGGAATAAATAAGGCAACGGCGGCTGATGTCAGAAAGGCATATATAGTTATTTCTGAAAGAATGATCGATTCCTGACCTTTCCTCTTCTTTTAAGCATATTTTGTGCAGTTCAACTAAAATAAAATGCCATCACAGCCTTGACAATTCAGTGACACTATACAAAAGGAAATGACTTAACATTACATCATGATGTCAGGTATGTAGCCGACAGACATTAGAGACAAACATACAAACCTCCTCCGATAACATAATGAACATTAATTTTAACAAAGGCGTGACTAGATTTACCAGGATAATTTGAGTGAACTCTACGCCCTCTATTCCTTAATATATGACGTTTTTGCAGTTCAATTTAAAGTACCCAAACGTCCAGTATTTAGAAAAACAGGTAGTAGTTTTCTTGAGAACATATCTGGGAAAGCTTGCCACACTTTATATATGTCCATACGCTAATGCAACACTATTTGAATAGTACAAATATACACTAATCCAATGGCTAGTGCAATAGTATAGTAGTTATTTTATTACAGGGTACAGTACAATGGTTTTATTGAACAGATTTACATAAGCTCTAGCACTGGAAGATTTCTATAAGAATTAACAATACAAAATGTAAAGGTAACAAGTTTCAGCATTGGTATACTAGCTATGCAAGAGCATTAAACCAAATACAAAAGTCTGAAGGTAACTAGCATTATCAACTAATGACAGTATTAAAAAATTGCAAACCATGTACCTTCAAGGTAAATATCATTTCAAACTCAAGTGGACATGAAAAATTGCTATCCCAATCTTGATTATCGATCAAACATAAAAACTTGATCGAACGAATCAATACAATAGCCAAAGGAGGAAGTGCCCACTCTTGACCTTTCCTCTTGTCTTCATAATTTTTGGGCAGTTTAACCAAAATAAAATGACATCAGCGCCTTGGCATTTAGGTGACACAGTACAAAAAAATCGACTTATCTCATGAAAGTGAGGTATGTAATCTATAAGCATTAACAGTGCAAAAATCTGAAGGTAGTAACAAGTTTCATCGTTGGTATACTGGCTGTGCAACAACATTAGAATGCCTTAGCTGAAAAATCTTTAATACATCTACAATCAACAGTGTCAGGGTTGGGTGCGACATATGCCAAAGGATGGCTTATCATGGTGGGGGCGAGTAGAACGTCGCCGGTGCCTGGAAACGGGATGAGGCGAAGACATGCACGCCGGCGAATCTTACCCAGCTTCAGGGCTCTCTGGGGAGATAATACCCCTACTGCTGCTCTGCGGGGTCTCCGCATGATCACTATGGCAAAGTGTTTACACGATTGCTCCTTGAGTTGTTTCCTAGAGGTAGGAGAAGGCAAGGCTAGCTCTCCCCTTCCTATATGATCTGGTCTTAGTACTAATGGATTCCAACCCCCTGCATGGGTGCCCTGGGGGTTTATATAGGCCTACCCGCCAGGGGTACAACAGTAATCCGGCTGGACGCGGGCCCAGCCGCCAGTCTCTCTGGCTGCCGTCTTATCCGCCGACTCCTGGGCCCCGCCGACTGGTGGGCCCCGCCGTTTAGCTCGGCACAGAGCCGATAGGCCGCGTCCGCCACGGGCGGGTCTTGCCAGCTGCTAATTACTGTAGCCGTGCTTCTAATGACGCGGGCTTCGTCATGGAGTCGTGGCAACAGCCCCGCCGCCTGGCGGGCGATCACTATTGCCACTCTCCGTCACATCTGGTTAATGGCGCGTGGGCCCCGGGGGTGGAGCTGGCCGACTCTCAGGGGCCGACTCCCGACGGGTCCGACTTGTGGCGCACTTGCCGTCTTTTGGGATCCCGCTGGCCGATGGGACCCGCCGCCAAAAGGTCGTGCAGACAAGCCGTCGTGGGCACAGGATTCGGTCCACCGGTGCTGATGTTAGGGCCAGCATGGCAACAGTGCCACGCTGCACGGAGATCTCCGCCGGTACGGCGTACTGTGACCGTGCTTGCCTTTGGAAAGGGGTGGGAGCAGTCTTCACTGTAGCCACTCCCCTGTCCTATCCCTCTTGATGAGGACATGGGGTTTTGCTAGAGTCGCGGGCCGACTCCCCAAGGCCGGCTTCTTGAGAAGTCGTCACTCAGGAGTCGGTTTGTCCTGAAGTCGTCCCTGGGACTCGGCCGCGAGTGGCTAGTCGGTGGCCATGCCGCCGACTCCTCAAAAGGCGGCTCTTTTTCCTAGGGTCTTGAGGGGCGCAGCCTGCCCCGATGTCTTGAAAGGTTCTGGGACTCGGGTTAGCCTACTCGTGGCCCGTTACTCCGACAGTAGACCCCGAAGCTGAGGAGGCGCCGTGGACGATCGGCCGAGGAGCCTCAGCAGTTTCTCTTTATGGGTGCCCGAGACATGGATCTTGCTTGACTTCTGTCGGGCCGACTAGAAGGAGTTGGACTCGCCCAACTCTGACTCACACAATATTTCGAACGTCACGGCGGGATCCAAGTAGCGTGCTGGCTAAGCCTCCAGGCTGCCACCCGTTCCGGGCCTGTCACGTGATAACACGCGGCTGGGCCAGTCTGCCAGCCTACGCGCGTGACGGGATAGGCCCGTAGGCGGGGCCCGCCACTATCGTGCCTCGACGCCTAAGCGGATCCGTTGTGGCCCAGGCGGACGGTTGGGATTCCCGTGGAGTTACTGCGTGCAGTAACTTTGTCGTGGAAACGTGGGGGTCGTGGGGCCGTGGGCGCAGTAAATCCCATGACCGCCCCCTCGGCTTCGCAGCCCATGAGGCTATAAGTAGGGGGAGGAGGGGGCGCGGCGGAGCACGCGCGCCCCTTCTCCACGCTACTCCTTGCTCTTCTTGATCTTCTCCTTCTTCCTCGCACCGCCGCGCGCCCAAGCTTTTCCGAACACCGTGGTGATCTGCTCATGATGAGTTCTTCTTCTGCCGCCGCGCCTCCCTCGGTGCATTCCGGCACCTGGGATGGCTCAGAAGTCCACGACGACCACATCGAGTTCCTCCGCAAGACTCATCGGCTTCCCGGCGAAGATTACGTACGGGTACGCCTTGCGCCGAGGGGGGAGATCTCTCCGGCGCTGGAGGAGGGCGAGCGGGTTGTCTTCTGCTCGCACTACCTTCGCGGATTGGGGCTGCTGGCGAGTAGCTTCTTCCGCTCCTTCCTGGAGTTCTACGGCCTCTAGCCGCACCACATCACGCCCAACACAGTGGTGCTGCTGTCCGCCTTCGTGGCCTTGTGCGAAGGCTTCCTCGGAGTGCTCCCCACCCTCGAGCTCTGGGGGGAGTTCTTCTACTCCAAACTCGGCACTCAGGCTACAGGCGTGCCGGCTTAGTGCGGTGCATTCATCGTCGTGTGGAGGTCGGGGGCCGACAACCCCTTCCCCGCCATCAAGCTGATAAAGTCGGTGAAGATGTGGTAGCGATCGTACTTCTACGTGAAGAGCGTCTTCACGGGGGGCGATTGGGTCAACCTGCCGGCTTTCGAAGCCGGCCCGCCGGCTGGGAGACTGCCCAACTGGTCGTTCCGGGCCAAGTCACTGACGCTTGCGGGAGCCGGCGCCGTCGCACGACTCCGAGTGCTGACGCAGTCGGAGGGCCTGACTGGTCCGGACCTGCTGGCCGCCTTCGTGGCGCGCCGAGTTCTCCCGCTCCAAGGCCGCCCCCACCTGATATGCCAAATGAGCGGGCGCCGTGACCCGAGTCGGATGTGCACCAAGGACATGCCTCACGAGGAGGTGGCCTACATGGTGAACTACCTCTCGGACAGCAAGCTCCTGGAGGACTGGTGGCTCGGCAAGGAGCCGTATTCCCGCGCCAACCCCCCACCCATAGTGAGTTGCCTTTTCTTTCATTCTTTGGATTGTCTTCTTTCTTGTCGAGTTTGTTTGTGCGACCTGACCAGTCGGCTTTGGTCAGAATCCCCTCCTCCATCCTCCAGCCGGCACCACAGGGCTGGCCCGCGAGTTCCTTGCCGACCGGGTGGAGAGCGATGTCGACGACCCCGATCTGGGGGCGACGGCTTTGGAAGACGACGCCGAGGGAGGAGGCGGCCCGTGGCTCGGGGCCAGTCTAGAGGACTGGCCTAATGATGAGGAGGAGGTCGCCCCCCGCCACCGGCCAGGAGCCAGCCATCCCGGCGAGGGCTCTTCTGCCGTGTCGGGTGCTCTAGGCGGCAGGAAGAAACGTAGAGCCGTGCCGACCTTGTTCGGCAGCCGGACGAAGAAGCCCAAGAGTTCGGCTGCGGCTACCAAACGGGACGAGGCGGCCGCGAAGGCCATCCGCTTCCGCAAGGAAGTAAAGAAGCCGCCACTGGTCTCCGCGTGAGTATTCCTGTCTTAACGCTTTATTCTTTCTTTGTAGCTTTTGTCTGAGTCTTTTACTTGCTTCCCTCGCTTCAGGGCTCCCGTCACTCTTGAGAGGGTTGTCGCCGCCTCTGTCATGGGGTCAGCAGAGACGTCCGCCACCACTCGGCGGATTGACCCTGCTGCCGACCTCCGGGAGGCGACGAAGCGGAACGCGCAGGAGAAGCGCAACGAGGAAGAGGCCGCCCGCCTGGAGAAGGTGGAGGCCGATAAGGCGGAGGCCTCCGCCAAGAAGAAACTGGCGGAGGCCGAAGCCGTCGCCGCGACGAAGCGGCAGGTTGAGGAGGCCACGCACCGCCAATCGGCGGTGTTCGTCACTCCGCTGAACTCTGCGCCGCCGCCTCCGGAGTTCACGGGGCGGACTGGGGAAGCCGGCGGCAAGAACCCCGTCATGGAGAGGGAAGGCGACGACTCCTCCACGCCGGACATGATCGTTCCGCCGCCGCCTCCGCCGCCGTCTGGGAGCGCGCAAGGCAAACAGCCAGCGGACCCTCTGGTGCCGCCGACTGAAGACGAGGCCGTGGCGAGGCTACTCCTCCAAGTCGGCTCGCCAACGCGCCGCCGTCTTGAGAAGGCGACTTCGGCACCCCGCCCCCTAGAGACCGGCACCGCCAGCTCGGCGATCCCAGACGCCGAAGCGACGAGCACCGCGCCCATTGGGTGGGTGCGAGGAGGCGGCACAGGGCCGCTGAACCAAGCGCTTCTGGACGTCCAAACAAAGTTGCGAGCTGAGGGTGACGCCATCCAGAACTACACCAAGGCGTACATGGCTTCGCGGGTAGCTGTCCGGGTATGCTCTCTCGTTGATCCTTGTTTTCTTGTTCCTTTCTGGGGAGGCGCGCCTGCGCACCCACTAGGTGTAGTCCCTGAGTTTTGGGCCGGCTACTGAGCAGGCGGCTCGGAACTTCCAATTGGTCAGTTCCAGGTACTAATTTTTGTCTAAAATGCTTGTCGCAGGACTACCACAACCTCCGAGTCACCGCCTTCAACCGCAACGTTGAAGAGCTGGGCAAGCGGACCGCCGATCTTTCGGAGAGTCGGAGTGAGTCCTTTTCCTTCCTTGCGGGGGCGCGCTGGCGCACCCGCGGGCTGTAGTCCCCGAGATTCGGGCCGACTGCTGAGCAGTCGGCCCGGATCTCCCCGGCGACCTTCTTTATTGATGACTTAACGCCTTCTTTCTTCCTTATCTTCAGAAGCCAACGCTGTTCTTCAACAGCAGCTAAGCGAAGCCCACTCCGCGTTGCATACCAAGGGGGAGGAGTGCAGCAAGCTCGCCACAGAGCACGATCTGCTGGCCACACAATTGGCAGAGCAGAGGGAGCTGCTTACGAAGACATAGAAGGAGGCGGAAGAGGTGGAAGCCGCCCTCCTGGCCGAGTTCGCTAGCGAGCGCTCCTCCTGGACTGACAAAGAGGCAATGCTGGCCTCCGGCTTCCATGAGATTGAAGACATTGTTGATGGTGGGTTTCTTTACTTTATTTCTTCGAGCTGCCGATTATGAGTCGTGCCAACTCCTGGTTTTTAACTTGCTTCTTCATTTCTTCCGTCTTGGCAGACTTGTTTCCGGGCATTCGCAGGCTGCCATCCAAGCCATCGAGGCTGACCGTGAAGGTCGAAGGGCGAAAGGCGCAGTGATTGCCGCCGACGCTCCCCGAACCCTTGATGAGCATATCCTGAGCATCGAGGCTCACCTTCGGCCGACTCACAGGATGCTGTGCCGGCTTCAACGTGTCGGCGCCCAGGCGATTGCCGCCCTGTGGCCGGACATGCAGGCTCTATGCACTCCTAGTCAGACTGCCGACTGGCTGGAGGTCGCGGCTGGTCGTCTTGAGGCCTGGAAGGGTTCCTCGGCCGGAGCTGGAGTTCGTCAAGGAGTGGTATCCGGGGCTGGACCTAGATCGCCTGGCCACACTCTGGTCAGAGGCCCAGCGGGAGCTGGCAGCCGCGGAAGACTTCCTCGTCAAGCGTGCCGTGGCGATCGCCGAGTACACCGACACCAGCATCTTTGTCCCCGAGCAGTATGAAGACGACGAGGAGGTACTGCCGGAGTGGTTTGGGATGAACCCAGACTACGGCGAGGACTCGGCGGAGGTGATCGGCTCCAGCATCGAGGAAGAAGGCGAGGCGGAGGACGGAGGCATGACGGAAGCACCAGAAGATGGGGCAGACGGCCAGCCTCAGCTCGACCGCGCCTCCAGCAACGAGGCGCGTGCGACCGAGCCGACTGCCACCGGAGGCGATCAAGCCGAGACTGCCCGGCCGGCCGCCCCAATGCCTGACGCTGCCGCCTCCTCCGACCCTCCGAATCCGTCTGCCGCTTCCTAAGCTGCCGCCTTATCTTTATTTTATCTGCTTTAGTAGTCTTTGAAGAACTTGTTAATTTGCACAATTCCACCCGTGGGGTGTATTTTGAACTTCTGCTCGAAGATTCGGCCAAGGTCCTATGTTATGTAAATATTTATCTGAATTCTATCTTTTCTTGCTCATTGCTCTTTTGGCCTTTTCCTTTGCCGCTTTCCCTTAGTTGCCTGTCTTGCCAGTCGGACAGCCGCACTGCAGACTGCCGTTGGATCAAATGCTTGGCTACTTTGGGAAGGCAAGTACTTAGCCGTTTTAGAGTTTTTTAGCAAGTTGGATAGAAGGCGGTGAGCCGACTGCTTAATAGTCGGTTTGCGAAAAGAAAAAAGGAAGGCTGGAAGTCGTCTTAACCTATGTTTTATGCTTTGAGTCCTTAGCCATTTTTCATGCGAACGCCCATTCTACCTTACTCCTGCCCACCGTACAGTCGCTCTGCTAGCTGCGGCTTCTGACAGGAGATGGCTTAGGCGCCACACACTACTTGGCCGGCTGCAGGAAGCATTTCATAGTGCAAGGCGGCAAGTCCCCAGGCCGACCTGTCGAGCCCGGTGCCAAGCGGCATAACAAAGAGTAACGTACTCGTAGGCATAATTTTTGTCATATAGACAAAAGAGGCCAGTCCCCGAGCTCGTCTCGGGGGGCCCGAAGTCTTGGTACTTTAATACAAAAGGTAACGTGGTACATACTGCATCAGCTATAAAATCTTCGGAGGAGATTTGCATTCCATGGCCGCTCTGTCTCTTTACCGGAGTCGTCCCTCTTGCGTGCTCGGGGCTTCTGAGCGTCGATCAGGTAGTAGGAGTCGTTGCCCAGCACTTTGCTGATGATGAAAGGGCCTTCCCAAGGCGCCGACAGCTTGTGCTGGCCGGCTGTTTGCTGGATCAGTCGGAGCACAATGTCGCCCTCTTGGAAAGATCTCGGCTTGACCTTCTTGTTGTAGTATCGGCGCAGGCTCTGCTGGTAGATGCTGGACCAGCTAAGTGCCAACAGCTGGCCCTCTTCCAGCAGATCGATGCCGTCTTGGCGTCCTTCCTCTGCTTCCTCCTCAGTGTACATGGTGACTCACGGGGAGTCGAACTCTATGTCCGTTGGGATGACGGCTTCAGCACCGTAGACGAGGAAGAAAGGCGTGAAGCCGGTTGACTTGTTTGGACTCGTGCGCAGACTCTAGAGGACGGCTGGCAACTCATCGAGCCAGCAGCCAGCCAAATGCTCGAGAGGCTCGACTAGTCGGGGCTTGATGCCGGACAGGATGAGTCCGTTTGCTCGCTCCACATGGCCGTTTGACTGTGGATGAGCGACGGACGCTAGGTCCAGTCGGATGCCATGTGTTGCGCAGAAACGGGCCAAGGCGCCTTTGGCAAAATTTGTGCCATTGTCGGTGATGATGTTGTGTGGTATGCCGTACCGAATTGTGATATCGGAGATGAAAGTCACGGCAGTCGGACCGTTCAGTCTCTTGACTGGCTTCGCTTCTATCCACTTGGTGAACTTGTCCACTGCGACAAGTAAGTGAGTTAAGCCACCTCATGCCGTCTTGAATGGTCCCACCATGTCTAGACCCCAAACTGCGAAAGGCCAGGCAATGGGGATGGTCTTGAGTGCGGAAGCCGGCTGATGCGGCTTGGAGCGGTACTTCTGGCACCCTTTGCATTTTTGGACCAATTCCTTCGCCTCTTCTAAGGCCGTTGGCCAAAAGAAGCCGTGTCGGAAAGCTTTGGCGACGAGTGCTCTTGAAGCTGCATGGTGGCCGCACTCGCCTTGGTGGATGTCTTTGAGGATTGCTTGGCCTTGCTCTGGCTCTACGCAGCGCTGGTAGACACCAGTGACGCTGCGCCTGACCAGCTCTCTGTTGACTATGGTGTAGGATGCCGCTCGACGTTGTACCTGCCGAGCTAAGGTCTCATCAGTTGGCACCTCTTTGCTCACTAGAAATTTGAGGATGGGCTGGGCCCATGAGGGTGCCGCTATTTCTTCGATTGCCAGAACTGCAACTTGGACGAGGGCGGCTGGGCTGGGAGGCGGCGGGGTGGAGTCAACAACCGCTTGCTGGGTAAATGATGTCCCTGGGCTGACTGGCGCGGCTCTTGGGCCGAGTTTTGGAGTCTTTGAGCCCGCCGCCGCAGTCCCCGGGCCGGGTTCTGCAGTCCCTAGGCCGGCCTCGACTGTGGCGGTTTTGGAACCATCTGCTGAAATCCCCGTACCGTCTGCCGGGGCTTTGGAGTCGGATCTGACTTCTTTGGGAGGAGCCGGCATGAAGATGGAGTCTGATTCTGGTGAAGGCTTGACATACGGCTTGAGGAGGCATTGAAGGGCGACGCCGGATGGTATTGCTTGGCGGGTAGAGCCGATTCGTGCCAAGGTGTCTGCTTTGTCATTGTTTTTTCTTGGCACATGGAGGAATTCGCACCCCTCGAAATATCCACTGAGTTGCTGCACGAGGAAACGGTAACTCGCCATGTTTGCACCTTTGGCATCCCAGTCGCCAGACGACTGCTGGACCACTAAGTCCGAGTCGCCATAACACAGGATCCGGTGAATGCCGAGTTCTTTGGCAAGCTGGAGCCCATGAATGAGCGCCTCGTACTCGGCGATGTTGTTGGAGGCGGCAAAATGGATTTGCAGCGCGTATTTGAGCTTGTCGCCTTTAGGAGAAGTGAGGACAACGCCGGCTCCCAAGCCGGTGCGCATCTTGGAGTCACCGAAATGCATCCGCCAATGGGTGGAGTCAGGCGCTGGAGGTAGGTACTAGGTCTCGGCCCAGTCGACGAGAAAATCGGCCAGTGCTTGTGACTTGATGGTGGTGCGGGGCTGGTAGTGGATGGTGTTGGGAGCCTGCTCTATGGCCCATTTGGCCACTCAGCCAGAGGCATCTCGGCTTACAATGATCTCGGCAAGTAGGGCTGTGCAGACCACAGTGATTGGATGCTCTTGAAAGTAAGGCTTCAATTTCTTGGCGGTAAAGTGCACGCCATAGCACATCTTCTGGTACTAAGGGTAGTTCTGCTTGGAGGCTGACAGTACTTTGCTCAGGTAATATACCGGTCTCTGTACAAGTAGTGCCTTGCCTTCCTCCTTGCGTTCCACTACAATGACCGTGCTGACTACCCGGCTGGTGGCGGCGATGTACAGGAGCATCGGTTCCTTAGGAGTCGGAGCCGCTAGAACAGGTGGAGTAGTCAGCATCTTTTTCAGCTGGAGAAAAGCTTCGTCCGCCTTGTGATTCCACTCGAAAAAAGTGGTCTTCTTCATGAGTTGGTATAAGGGGAGAGCTTTCTCGCCCAGCCGACTGATGAATCGGCTGATGGACGCCAAGCAGCCGGTGAACTTTTGCACGTCCAGCAGTCGGCTGGGTACCTCCATCCTCTCAATGGCCTTGATCTTTATAGGGTTGCATTCTATGTCGCGTTCAGAGACCAGGAAGCCAAGGAGTTGGCCGGCTGGTACTCCGAAGACGCACTTCTCGGGGTTGAGCTTGATCTGGAACCAACGCAGGTTCTCAAAGGTCTCCCTGAGGTCTTCCAGCAGTGTTCCACGCTTTTCCGTCTTCACCACCACATCGTCCATGTAGACGTGGGCGTTCCTGCTGAGCTGCTTCAGGAGGCACTTCTGCATGCAACGTTGAAAGGTGGCGCCGACATTCCTTAAGCCGAACGTCATGGTGAGGTAGCAGAAGGCTCCAAACGGTGTGATGAAGGCGGTCTTCAGTCTGTCAGCTGGATTCAGCTTGATCTGGTGATATCCTGAATATGCATCCAGAAAGCTCAACAGCTCGCATCCGGCGGTGGAGTCTATCACCTGATCAATTCTTGGCAGAGCAAACGGGTCCTTGGGGCAGGCCTTATTGAGGCTCGTGTAGTCAATACACATTCGCCACTGCTTGTTCTTCTTCAGTACAAGGACCGGGTTGGCTAGCCACTCTGGAAAGAATACTTCCATAATGAAGCCGGCTGCTAGGAGTCGGGCTATCTCTTCTCCGACAACTCTTCTCTTCTCTTCTGATAGGCGGCGTAGGGGCTGCCTGACCGGCTTTGCATCAGATCGGATATGTAACTTGTGCTCGGCGAATTCCGTCGGTACACCTGGCATGTCTTTGGGGGACCATGTGAAGATGTCCCGATTCTCATGGAGGAAATCGACGAGCTCGCCTTCCAAGGTTTGCGCCTATGACAGCGTACCTTTCTGGGTGCTCCGGATCCAAGGGTATCTTCTTTGTCTCCTAGGCTGGTTTGAACGAACCCTCAGCCTCCAACTCCTTCGGGTTAGGTGACACCTCTGGCTGCGTGCCGGCCATCGCCACAACCCGTTCAAGGAGCCACTTCTCGGCTGCGATCACCAGGGACTCGGCTAGCCGACTGCTCTCAGCCGCACAGGCAGACGAGTTCCAGTAGTCGCCGGCTATGGTCAGAATTCCCCTGGAACTGGGCATCTTCATTTTGAGGTAGGCGTAGTGGGGGACCGCCATGAACTTGGCCAGGGCGGGTCGGCCAAGTAGTGCATGGTATGGGCTCTCGAGGTCCACCACCTCAAACCATACTGACTCTCGGCGGAAGTGCTCTTTGTCTCCAAAGAGGACGTCCATCAGGATCTTGCCGATTGGTGAGCAGGAAAGCCCAGGAACAATGTCGTGGAACACAGTCCGGCTGTTCTGAAGCTGTCTTTGCTTGATTCCTAATTTCTCCATGGTGTCCTTGTACAGGATGTTGATGCTGCTGCCTCCGTCTATCAGAACTCGCGAGAAACGAGCGGCTCGTCTATCCGTGCCAAAGGTGGCATCCAACACCAAGGCATAGGAGCCCGGACTCGGCATCACCTCTGGGTGATCAGCCCTACTCCAGCTGATAGGCTTCTCGGACTAGTGCATGAACTCCGGCGTCTCTGATGCTACTGCATTCTCCTCTTGTCGCTGTAGCCGCCTGCTGCGTCGATCGTCAGCCATACTGGTAAACTCCACGTAAGCTCCATGCTCCTCGGGGTATTCGTCTTGTACCGCGCCGACTGGTCTGACAGCCGGCTCCTAGGGCGGAGGCGGAGGCGGCTGCCCAGCAGGTGGGGGAGGTAGGAGGTCATCTCCCTTGGCGATCCTGGTGAGCCAGTGGCACTTCCGGGTGGTGTGATTCGATGGCAACCAGTTGGGCTTGCCACCTTTCTGTCGCTTGGGTGGAGGCTGCCCATCCGGCTGTTGGGCTTCAACTGTCGCGACCTGCCGGCTGCTGGAGGCCGGCTGCGGGGCCTTGTGCTTGTGGTCGTTCTGCTGTTGCCGCCGACTGGCGTCTCCCGCCGGAGTTCTTGGAGCCTGAGGGGCCACTTTGCCAGTTGCGCTAACTTGAATCTCCGCCTTCATGGAGGAGTCAGCCGTGGTGTACTTGTCTGCTATGATCAACAGCTCATCGAGGGTTTCTGGCTCGTCGCAGAGGAGCTTGTGCTTGAGGAGGGTGCCTTCTCTGCACCCGGCTGTGAAGTACTCGATAGCCTACACCTCGTGCACGCCCTCGCAGGAGTTCCGAAGCTCGGCCCAACACGTGAGGTAATCGCGAGTCGACTTGCCGGGACCTTGCATGCACAAGGAAAGCTGACGAGGCTTGGGAGGGCGCTTGTATGTGTTGGTGAAGTTGCGGACGAATGCCTCGGTGAAGTTGACCCAGCTATTGATGCTGCGGGGCTTCAGGCTGTTCAGCCATGTCCGGGCCGTGCCATGGAGCATGAGCGGAACATATTTTACGGTGACACGCTTGTTGCCTTTCGCTATGCTGACAGCCGTGGAGTAATCGACCAGCCAGTCTTCCGGCTTCATGGAGCCGGTGTACTTGGGTGTGTCTCTTGGGAGCGTGGACCCTTTGGGAAAGGGCTCGTCTCGAATGCGGGGCCCGAAACAAGGCGGACCCAACTCGTCTTCTTCTTCCAGCGCCAGGGATCGGTGAAGTCGGTCGATCCGGTGGCGGGCGTCGTTCTCTTCGACTCCCTCTCGGTGGCCAAGGCGGTCACCGAGAGTTGGATGGTCAACAGGCGGCGGGGAAACTCGCCTTTCCTTGCGAGGAGGAGGAGGCGGACAGTCGTCCCGTCGTTCCACTGCTCTCGGGTGGCCGTCTCGGCCGCGCTCTATGGTAATGTGAGTCTGACTATGGCTGACAGCCGGATCCTTTTCTTTTCTTCCTCGGGCGCCGCCAATCGACGTCCGAGACGTCGCGCCTTGGTCTCGGCGAAGGTCGTCATTTTGCCGCTATGGCGCCTCCGTGCGGCAGCCGGCCTCGTTCTGTGCGGTAGCCGCGTCGAGGAGCCGCTGGACTCGCTCCATCATTAGGCGGCGTTCTTCGCCCTCGAAATTGTCCAGCTCGTCCGTCGCCGCCTGGGCGGCTCGGATGTTCTCCACTAGTGTAGCATACACAGGGCGACTTGCCCCAAACAGATTGGCAATGGCTACGCCGCGCTGCTGGACCGCGCCAAGGCGGCTGAGCCCTGCTGGGGCCGGCGAGCCGCCAACAGCGCGATCCATCTCTCGCTGGTAGGCTTCTTACAAGCATCTCATGCTAGCCAGCTTCTTCGTGCCTTCGACGAGCTGAAGGCGGTGCGCCTCCAATGTCTTCGCGTCGGCGTCTTCCAGAATGGGCACAGTCAGGTCTTGTAGCGCCGCGCCAAGTGGGTCATGCGCTCCTCCGCCGGGAGGCTCGTCATGACTGATGACGAGCACCTCGGTGATGGTGCTTCCGCCGCTCTCTGCACGAGGGAGAGGCTCGTCGTAGACCACCACATTAGTGGGAAACGCGTCGAGCGACGCGGTGTCGGAGTCGACCAGCATCGGGTCGGTGGAACCTACGGACTCCAAGTCCACGGCAGGCTCGCCGGCGATGTGGAGTTGATCGAGGAGGCCCGCGAGGAGGCTCTCGGAGCCGCCTGTGCCTGCGTTGGATGCAGGTTCGTCGGAGAGGCGAACCTCGCCATCAAGTTCGGCCAGGAAGCTAGCTGCGCAGGTGATCTCAACGTCATGCAGCGCGTCAGCGCTGACTCCATCTGGCATGCCTGGCTGGCTGCGCTCACTAGGGAGAAAAAGGGTTCCCGTCCAGAGCAGGTCTCTAGATGGCGGTGCACCACGCCCCACGGTGGGCGCCAAATGTCATGGGTTGGGTGCGACATATGCCAAAGGATGGCTTATCATGGTGGGGGCCAGTAGAACGTTGCCGGTGCCTGGAAACGGGATGAGGCGAAGACATTCACGCCGGCGAATCTTACCCAGCTTCAGGGCTCTTCGGGGAGATAATACCCCTACTGCTGCTCTGCGGGGTCTCCGCATGATCACTATGGCAAAGTGTTTACACCATTGCTCCTTGAGCTGTTTCCTAGAGGTAGGAGAAGGCAAGGCTAGCTCTCCCCTTCCTATATGATCTGGTCTTAGTACTAATGGATTCCAACCCCCTGCATGGGTGCCCTGGGGGGGTTTATATAGGCCTACCCCCCAGGGGTACAACGGTAATCCGGCTGGACGCGGGCCCAGCCGCCAGTCTCTCTGGCCGCCGTCTTATCCGCCGACTCCTGGGGCCCGCCGACTGGTGGGCCCCGCCGTCTGGCTCGGTACAGAGCCGACAGGCCGCGTCCGCCGCGGGCGGGTCTTGCCGGCTGCTGATTACTGTAGCTGTGCTTCTAATGACGCGGGCTTCATCATGGAGTCGTGGCAATAGCCCCGCCGCCTGGCGGGTGATCACTATTGCCACTCTCCGTCACATCTGGTTAATGGCACGTGGGCCCCGGGGGAGGAGCTGGCAGACTCTCGGGGGCTGACTCCCAACGGGTCCGACTAATGGCGCACTTGCCGTCTTATGGGATCCCGCTGGCCGGTGGGACCCGCTGCCAAAAGGTCGTACAGACAAGCCGTCGTGGGCCCAGGATTCGGTCCACCGGTGCTGATGTCAGGGCCAGCATGGCAACAGTGCCACGCCGCATGGAGATCTCCGCGGGTACGGCGTACTGTGACCATGCTTGCCTTTGGAGAGGGGTGGGAGCAGTCTTCACTGTAGCCACTCCCCTGTCCTGTCCCTCTTGATGAGGACATGGGGTTTTGCTGGAGTCGCGGGCCGACTCCCCAAGGCCGAATTCTTGGGAAGTCGTCAGTCAGGAGTCGGTTTGTCCTGAAGTCGTCCCTGGGACTCGGCCGCGAGTGGCTAGTCGGTGGCCTTGCCGCCAACTCCTCAAAAGGCGGCTCTTTGTCCTGGGGTCTTGAGGGCGCAGCCTGCCCCGATGTCTTGAAAGGTTCTGGGGCTCGGATAGTGGGCGCACCAGTACGATGTACCTCCACGGACGCATAGAGTGGTGAGGGAGGTATGGTTGCCCAGAGCAACAAATATCCAGGCAGCATATGTGGAGTACGTCCCATTTTGTTCTCTTTAACCACCTTTTTCCTATGTAAGGACAACAAACCGATCGGCCTAGTCATTCTCTATTGCGTTGTCATGCCTTTCTACCCTTATTCAACCAAGAGACACAAGACTCGTTCCTTAGCTACTGATTTTCCCCTTTTCAACCTAGATGTGGGTCCGATGCCTACTCTCTTGGACAGTACAGTCTCCCTTCCTTTCCTTATTCAACCCAGACATGGATTAGTCTGCATGAAGTAGGGTTTCCTTTAATAGTGCAAATTAATTTTTCGTCTGCGTGACCAACATAGCAGAGGATAGGAAATTGGGAAGATGGTGGACTAGAAAAAGACCCACATGTAGCGACGTGGCAGATGGGGCAATATAACAAGGGTATGGTTAAAAAAGAGGTAGCATACCTAAGGGTCGGCAAGAAGTGGTTTGCTCGTGGTCGTCGTCCTCCGCACGCACTAAGGCATCGAGCTTGGGGACGGAGGCCATCCCGCGCAGGCGCTAGGTCTGAGAGGACGGCCTTGTCGTCAGTGCATCACCTCGCTCGCCGATGACGAGTGCGTCAACGTTGCACATCCTTTTCTTCCCCGGCGGATCTGTGACCACCGGTGAGGAGGGAGAGAGAGGCCGTCTATTTTAGATCTGGACAGAGGGTGATGATGTGAGAAGCAAAGTGGGCAGCCCTTAGCAAGAAAGCTCTGAAGCTCCAGCCTATATATATTTTTTATACTACTAGTATTAGAGGTGGAGTAGTGGTAGAGTAGTTAATATTTCCTATGCAAACAATACCAGTTAATCGTGCTTCAAAACTGAATGGCACGCCATTAAAAAAATAAAGGCCGATAACTAATGCGGCACATCGGACCAACGCGGCCAGATCGCATTTTGCACGAGAAATTGCACACCATGTTCCATTGACATGTGGTCCCGTTCCAACATGTCAGTGAGACGACGGCGAGTCCTTTTGTACAATTTCTGAAAGGACGTGTAGGCAGGGGAGCCTCTTCATGTACCGTGGCAAACTAGCAACCATCCATCGACTCTTCGCCTTTCCCTCTCGATTTGGAACTGATGTCGCACGCTCTTCCTCCCTCCTCCATTTGCCTTCACCCTTCCTTCTGCCATTGTTCGATCGTCTTCTCCATGGAGGGAACAAGCTGGAAACGACCCCGTTATTCTTGCCCTGATCTGAAAGATGATGTGGTGGGGGAACTCATTGATCAGTGCGACATCATCACCTCGGCTAGCATGGAAGGTTCGTTCAAGACCATTCTCGACTCAACTAATAACATCATTACAAGGAACCCAAGGGTCCAGGATCAGTTTGATCTCCCTTATCTTCTTTGCTATAAGCCTGTTCGCATGGGCGCGGATGATGGAGGCCTCGCCTTTTGCAAGTTTATGCCGCTTGAAAATGATACGTGTGATGTCAAGATGCCATCGCTTCAGGGTAAGGCCTGGGCTGGCGCAAATGTAGATTGGGTTGTTTATATTGGGTACAATTGCGAGTGAGAACTTGTGAATGTGTACACTCGTCAGCGGATTCCACTTCCAAAAATCTCAGAGTGCCTTGAGGTTGAGCACACAGATGATCTACGTACGTTCAAATACGATCATGGTGACTGTCGTCTACGGAAGATAGCAATTTGTCGAGTACCCAACTGCTCTTGGAATTACAAGAACTATGAAGTTGTTGCTATCTTCGACAAGCTTATTGCCGTCCTTCATGGTTCGACTGGATGGATATTGCTCAAAAATCAGTTTCTATACACGGATGTGTACTATGATGCAATTCAATACGAGGGTCTTGTGTTTGCTGCCACCATTCGTGGCACTCTTTTTGCATGGGATCCTCATAGTTTCGGTATGTTTTTCTTCCACCGTAATTGTAATTGTTTCATCCACATGCATGCGAGTTATCAAGTTTACCTTCTCTACTAATGAACCTTCTTCTTGTGTTTCCAAGGTCCGGTGAACATTCCACCACCTATACTTGAAAAAAAATTATAACCAAGGGGGAGATGACGATGGTGATGATCACGAGCATGAGGACGAGCAGCGCCCATATGCTCACTGGTGGCTAGCAGCTAATTCTAATGGATCACCCCTTCTTGTATGTATACAACCCACTGTTTATGTTACTACTAAGGGAGCAGGTGTTGTCTCCCATGGTCGCACTCTCCGGACCTATTCCAACACCCGTTGCATGGTATTCGGATGGATACTAGTGTGCTAGCGCCAACACATTCTCCCTGGTACAGTATTGATAGTCTTGGAGAAAACTCGCTCTTCCTTGGACAAAACTATCCAATGATGGTGAAAGGCGATCCAACTGCTGTTGACACAATGTTACTACCATTTATGAGAAGCAACTGTATCTATACATTGGACATTGCGGTGGTTCCCTACCCTGGCCGTGATATAGTAGGCCGCTTCAGCCTGGATGATCAGTCCTGCGTTGGTCTCGAGATTGACAGTAGCTGGCTCTTCCCATAGAATCGCTTGTGGTTCAAAGCAAGCGTTTCCAACACCGAGGATTGGTTGAGTTGAAGTTCATTTCATTGCTTGTTATTTGTTGTGTGATGAAAACTTTAATATTTATAATGTATCCTCGTTGTCGTTGTGGGTTGATGACCTGTTGTATGTAACAAAATGATATGCCTGTGATAAACTTACTAAATTTATGAATGGCTTTCGAGTCGCTTCTCTGAGTGGGTGCTGCGACGAGGCAAAAATATATTTTCCGAATACATAATTGTACGTGCATTGCAACAGGTTATCGGATGAGGCCAATCAACAATAGTACACTATTTGTACTAGCTTCACATGCTGCACTATCTCTACATCTACGTACGTAATACAACAAGTTTTAAACTTGATACTAGGCACCCATCCTCACAAAGAACACTTTTTAACCTAGCACAGACTCCAGGAAATTTGGCCACAGTGTGAGGTGGGCCATATGTTAATGTCTTCGCTGTACGTAACCAGCACCTCGAATCCTCGATACTACTACTACTATAAGTAGCAGGAGTAGTAGGGTGGCATGGGCCAGAACAAGCATTCACGTCCAGGAGTACGGCACACACCAACAGCACGACTTCCATCTGACACCATATTTCTTGGATTCCATGCAACATCAATCTCTTCAACCTCATCGTTTCTCTAACTCAGCCATCACACGGTGGGTGAGGTGGGGGTTTGCCGATAGTCGGTTTCCTCAACTGCAGTCCCACTTGTAAGGCCAACTCCAATGCATGACCCCAAATGGACCTCCGTTTTCCCGGATTTTGTCTGTTTGGGTAGGGCAATGAGGTCGTGTCCGGGCTATTTCTCGAATGCGGTGGTCGTGCGCCGAACGCACGGACGCATCCCGGCCGTGTACATTTTTCTTTGCAAACACATATCTTTTTTTCATCATTGATTTGTTGGTACATGGAAATACATCACCAAAATTTTGACTAGAAAAGCAAGACCAAAGAAAACAAGAACCACAAGAATACATTTTAGAAGATATCCAACTTCCATAATTGCTCATGTAAGTTGGATTAGTGCCTTCTCGATGCATTCATTGTTGATCTGCGGAGGCTCGATCTTGCGTGCTTATTTCTTCTTTGATTGTAAAGACGTAGACGTGTCTAGCCTCTATTTTATCAACAAGTGCACTACTCTCATCTCTAGCCTCAATGCTAGCTAAAAGTGCTAGAACATCTACTAAATTGCACTCTATCAATATCAATGTTTTAAATAGCGGGCTATGGAAAATAGCGGTGAGCCTCTAAATCAGCTATAGCGGAGCTATAGCGGGCTATAGCAGGCTATAGCGGGCTATTTATGAAGGCGACCATTTAGCGGCACCCTGCTGAAAAGGCTATAGCGGGCTATAGCGGAGCTATAGCCGGCTATTTAAAACTATGATCAATATATCATTGTACTCTTCTTCCCAATACCAAAACTTGCATCCATTCTACATAATAAAATTTTAAGTTAGCACAACTAGTCTAATCCGAGAGCACAACTGAAGATTTGGTCGAGTTCTTCCTCCTTTTGCCGACACGTGGGACATGCAGCATCCAGGTCGTTCATGCAAGAAAATAAAGTGGTAGTTGAAGCCACGTGATGTGCGTCTTGGGTTAAACTATAAATAGAATCTTACTACTCTTGAGTAACTCCAAAAGCGGCCATTGAAGATCTTTATTGGATTTGTTTTTCATCACCAGCACGTCGAGGTGAAAGATGTGCAGGTTCAGTGGGTCCTCTTGCGTTTTCACCGACATGTGGCACCGCATATGAGCAAACAGACGATGGGCTTCGCGCATCTGCTAGTTGGCTGAGAAGGGAGATAGAGGAGGGCTGAGCATGGACTCCAGGAGATTTGTTCTCCATAACTAGCACATCGATATAGTGGGGTGGCATGGGCCATAACTAGCATTCATGTTTAGTAGTACGGCACGCGCCACCCACATGAGTCCCATCCGACACCAATTTTCTTGGAGTCCATGCTATATCCATCTCTTCTCCCTCCTATTTTCTCAACCATCGCGTGGTGGGCGGGGTGGGGGTTTGCCGATAGTTGGTTTGCTCAACTGCGGTCCCACTTGTAAGTGAAAATGCAACACAGCACGCATTCCCCCTTGAGCGGCGTGTCGGACCAACCGTGTGGGGTGCGACGCGAACACGGTAGGCTTTTCCTTTTGAACTTGTAACTTGTAAAATTTGGTTCTGCTCCATGGCGCGATCGATAGATAGAAATACCGATTTCCCTAGAGTAATGAGAAGTTTGGTTCTGGCACGGTTCATGCATGGAGTACGTACGAAAATTATGAAGTTGATGCGAAAGGTAAGATTGTTACTAGTAGTACCATATACTACTACATGGATTTGATGGAAAGATAAATATACACATGGATCCATCAACGACATCCTCACGCGCTACTGCACCGGGTCACCAACCGACGTGTGAAGAGTAGCGGCGTTGGCGGCAAGCTCAACGTGCTTCTGAACAATGTCGTCCAATGTTGCCCTGCGGTCCAAGAAGGCCAACGTCCTATCGTCCTCCTCTTCCATGTAGTAGTCCTTGTGGATGATTTGCACATAGACGTGGGTGATTATGTCGATGGTGTCTTGCTGTGCCAGGCGCTGCGCGGCGAGCGTGTCCTCGAGGTGGACATTCTCCGGCACGACGGCGGGCAGTTGCAGGGCCACCAGTGTGTCGAAGAGGTTTTCACCATAGAGGCCGTTGAGGGTGGCAGGCATCGCAGAGCCTGGGCACGTGGGCTGGAGGCATATGTCAAGGTCGTCCGCGAGCTTCTTGACGACGGTGAACTTGTCGAGGAAGCCGACGAGAACCTCGTCGAACAAGGAGACGAAGCTGTCGTCCAAGCGGCCCCTCGCCCTAGCGGCCTCAAGCACTACCTGGAGACGTTCCTCGGTGCCGAGCCACAGGCCGGCGTCATGGACCATCTGGCACAGCCGGCTGATGCTCGCGCTCATCGCCTCCATGGGTCTAGCTTCTAGTCAACTGATCTTGCGATTGGAGTGATCACTCTTGCCCTTGGGTGCGTACGTGAGTAGGATTTCATAGATTGGACTGGTAGGAGCCTTTATATGAGAAGTGCAGACTGCGTTGAATTCACGTGCGTGTTGTCCATCTACTCTTCGCCCCTCTACTGCACCTGCCTTTGGCTGTATGACAGGTTGGCCATCCACCCGTTGGGCCCACGTGTCATACACCCAAAGGCAGGTGCAGTAAGTCAATGAAGTTGGGTCCCCCTCCATGCCGGTGCAGTATAGCCATCTCACCGAACCTCTAGTTGGGGCCAAAGGGGAGAACTTTGATGTTTTCTGGTTTATTGGTCCCCTTTGCATTTTGCGCCAAGTTTTGACCTTTGATTTAACTAATAAAATGTTAATGCATGTAACCAAAAATGTGGTGTAAGTCACCTTACGAAAACCAAATAATCCCAAAATACTTAGGCACGGTGCATTAACTCCCTCCTCGTTTCTTATTTCGTGACATAAACTAATGAGAGATGTGGGCCGTGCATGCTTTCAATGACTTGAGACTACCAAACATCACATGCGGTGGTTAGTTCATTGCATGTAATCCTATTAAGTAGCAAAAAGACATTAATTTATCTCACCGATAGGAATAAAACAATACACCATGTATTTATTTACAGAGGGAGTAGTACATTTTTTGTGACATGCATTACTAGTCAAATACTAAATCCAGATGGACGTGGTAGTACTACTAAATCTAGACGGTGGTGCTAGTACTAGTAGTAGTACTACCAATGTAGTAGCACTGTGCTACCTGTTGGTCAAATTATTACGTGCTGCTCCTCACAGTGAAGTGACTAGACCCTATGTTGGAGATGACACCTGAGTATAGGCACCGTGTTCGGCATACCATAGTCAGCCTCACCGCCTGCAGTCACTATCATCATGGCTGTAGACCTAGCATGCTTACAACTAGCCGTGTTCGACATAATTTCCCGTGCGTAGATGCCCGTGCATTGCATGGAACACCAAGATTGGGGGGTGGAAGGCGCCGGCATCGGCCATCGCGCCAGATTTTCCCCATGGCCTTCTAGATGTGGTGGGGAGGAGATAAGGCTGATTGTGAGAGACAAGGAGTTGTTTGTAAATAGGGAACCAGTGTGGGCCTCTTTTTGCAAAACTGGAGAAGTTTGGTTTGTATACGTCAGATCTAGATCTGATGGCTATTGGTGAAACATGGCAGGCACAACATCATTACCAACTCAGGACCTGTTTGATTCGCAGGATTTTGAAAATGCAGGAATAGGACATGGCAATATTACAAGTTTCAAACTGATATTACAAATGTTAGGAGTAATGCTGCACCTACAAAGAGGAAATTACTAGGAAGTTTATGTAAGAACTTTTGTTACTTTAGGTGGATGCAGCATTATCGTACAAACTAAAATCCACCGCCCTGACAAGTCACTAATTGGCAAATAAGTTTTCGAGTCTCTGGCCACTTGATGTTTCAAAAACAAATTCAGCTTCTGTGGAGACTTTGTCATTTAGGCTTAGACGCTTGCGGTGATCAGCGCGCCATTCATTGTTGCGCCAGAGAACGCCAAACCTCATTACCTTGAGCACACTTGCCTCCTGAACAAAGAGCCTGACCAATTTAATCTCCGATGTGCTGCCTCGGTAGTCGATCAAATCAACTGTAAGATGGAGATCAAGGCATTCGATGAGATTGTTATAGTGCAGCACATTTTTCACTTTTGGGTCTTTTTTATCTGCAAAAGAAGAGAACATATTAGAGCAGCTGGCTATATAAGATTGACGTGTCATCAAGAGATACCAATATCATTCGCTCATACGATAGGGTTGGCTGGCTAGTGATATTTTTTCACTCTCTCTCTCTCTCTCTCTCTGTCCTCTCATTTACCTAGGAGTACGTGAAGAGCTTGGGCATTTGTTGCCTTCGACTATGTGGCTGAAGCCATATTTCACAAAAGTATGCCACATAATATGCATCAATGCCAAATCAAAAGATTTTGGCACCGCTTTGGCGATGTGAGAGAGTTGGCACCGCTGTGCACACAGACCCACATGTATAAACAAATCAATCAAACCAACTACACCAGCCTCTCACTCTCCCAAACAAGTGTTTTTTATTGCCGCAGTCCTCTCTCTCTCCTACGCAAGTGTTTTTTCATTGCGTGAGTTAATTTGGCACTGAAGCAAAGTAGGTGATCCATATTGGGGCACCAGGTGAGCAATGGAGGGGCATCAATGCCAAATGCATCACAGGTGAATTTGGCACGTGTTTTGGCCTACATAGTGGAGGGTCATTATAGCCCACTTTTGTGCTGCCTCTTATTTAGTATAATATTTTGACCATAGATTTACGTAAGAAAATGCCAATGCATGTCACTAAAAATTACACCATTTGAAATTATGTTCAAATACGAATCCAACGATATAGTTCTTAGTGACATGAATTAACATTTTGTCAGTTAAATCTATGGTCAAATTTTGATACTACAAAATAGGAAGAGTAAACCAGGACGGAGGTAGTACTTGCTCTTAGGGTAACCATAGAGTTACTGGAGTAGTTTAAGGGGCTGTTTGGATTGTGACTACCTTTGCCATATATTGCCACATGATTTTTGCCACACTTGCCTTAGTTGAGTTGATCAAATTGTTAGGCACACTTTGGCTTGCCTAAGGGAATCTTGCCACACTTTTTGTGTCTATGACATGTGGGGTTCACTGCTCATAAAAGAGATCCTTGCCTTAGGTGTGGATAGAACCAAACACCTACCTAAATTGGTCAAACATGCCTAAGGTTAGGTGTGGCAAAGTGTGGCAAGGTGTGGCTGGGAACCAAACAGCCCCTAAGTTACTTTCCACTATGACTAGCCTAGGCTACTATAGTAGTACAACAAAAAATGATGCAGGTGATCACATGAGAAAAAAATACTAAAAACATTTCTTTCGATGCAGTGTGTAGACGCAGTTTTGGACACTACACTTGTCATCGTAATTTGGGAAAATTATGAAAAAATTGAGCTACGTTGTGATTACGTTTACTAATAGGAAAGAAGTTTCACCTCGATGAGTAGCTTCTCCGTGCACGAAAAGCATGTAAGGAATCCAACAACTTGATCCAGATTGGGGCCGATAGATTTTATTGCCAAGGTCTTCACTGTGCGCATAGACTGGGTCAAGCTTGTGGGAATCATTTTCTAGAAGACGGTCGTAAATACATCAAGAAGAAATTTAAAAATATGAATTTCAAGAAGATGGAGAAGAATATGAGTGATGTACCTGAACGATTATGGATCCAATAAAGAGTTCAGAGAATTGGGCAGACAAGTGCACCAATGCTGTCAATTTCGGCGCGTCAATGACCCTGATTTTTGTTGGACCTTCTAGATCCGATACAAGCAATCTCTGAAGGAAAGGCGCATTCTCAGTGACCATAACGTGGAACTGCTGGAGTGATCTCTTTCCAATTGATGTCTTGTTGCGGGGCCAGCAAGACACATAAATCCATCGGAGATTCATCGAGGCAATGTGGAGGCTAATGAACCCGTGGATCTACTCAAGATGAAGGTACTCGAGCGCAGTACAACTGCGGAGCAGGTGCTCCATAGCCTTCTTCGAGATGACAACGTCGAAGAGGTCGAGCTGCTAGAGTTGAGGGAGAACAAGGGCGGGCGCGGCATTAATCTGGGGACGATAGCAGGAGCTGAAGCTGGCACGGCGCATTGTTGGCGCGAGGCGGAGCGCGGGCGGTGGCAGAGAGCGATATCGTCCAGCTTCAAAGCTGAGCTCCTCGAGCTGATCTAGTGCGGGGGATAAGAATAACTTGTCGAACTTGGGTTGGACCTTGCAGTTGGTGCTGAACGTGCGGATGTCAAGGCGTCTGGCTGGCCCAGGGTGCAATGAAAGGATCTTGGAGACTGCGGGCATGTGTTTGCAATCCCCATCGCAGAGGCAACTGTCGACAGTGAGGTTGAGGGGGACGCGGCGCTAGAGGGGGCGCCACCGCCGGAGAGCAGGGCGGTCCGCATGGCAGACTTGGTGGGGAGGAGGCCAATGATGACGAGCAACATGTCGTCGGGGAGGCTGCTGATGAAGTCCAGGCTCGCCGGATGAGGTTTTGGCTCAAGCCGCCTCCGCTTGTTGGCTGCCTTGCTGAACATCTCAACCGGCGGCGACGCCGATGTACACGTGTGCTGGTGTGTGTTGTGTGCTGGGTGTGCGCGAGTGCGTCCTTTTGTGCATGCCGCCGCGTAGTGGTGAATTGTGTGTGAGTGCGTCCTTCACGTGAAAGAAGTGTGTCCTCAATGCGCCCTCAATTTACTAGCGTGCGGGGTGCTACCCCGAGTGGTTTCAACTTTGTTTACTTCACCACGTGTCAGATGGGCCTCTAGTTTATTTATTTTCACCCACTGCCACATGGGCCAGCACACGAAGATACAGAACATGAGCTGACAAGGCAGCATGTGGACTGGTTGACCGGTTAACTAAACAATATATGGAGCTATACGCTGACACAGTGAGCGTATAATCCGTTGGTATAGAGTGTTCGAGTTAGAGGGGAGGCCCGTGAGAGATAGCAGAGAGAGAGAGAGAGAGAGAGAAAGAGCTACTCCCTCCGTTCGATAATGTAGTTCCAACATTTTTTTAAAAGTCAAACTTTTGAAACTTCGACCAAGTTTATAAAGAAATTACTTATATCTACAATACCAAAGATAAATGATAGTATGAAGTAAGTACATGTTGTGATGAATCTAATGATCGTTCCAGATGTAAATGTTTTTCTCCGCATATAACTCGTTGGGCTGTTTTCATAGCGTTATCAAATACGTCCTATTAACGGCCCGTTATGGTCCACGAATAGTATGACCCATGTTTGGCGAAATGATTATACGCCCCGTAGAAGGCCCATGGATCATATGGCCCATAGAAGACCAATGGACCTTACAGCCCGTAGAAGGCCCATGGATCATACGGCCCGCAAGAGGCCCATGGTTCCTACGGCCCGTAGGAGGCACATGGATCCTATGGCCCGTAGAAGTCCCATGGATACTACGGCCCGCAGGAGGCCCATGGTTACAATAGTGCGTGTGTTGCCATGATTATTGTGGCCTAGTTACCAAAAATAGGTTATTGTGGCCAGATGAAAAACGCGGAAAAATAACTGCAGTGTCTAAAAGCAAACAACTAAACAAGACAATAAGGAAATAAATAAGCAAGCAACTAAAGCTAGCCTATTACAACTATTACACATATTACATCCACTGGGCATCAAAGTTCACCACCAGTGCAAATATAGAGAACAAAACAGCATATTACATACACTAGCCGTGAAAATTGGCCACAAGTGCAAATAAACGCAACAGCAAAACAAGAACATAACTGAAACAACTTCAGAAGAGCTCAAGAAACGTTATCCTGGGTATCCACAATGTTGGCAATAAGCTTAGCAAGCTTATTAGCTTTGTCCTGTTTGGCGCTAAAATCCTCCAACGCTTATTGTTGCACCCGAAAGGATGCATCTGAATGCTCCAGGAACTTCCGCAGTCCTTGCTCTTCTTGTCGCAGCACAGCTGATCGACGTCTTTCAGCTTTTAGTTCAGACTCAAGAAACCGAACTGATTTAGACAGTGAGTTTGAATAGCTTGTGCAAGCGGTAGTGGCCAGTAACTCGAACACTAAACCAAGATAGGACTTTGGGGTTTGTCTCACTGTCTTCAAGATAGTCTTCCTTAGCTATTTTATCATATTTACTGGAGACCAACAAGGATATCTCACTATCGTGAACATTATCTGCATTACTTCCTTTACCATTACTTAATAAGGCACTCCTCCCCAATATTCTATGAGCATTCTAAAAGAAGAAATAAGTAGACACATAACAGGTTTAGCATGTACTAGTATATGAAACTCATTTCGGTGAACCGGTTCATTAGTAAGGTGGATAGGATTAAACTACCAATTCTTCTATTGCCATGTACTAGTACATAATAAAAGCATCAAACAAACATATATCTATGTCCTATGGTCACTTCATTGTCTTGCCAAATCAAAATAAAGACACGGTTCAAATCATATCAGTTCCAGACAAAGCAACACTGAAAGAATACAAAGCATGGAAAACTACACGGCACAACAAGATTTCAGATGGGTACCACGGATCTACATGTACAGCAACACTATTGGCTCTGTTGTGATGCTAGTAATGTGCATGATATGAGAAGTCAACTGTATACACAATTGAAATTGAAATCAACAGAGCTATTGATAAGAGCAAACCTATTAAAGAAACATGCGTGAACATACCTGTTGTGCCATTGGAGTTTTGATTGGATCCTTCAATTTAAAAATAAGTTTGTATGAGTAAATACATTGATACAAGAGCAAAGCAGTATGCACGATAGCAATGGAATCTTAAATTAGAACAATTGTTCTTCTGGTTTAAGCACTTGTTCTACATGAACAGACTACAGTAAGACACAAGAATACCATATTTAAAAATGAGCTCATAGACTTTACCACATTCTTTGTTCGGGACTAGTACAGAACAAGGTGTTCCCAGTCATCGTCCAGTAAATGTGTCTCAGGAGAACATAAGGGAATTTGAAGAGTTTTTTGCCAGTGAAGTATGTTTTCTTCAGATAATTCCGATACTGCCACCAAGCATTCTTGAAGATAGAAGAGGTATTAGCACATGTTACCTCATCTTGAGTTTCCAAATCGGTCCTTCTCTATAGAGAAACATGGGAAATTTTGCTGTATTACAGCCACCATGGAGGTAGAATGTATGGGACAAAGCAAAGTATTTTCCATGAATAGCACTACTTACACATAACTACTGGACAAACACCTGCAACTTGCATTTCCCGTCATCTTCAGTATAATATTTCCAAGATGGGAAGATACGCACATAGGATTTAACAACATCAAATGCGATAGATGCTAAACTATGACTGGCTGGTTGTGCTTCCTCCACTGGAATAGGCATACTAACTGGTAGAGTTGGGGTTCGCCGTGGTAGTACTGGCCCTTTGGGTACTGGAGCTGCCTTACTAACTGCTCTTGTTTGGGAGCTCTGTGGTGGAGATGGTGATGTGTCAACAGGAACTGGGTTACTATCTGCTGGGGTTGGGGTTAGATTGGGTGAAGCTGGTTCTTTGACCATCGCAGTAGGGGTACAATCTACGACAGTCTGGGTTATGTGTGGTAGGGCTGTTTCTTGTGCATGTACAACCGGGGTGCTATCTCCACCAAGAGGTAGCACTGTTTTATTTGAAGACCGTGTTTTACTCCGCTAGATACTGGCATCACCCGCTCCAATTCAAATGGCTGATAAACAGGAAACATAGTTGAATGTACAGACATTGTATGATAGACAGATACAATAGATAGTGTGGAAAAAGGAGGGCATGAAATAGTTGACATGTATATTGTTTAACTAAAACGGATAGCATGACATAATTTCACATATATGATGTCTATCTAAACTGGATAGCATAGCACAACATAATTCAAAGATATGATGAATAACTAAACATGATCGAATGACATAATTCACATACATGTTATCTAAGTAATCAGGATCGCATGATTTAATTCACATATGTGATTTATATGCTTAAAAGTGGGCATTCAATATGATGTCTGAACTAAGAACATGGTGTTGAATATTGTGTATATGATGTCTAAACTATGCAATGCAAGACACCATATGCATGATATGAGCAGTATAACTGTGCCATGTTAAATCCCAAGTTAGAGCATACACCTCAGTGGGGGAATAGGACTGGTCATCTGTCTCTGAATCCATCTCTGAGGAGCTACCGGGACCCAATAAGAGATCTGCTTCAACAGGTAGCACTGTCTGCACTGAAGGCCTTGTTTACACTGCAAATTTTTCCATCTCCCACCCAAAAGGCTGATTCACGGGAAGAGTAGTTTAATGTACAAACATTATCGACAAATGGAAATGTAATGAATAAAAGGATGGGCAAGATATGATTCAAATATATGATGCTTGGTTAAACGGGGTGGCATTGCACATTTCACATATATTATGGCTGGCTAAAAGACATGAGACTGCATAATTCCCATAAATGATATAGAAACTAAACAGGTGGCATTACAAAACATGTGTAAACTAAGTAGATGACATATATGATGTCAAAAGTAGGAACTTAAAGGCAACATATGCATGGTATGACTAACATGATCATGCCAAGGTAGAGCAAACACCTTGGGGGGTAAATAGGAGTGGTCAGCTGCGTCTGAATCCACCTCAGAACAGATATCTTCCTGTGGATTATAATCTTTGAGAGGGGGGAAGGGTTTGCCATTGAACCCACCATGGAGCGATGTCTGCATGACATTGTATTGCCGCGCAAAACTCTTCTCTTTTTCTCTACGTGTTCAGCATGACTTTGTACAATATCTGACATGCATACGAAAAAATATGGTGATATTATGTAAGGAGAGCATGCAGAAATCTAGAGTGATGGTAAGAACCAGTGGATGGATCCAAAAATAATGATAGCAGGCTGAAGATTGCTTAATTTAATAAAAAGACATATGATCATTGCTTTACTATTTTTTCCCACCCAAGATGAACAACATAGGCATAACCTAGGTGAACCAGATATTAGATAGTGATACTATTCATTGCTACCTCGATATGTGCCCCACAACTAATTTAGAACTCAACTTTGAACATTAATTTGGACCTGACTTGGAGTCTAAGAGGTGAACGTGATGATAAAGTAGTAGGTAATTTTAAGCAATGCATAACCTATGCAGAAACAAAAGAGTGCGACCTCTCTTGTGGACCCGTGTACTCCTCAGGTTCATTTGCTGAGTCGGTGATGGTGATGCCGTTGCGGTGGGTGCTAGAGGTAGGGAAGGAGATCTGAGGCGGTGAAAGACGATCAGGAGTCATGATGTCTGGTTTGGTGGATGCTTCTGTCGATGGAGCAGCTCAGGTGAGGTGGACGATGTCGCGGCAGGAGCAGGAAAAACCACACAAAGTTTCCTTCGACGCCTACCTATAACTGAAGTAATTTTGTAAGGGATCATTTGGCTTGCATGATTCTAAAAACGTAGGGATAGGAAAAACACCAGAATAGGATAGGAATGCACATGGTAAACAGAGCATTTGTAAACACATGATTTCTGTCAACTTGGGTGTTTAGTTCACAAGAATTGGAAGAGCAGAGGAATGCAAAGAAACATGGCCAAAATAAAGTGAAACCATATGAAAGCATGTACAGTTAGATTGTTATTCTGCCACTAATGCACTTGGTCTTGTTTTCATGCATAGGATTTTGAAAAGTAGGTCTAGGTGGATGTTTTTCTCCATTCCTTTCAACAAAATGCATGAACAATTGAATAGTAGAGTGCCATGGGAAAATTTCCTATTGCTATGTTTTTCCGTTGAACCAAAATAGCCCTAATGGATTAACATGAATGTAGAGTAATAAGTGATGCAACAAGTGTACAACCTCTTTGCCGTAGCCGTGTCGACCTCAGCATCATTGGGTTGGTCGTTGAAGAATTTGAGGCAGAGGTGGCTGTCGGAGGTGTGGAGGAAGATCTGAGGAATCTGTAGACAACGTCCGGGGCACTGCTCTGTTGTGATGGATTGTTCTGTCATTGAAGCAGCTCCGGTGAGGCATAAGATGTTAAGGCTGAAGCAGCACAAGACAGACATCATTAATCTCAAGTGGGATTCTAATAGCATCTCCAATAGATGATTTAAAATAGATGTAAAATTTACATCACCAAAAACCACCTGACTACAACAAATGAGGTAAAAACTGTTGACTCTGAATTTTACTATCGAAACTGAAATTTACTGTGGAATCTGAATGTTACTGTCGAAAGTGAACGCAGTGGTACTAGAGAGGCACATGACATGTAGTTTAGGGAGGGCATGCAGTTCATCTTCAACCTGCACCCCCTGAGCTGCCAGCCACCACCGGCCGAACCCCGCGCCGCCTCGCCGCCCTGAAACAACTCCCCACCGCCGGTCCGCCGCCACCTCGCCGACCCGAAACAACTCCCCACCGCCGGTCTGCCGCCGCCTCGCCGCCCCAAAACAACTCCCCACCGTTGATCCGCCACCGCCCTGGCCAACCCTCTAGCCCGCCCACACCAAGCTTTTTCTCTGGTGATCCCCACGCCACCGCCCCAACACTGCACCCCCACCGCTGGCGAGCAGCACCCCACCCAGAATCATAAGATAGATAGTGGGGTACCTCTGCGGTGAGCCCCCCTCCCCACTGTGGGTGGTTCTTCCTTAACTCCGGCGAGACCCCCCACCCCCTGAAAATCGACTGACCCAAAAGTCGATTCAGTCGACTGAAGTTTAGCTAAATTGGAGCAGAGAAGCAGCACGAGCAAGGGGGAGAGCAGCAGCACGAGCGAGGGGGAGCAGCAGCAGCAGCGCAAGTGAGTGAGTGACCGAGCGAGAGACGGAGCAACAGCAGCTGGGCGAGCAAGCGAGCGAGCGAGAGCTAGAGCAGCAGCAGCAGCGTGAGCGAGCGAGCGAGAGCTGGAGCAGCAGTAGCATTAGTGCGAGCAGGCGAGCGAGAGCCGGAGCAGCAGCAGCAGATCCGACTGGTATGTACGCTGCCGCCGAAGGGGCCTTGCACTGGGGGAGAGCCGCCATGGAGATGTCGCCCGTGGTGCCGGCTTCGAGGTAGTCGCTCCATGGGGGTGCGGGATGGAGCACCGTCGGCACCGGGAGGTCGAGTTAAGGAGAAGGTGCGATGCAGGATGAGTGTACAACCTCTTTGGTGGCACCGAGTAGGCCTCGGCTTCATCCGAGGAGTCGGTGAGGATGTTGCGGTTCCGATGGAGCAGGTTAAGACGGAGCTGTGCGGATGGAGCAGCCGCGATAGACGAGGCGATCATCGGAGCATCTCCTTGGAAGTGGAGGACGGGGCGGCTGAACCAGCGAGACGACGGGATGGACGACAGATCCTCATCCGAGAAGGTGGATGAGGGACGTCGAGCTGTTGCGGTGGACGACGTCGTCGGGGAAGAGGCTCTGGCTGGGCAGCAGTGAGGTGGCGGACGGAGGAGGTTGGGGTTTTGCGGCTGGAGCGGAGAGGTTATGGCGGCCTGGGATTTTGAATGGAGAAAAGGAGGCCATGGAAGGGAGGAACCATGACTTAGGGACGCGCTTGTCCAAAATGTAGGGTGTGTTACAAAAGTACCCCCACCGATTTGAACTAGCGGCCCTTTTGGCTCAGGGTTAGAAGGGGGGCGTGTCGGGATTTGGCAGCTGGAGGGAGTTTTCGCGCGCGTCATAATTTCGGGATAGCAAGGCATGGGTTGTGAAAGCGCCAGTTTTGGGAGCACGATATCTGAATTTTCGGGATATAACAAGGCACAGGTTGAATTTTAGGGACAAGCCCAACGTGTAATATACGTACCAAATCAATTCGCACTTTGCTCAACAAAAAAACCAAAAAAATAAAACTATTCACACCACACTAAGAGAGAGAGAGTCTTGTCCGGTTTTACTATACAAATGCTATTCAAAGCTACTCATACCAACATGTTATGTCCAATTAATTTTTTTCGTTGGCTGTATAATGCATGTAACCTACTCATACCAACATTTTAGTGCATTCCAAATGTCTATAGTACCGCTACAATTTGAACTAAATTTGAATTCGTTTCTCTATTTCAATAAAAATCTACAATCATGATTATTGCCAACTTCAATCATCATTCGTGTATTACCTTAAAAACACACCACATGATTACTATAGAGATAGATATGAACTATGTGTACTATATGAACTTGAATTCAATTTTTTGAATACACTTGATGTTGATTCCAAATAATAGTACATTTGATGTACTAACTATATATTCATAATCTAAACCATGTTCCAATGGTGGCTCCAGGAATTTGCAACCGGGTATTCATGTGTATTCATTTTGCCAGAATCATTGTTGTTTTTCGAAAGCTGTCACTATTTTGCCAAAATCAACACTGTTTTGTAAAAATCATGGGTATTCACATGAAGACCCAAGAATACCCCTAGCGCCACCCCTAGTACTTCGATACGTACACCACGTTTACCACACAAAGTATAGTGCCCCGCCCCCTACATTATGACAAGCATTTAGCCCTGAGCTGCAAAAACCACACATTAGCCCAAATTATAATTAATGTTCTAGATTATGATATCTTCTTCAAGTATCTGTGCCCACTTTTTTATAATGAATTATGATCTTTTTTGTCTTTTACACCTTCACGATCCTCTTCTCTTTGTAGATAGCTAGCACTAACTTTCTATCATGCATGCACACGCCCGCCCCCCTCTCACCCTCCCTCAGCGTCCCCTCCATTGCACACGTTCGTTATTTCTCTTTTGGTCGTTCACCCGTGGTGTGTGTAGGCCCCCGACTCCTTCTTTCTGTCACACACCGGTCGATATACCTCTCTAGCCAAGTGTGCCTACCACAAACACATACTTCCCCTCTTCTCTTCTCACCGTCCATGCCCCCCTATGTCCAACACGGTTCCACGCAGGTGCACACTCCCGCCCCTCTTTTCATCGATCTCATACTCGCACACTCCTCCCCCATCGACATGGTAGGCCTCTCGCACCACCTCCTAGCTGCACCCCTCTCCCCCTGTATGTCTCTTCGAACCTTATTTGCTTCTAACACATGCATGCATGTATACGTACCGATCTCCCTACATATAGCCAGGTCGACTATAACTCATTTTCCCCACGCATTGATAGACTTACCTCACTAATTATGTCTCTCCCTTTCTCGGACACACGATGGTTGATCTTCCTATGTAGTTACATATGCTTACCGCAACCATATCGTCTCCCCTCATCATCCTTGCACACCTCCCGGCCCGTCTCTCACACGCACGTGCATAGACAGACAAACATACCCCGCCCTCTCTTATTGATATTGCACTCATACCCTCCGTTTGTCTAGCAGGCATCTCCCACCATTTGTGAGATGCCACTCCACCACCAACCCTTCGACGCTCTACCTTTCTATTTCTCCTAACCTTATTCCTCTGCTACACATATCCATGGATGTCGATCGATCTCTGCCCCCCACACACATCGATAGTCGAATGTTGTAGGTAGGTATCCATACCACAGAGAAAAACTGCACCTCTGCCCTCTCAAATTCCAGTAGGCCAGCCGCCCTATATCTTTGATGTGGGCAAACACAAATTAGACGGCACTCTTTATCGATCACGCAGCCACACACTTCAGCCATGTTTTCGATTCTATCGATATCTCACGTCCATGACTCCGTTTCACACACATTGCATATGTTACGTTTTTTGTTTGAGATATCATTGACACATTGCCTCTGTTTCACACAAACCATCTCTATCACACCCACCGATGTACGTACCTGCACCTAAATAAGAGGTGCACGCAGGACACACGTACTCACGTCTCGTTCCCGGCCACACCCGCGCGGGTACACGGTGGAGTTCGTTCCTGTACGAGAAGGCAGCCCACGTGATAATTTGACGCGTGTAGCGGTTGTTGACTCGAAGAAGGGTCGGGTACCATGCCTAGATGGAACAAAGTTCGACTTGATGTGTTAGTATTAAATAAAGTTATATATTCCTCAATGGCACGTACAGAATATAAAACGATTGTCATGGGGGAAATGGAAAAAGGCGCTCCACTATATAGAATGGAGCCTGCCAGCCGGGGTTTGTCTCTAGTCACACCATATCACACAAGGAGGTGGTGGCCTCTCTCTCTCTCTATCTCTATCTCTCTCACTGTTGGTAAGTGATCTGGACGCATCCCGTCCGCCGGCGGAAAGGGAGGATGTGCATCGTTTCTCCGTTCGACGGAATTGAGGCGGCACGTCCCTATCTGTGGTACCGCCATTCTCTCTGACCAAGCTCCAGCGTGGTAGGGCCTTCGCCACTTGCTCGCTGCCGTAGTATGGGCAGATCCCGGCCACCAGCGCCCTCCTAGTAACATCCCGACGACCCTCAGGTACAGCTTCCTCCGGCCTTGCTCTACTGCCCATCTTCCCGCGTTGCTGCATGTGGATCTTCTTTAGTTGTTTGCTTAAAACGTATCTCGGCCGACATACTTTCCATCTTGCAATCTCGTCCTCAAACAATTTTTGGTAAACCACCATGCTGCTATCTTTCCCTTATTACATGGAATATGCTTCTTTTTTGTCGGTGTATGTGTCTTATTTTAACTCGTGTTATTCAGCAATAATTTTTTACTTTCTACCTCCTTTTTGCAAACAGGGCTACTCATTTTCACCTCGTTGATATTGCGATCTTTTGGTGAACTGCACAAATCACTTTTTTCTTAAGACTGTTTTGTGCAGTTCGGCCAAAATGTCACACGGGCAACGTTTTTACATTTCTGTGGGACTGCAGAAAGGGAGATTGCTTTTGCTATCCTCCTCGTCCAACTCCGTGCCTAATCCTCTCCAACAAGTAGTTAGTCCTAAATAGAGATCGCAGATGTGATCGGCTTCTATTTGTGTGTGTTATGTTTCATCATCTAGTTCCACTATTATTGTAATCATACTGACTGGATATGTTTTCAAACAGGGATGGTCCGCTCGATTTTTGTGGAGCTGCACAAAATGATCGGATTGTGGTGTCCTCCATACACCTTTTTGTGGCTACAGAGCTGGGTGAAACTAGCTGCCAAGCAATGAACACTATGGCCAGGAAATGGAGCCATGCCTACGAACAACATCGATCAATTATATATTTTTCTTTATTTGTACACCTTCTTACAACTTTGTCTTCAGTTGTGATGTGAATATTGGCGCTGCTCTACGAATAATTGAGATGCATTAGCAGACATGGTAGTTTCATTTGTATTTGATGGAATGTTGTAACGAGATAATCTTGAGGCAAGAGGACACATGAATCCTAAGTTGAAACATTTTTTTCCTGCCGGAACCAAAGTTGAAACCTTCATACCATCACAGTACAATTTCATTAAAATTAAGCATACATATAAACAAATCCTGAAGGATTGATAGCAATGCCAGAAACAATTCAACTTCGTTTCACCGACATGTGGGACATCCTTCATACAGCTCCACCTGCCATGCAGCAATATTGACTGCAGGGAAAGATTCATCCTGGTCGTTGTGCCACAGTAGTAATGACTAGTGAGCAGTCAAATCATAGAGCCCCACCTTCACCACAGTAAGTTGCTCGAATGAAGCAACCATCATTTATCTGTTCCTTGAATCTGCTGGTACTCCCATATTCCCAGAGTAATAAGTTGGTCGGGTGAAGCAGCCATCACTTCACCTTTCCCACAGTAAGTATTGGTACCTTTTTTACTCTAGAAACAACCACACACGAATATTGGCGGTAGCAGAACAGCAACTGAATAAAAAATCGAAACCAACCAATGAACTACTACTAATGGTGAGTGTTTGCTAGTATCATGTACTCCGCCTGTCCATGTATATAGGGCTTAATGTGTTTTCCGAGACTAACTTTGGCCCTATTTGGATCCATGGGTTAGAGTTAGTTTGAGCTAGTTGGGGCTAAAATATACCTAAAGTATCCAAGCATGAGGATTAAATTGGAGCAAGTTGCACCGAACCCACCAAAAAAACTATCCCACCCAAGAGGTGCTAATTGGAGATAGTTCTAATTGGGCCCACTAGAAAATCACTTTTCTCTCTCCATCAAGTGCATTTATTGTCAATCTAACCCTGTCACCTAAACACCTCTTTGGCTATATTTAGTTCAGGGTTAGTCATGAGTTAGTATAACCTCTAGCTAAGTTAGACACTACAAAAAAAGACACTTCCGTGATGATACGTGTTTGTCACAGTAGGTCACGTTTTCTGTCATGCATGTGCATTCATGACGCTTTTATGACAGAATCAAGATAGTCATACATGTGATGTCGTAGAAGTGTTTCATGACATTACCAAAATTATCATCACGGAAGTGTCCACTTCCATGACGATAAATCGCGCGTCACATAAGTGCTTTCGTGAAGGGTGACCGACACGTGGCATCAACTGTAACGGGTCGCCGTTAAGCTATCGGGTCCGGTTTTGGATCCGATAACCCGTTAACAGCCCGGACCAATGGGAAATTTCCACGTGTAAAATTCTGATGGGCCGGAAGAAACACGTGTCAGCTCGTCGGTGGGTTAGATAGGCACCTATGATATGTCGACACGTGCGACAGCCCACCATCGGCCCATTTAGCTTACAAAGGCGGCCCATTTGACTTGGTCAAAAGTTAGCGGGCTGGCCCATGAAAAGTTGTTAACGGTCTCTTCGCAAATATCCCATTTTATGGCCCGGTAACTCACGACCCGTTAGGGCCTACCTGAAATCAGCCCAACAATGTCATGTGGGCCGTCGAATATAACACCACTCCGTTTCACTTTTGGCCCATGTTTGGCCCACGACATCTTTCGGCCCATATGAGGCCTTCGTATCTTTAGTCCCTTTAAAGGCCCACGGTGACTCTAGCCCAGAATGAATAGTAAATTTCTTTGTACCCCTTAACGGCCCATGATTCACATGGGCCGTTTTCAGCCCGTGTTAGCTTTCGGCCTACTGATGGCCCATATGTTCTTGGGCTCCTTTCTGGCCCTTGATTACTTCCGGGTCGTTACTGGCCTGTTCCCCTAATGGGCCAAATTTGGCCCATGGCAAGAGTCGGCCCGTTCCTGGCTTGTTAACCCGTTGCGTCGTTTCCAGCCCGTCCTATATTTTGGCCCATTAACGACCTGTTATGCTTGTGACAGAATTAAGCCTTTGCTGTCCTCCGGCCTGTTAATGGCCCGTTACCATGCTGGGCGGATACCAATTACGCCCATTTACGGCCCATGTAGACCCATTTATCTGATGGCCCGAGGCCCACCGGTTCTATGGCCGTGTTGGAGGCCCATTTAAAGATAGCCCATAGGAGGCCCATGGATCCTACGGCCCATAGCAGGGTCATGGTTACCACGGTCCATATATGGCCCATGGTTGTTGCGGCCACTAGCAAACCAGGGAAAACGAACACTAGGAAATAAATAAGCCCAAAACTATCGCTAGGCTATTAAGGCGATTGCACACGTTACCTCCACTGGGCATCAAAATCGCCACCATTGCAATATAGGGAACACCCTACACTATAGAAAAATGGTCTTGCTGTTTTCTTCAGCTGGTGGCTGCAAGTTAAGAACAAATTTTGTATCGCAACAAAACAAATTACAACTATAAAACAAAAGGAAGGTTGGCATAAAAGTTAACAGTCTGGCAGATAAATGCACCACCAGAAGTTCAGAAGCTTAGTTCATTTGACCTGACTGTTACGTTTTCATGTTGTATTATCTGATGGAGCACCATAACCTTCGCCTTCATTTCTCCTAGGCTACTGAACAACATAGCAAATGTCTGATAGTCTGGTTTCAAAACCATGCATATCTTGACGACATCGAACAATGTCTGTCCTTGTTTCACAAAGGGTCTCTGTTAGGGAACGGACTTGTGTCTGGAGCGCAGATGTAACATTGTTTTGAGCTTGCATATCTTGATCATGAGGTAGTTTGGACGAGATTGCCTTAACAACCAACCCAGTATTACGCAGGAATGTGCTTTTGGCACTGTTAGTGGACAGGTACTGACCCACTGCAGCAAGAGCTGACATTGCGGTTATAGTTGCCTCGCCACCTTCAGAAGGTGGCGGTTCCACCATTTTTTCCATAGCTTGCTGAAAACTTGAGTTTTTTACATTAGTACCAGAATAGAAGATATTAAGGAGGTAGCAAAACCAAACAAAATAGCTTTGATCTATATACAGAACTTATTCTGGTGAACCCATGTAAAATATTAGTTGTATTTTACTGCAAAGTACATAATAAAACCAGGTTCCAAACATATGACCATGTACCACGGCTAATGTATTGTCTATTTATTCACATTGTATTGATAGCTGAGGATAAAGAGACAAAGTTTATAATATCGTAAGCATAATATGACATCATTAATATCACAAAACAACTGAGAACAGACAAACATGCAATTGTAATGTTGTGTGGGCAAGTCCAGCACAGAAATAGATTACAGGTCAAGATCAAAGGAACATCGCTTCTCTCTTTTAAACCTTGTAAGGTGCAATGATACGCTAAGACAATTGGTATAAAATTGAAAAGATTTATAGACATTGGCTACAAACCATGCAGTTCAAGGCACGAGTCAAAGTAAGTAGTAGTTAAAAGGCATGAGGATTAAGGACTTACAACAACGGCTTTGACTGGTGTAGTCATGCCCTTTCGTCTTGCTGGTGTGACAGTCCTTGAAGATTTCCACAACATTTGGTTCAGGTACTTTTTGGTCCTTGCGGGCTTTCCTCTACATTTGGAACAAGTAAATATATATATCTGATAATATGGTACAACGAAAAGAGTGAGACAACAGCTAGTTCCAAGAGCCTCACAGTGTGCAATATAGCTACGAGATCCTGTCGTCTGTTGGAATTTCACTTTCGTACGGTTGGCCTTGTTCTTTGAATAGTTCACCTACAAGAAGATAGATTTGTGTGGCACATGTGTAAATAGGACTTCAACATGTGATCTGATCACATATATATAATGTACCTGATACTTCGGATCGGACCAGTGTTTAACGAGGCCTCTCCAGTCTTCATCCGATATATTTTCCACTGGAGATGTTTGGGCAAGTTCACTGTTAGCCTTGCCTTCAAAGTGAGTTTTCCTCAAGTTATGCCGATACTGTCGCAGAGCAGACTTGAAAACATGGGTGCAAGCTTGTCTGGTTGCATCATCTTGGCTATCCAACTTGAACCTCATTTGTTGAAAATTATGGGAGTCTCATTATCAACAACCTAGAAAGTATTGGACAGAGCAAGATGATATTACTAGTTTCCATACATAACCATACTTACAGATAAATGGCCGAGGAAGGTGTTGAACTGGGTTTCGTCTTTGTCATTCCTGTACCAAATCCATGTTGGGAGGATACGTACATGACACCTAACAGCAACCGCTGCCTCTGATACTAACTTGGCTGACTGTGTAGAATCATGTGGCCTTTCTAAACCTGCCTCAAAACGGATCTCCATTCTTCCTCCTCTAGATTTAGTTAACCTATCGAGCATTATCCCTGATGTTTGTTTCCTCTTGCGCCTAGGTGCTAGTCCAACAACAAACATAGGAAGTGTTAGTGTACATCAAACTGTGAGACTGCATATAAAGAAGCATGCAACTGTAACTTGGCTCCAGCAACTACCTTCTTGCTGTTGAAGCTCACAAAGTTCATCTGATCTTGCCAACTCATCTTGTGTCAAGAGTGCTTCGGAAGTAGTGTCAGGTGGCAAGGGAGCTTGGGAACATGCTGATAGCTGAGTTGACCAACGAGTAAATCGTGCAGCTGGTGGTACTGTGGAAGGTGTTGCAACAACTAGGGCTGTCTCTGCTTGTTTGGTGGCGGCTATTTGTTTCTGTTTGGCTTGTTCTGCAGCTCGCGTAGCATGGGATACCCTGTTGGTACAATTTTCTGCTAGACTTTGACCTTCTATTGCACCATCAGTACCAGCAGAATCTGCAGGATTCTTCCGCTTCCCTTTCCATGTCGTTCTATCTTGCTTCCAATTTCTCTATGCCATGTTAAGTCAAGCCAACAAGAAAAACAAATAACAATTTAGTTCTTCAGAACAAATTGATGCGTGATACAGACGAACTGAACTTTGATGTTAGACAACCACAACATAGGAGGATGTAATATGTACGGAAAATAGGACAACATGAGATAACCAGAACTATGATGTGTAAACTAAGCAGAAGACATTGCACTAAATTAGAAGCAATGCAATGCAAGGTAGACACCATATGAAAGATGCTACAAATATCGCTCTGCCAAGTTAATAGTGTCTCAACATAAATGTCGTTTAAACAAATGTGAAGTAGTAAAAGAAATAAATCATATGCAAGATGAAAACAACATCACACTACCAAGTTAAAGGTCTCTCATCATTAGTGCCATTGCATATTCACAACATTGCATATTCACAGCTTATGATGTGTAAACTAAGGAGAAGGCATTTCAACAAATTAGAAGCAATGAAAGCTAGACACCATATGAAAGATGCAACAAATATCACTCTACCAAGTTAAAACTGTCTCGTCATAAGTGCCATTTCAATAAACTAGAGGTAGTACAAGCTAGAAAAGAATGTGACATCTAACCTATATCACACTCCCAAGTCAAATGTGTCTTACGATAAGTGATTGTTGCAGGTTACACAACAGTAGTACTTTGATGTAAGAACATGGTGTGATAGACAGATATTGTATGTTCTAGAAACAGGAACACGTGTCTTATTCACAAGTATAATGTGTAAAGTAAGCAGATGAAATTCAACAAAATTAGAAGCAATACAAGCTAGACATCACACATTGCATGCAACCACATATAACAGTGCCAAGTTAGAGGGAGCACCTGTGATGGTGTAGTAGGGGAGACGTGCTCATCATCAACATAGCTACGTTGAGTGTCTATGCATGTGTTGTCTTGGAAATCATGTTGGGGTGGAGGAGTAGAATCTGTAGAGGCCCTCCGTTTAGAAGGAGCACCATCATCCACTTCCTTGCTAACTTCCTTCCGCTTTATTGATTTTGAATTTTCAAGTAAAACTGACAAGAAAAAGCAATAAAATTCACTCTTCAGAACTCATTCATGCATGATACTGATAATCACTACTTTTCTGTAAGGCAAACACATGATTCCAGGATGGAATAATACCAAAAACAGGACGTCATGGCATATTCACAACTGTTTGTGTAAACTAAGCAGAAACCATTTCAACAAATAAGAAGCAATGCAAGCTAGACACCACATGAAAGATGCAACCAATATGACTCTGCCAAGTTAAAAGCGTCCCATCACAAATGGCATTTCAACAAATTAGAAGCAGTGCATGCTATAAATCATATGAAAGATGCAACTAATATCACACTGCATATACTAAACGTGTCTTGTCATATTGATTTATGCGGGATACAAAAAAACAATAGTTTTATGTAAGGACATGCTTAATAGACAGATGTACTATGTACTAAAAATAGGAAGGAATGTCACATTAATAGGTATAATGTATAAACTAAGCAGAATAGCACATGCAATTTAACCAAATTGGAAGAATTACAATCTAGACACCATATGCAACATGCAACCACATATCACGCTGCCAAGTTAGAGCAAGCACCTGCGATGCTAGTGTAGGGGAAATGCGGTAATCAACTATAGAGCTACATTCACTATCTTCATCTAGCCTTGCTGTTTCTTGAGAATCATGCGGGGAGGCTGACGCTGCAATATTTAAATGAGGATATTTTCTCACAACAGTCCACTTGCCTGACTGGCTCATCATAAGTGATTGATGAGGGATACACAAGAACATTAGTTTGATGTAAGAACATGGTTAATAGACAGATGTACTAGTATGTACCAAAAACAGGAAGGCATGTCATATTCAAAGGTATAGTGTGTAAGCTAAGCAGATGCAATTTAACCAAATTGGAAGCAATACAAGCTAGACATCCGGCTGGAGTGGTGAGCATGATCAACTAGGACCTGAGAGCCTGGTGGGAGGCGGGCTGCTTTGCCACCATCGTGGCTTTTTAGTTGGCTTCCAGGTGATGCTTGTCTATGTTGCGCTTGTCACTGGCTCGGCTAGTGCCCTGACTAGCCATTTGACTTCTGGTGCTCCCGGGATGGTGGTTCATGTAAAAAATATCTTTCCTTACCTTAATAAAGACCGACTTAGGCCTTTTGAATACAAGTTAGACACCAAATGCAACATGCAACCACATATGAGATCGCGAAGTTAAAGCAGGCACCTGGGTTGGTGGTTCCTTGGGAGCGAGGTCATCAACTCCAGAGCTATGTTTACCATCTCCATCTGCTAACACTGCAGCCTTTAAATGGATGAAACGTGTTTGGCCTAGCCGCGTACCATGCTGGAGCAACTTCTCGCTTTTATTTTCTGCTTCTGCGAAGGCAACAGAGTCTGAAATAGCCTTGCATAAAAACAAAATAGTGAGAGTATGGGTGAAGTGTGCATAACTAGTGCACTGTAAAAGTAGAAGATAGCAGGTGGCTGAAAAATAAATGACACGAGACATATGATAGCTCTACAACATTGCATGGCAAACAAAATTAGATTCTACTTCGTATGATTTTGTAATATGTGAGCACAGGAAATGCAGGTACTCCTCCAGCACACCACCACAAGTGGTCCTATCGAGATAACAGTCGACTAAAAATAAATAGGTCAGTAAATTTTTTTATGAACCGTCCGATCTATAAGGAATGGGCAGATGGCCTTCGTCTACCTCCCGCCAATCACTGTTGATGATCTTTCTCAAACCACCAGCGACCACCGGCCTAGACCCCTGCCTCCGCCGCCCCGCCCTCCCCTCGACCTCACACTACAGCCGTGCTTGGCAGCGCCCCCAGGTCATCCCTTTAATCCCGGCCGACCTCCAGATCAGGCGCCAGCAGCTCTAGGCCCCACACGCCCCTAAGATAAACATTGAGGCACTGCTTCCCCGGTGTAATAGGCGGACTAGCGCCTGTTACACCGGGGAATGCTTCCGTTAATTGGGAATCAACTGACTAGGAATTGAAATCCAGGGGGTGACGGACCTCTAGCTAAGGTGAAATAGTATATGAGGAGAAACCTTGTGCATTGCGAGTAACTAGGAACATCTAGTATCAAGAAGAGGTGGTCAACTAGTGTCTTCCGTGGAATGAATACCATGCAAGCAGACACGTAATATTTGCATGAATAAGGGTAGAGGAGTACCATTTCCGGTTGTCAGTGTGGTCGCCTCCACATGTCGCGCCAATCTTCTTCTTTTTGCCAGAGAAACCAATGTTTTGGAGGAGGGCGCAGGCTTGGACGAACCCATGGCCAAATTGTTGATTGTGTTGTCATGGCCGTATGTTAGCGGAGGGGAAGCAGATCTGAGGTGGCGAAGGATGGCGTAGCAGGAACAACTCCAGTGTGGTGGATGGTGGCGAAGTTGGAGAGGCAGCAGTGAGGAACAGGATGACGTGGTTGAACTGGCTCGGGTACGGACGGTTCGGCCTCGGCTTCAACTACTAGCCTTGGAAGGCATTTCGGTTGATGTCGCGGTGGACGACGATGTCGGGGTATTGGCTCCGGCGTGATGGAGGAGGGCGGCGGTTGATGGGTGCGATGGGGTGGCGGACGGAGTACGCCGGGGTTTCGCGGCGGGTGGAGAGGTAGTTTTGGCGCCCACGGAGTACAAATGGGGAATCGGACGGGGGGGAGCTAAGGGAGAACCATGTTTTGGTTTGGGACGCGCTTGTTTTTGGCTTTTTGAACAGATGGGGCGTGCTTGTTTGAAATTTGGGGAAAGTACAAACTTTGCCCCCTCTTAAATTTCGGACCTACTACGGGTCAGGGGTAGGATGGTAATCACAGGTGTCCCAAATAGTAGGCGGGAGTGACTTCGGCCGCGCGCATGTGTGATTTGGCGGCCATTGTGTATGAATGTTTTTCAGAGGCGGTTGCGTGGCATCTAGATGAAGCTACAAACCTACCCTGGTTTAGACCTTTGGACTTCGGGCCGGTAGGTTTCACGGGTCGGAGTTAAAAAAGTAATTTCCTTCTACTACCAAACATTGGTCTCATGCGGTTTCGGGCGAGTAGAGGCTCTTTTGGCACTTCGTTTGAAATTTTGAAACAGAAGCATTCATGTTTAGAGTACTCTTGAACTTTGAGGATTGACCTAAATAGACAATGTTAAATTTGACCTTGTATCTTTGAAAACCTCATTAAATTATCCGCTTCTTTTTGAAATTTTGACACTTGAAAATCCTATAACTACGATTATTTTGGAATAGAGGAGCTAAATTTGAATCTATTTTGTACACGACTATATATGCTATTATGTAGAAAACAAGAGCAAAGATTGGTGCCCCCATAATTTACGTATGATTTACAAATGCCATGATATCAAATTCAAATAATTGAATGGACTTCATGTTGAATTAAATTTTTTTAAACCACCTTAAGTTGAATTCAAATGTATACTAGTTCATAGCTACCTATTTATAATGTTCATTGTGTAACTTTCGTATGTATAATGTGCTTTACATAGACAACATGAACTATACTCATGTTTATATTCGATTGCTAAAGGATGCATTGTCTAGAGTTCGAAATACTAACTATGTTGATCAATTATGTAGAATAATAACATAGACATGCTCAAATTCGATAGAATCTAGATGTCTGATGGATCAATGACTGTTCCTTACGCGAATTGCAAATATCATGATCCCATCCTAATATTTGGATACAATTTATATCTTTAATCAATGTGTACGTCAGTCTTTTACGTGTAGTTTCACTCTCCATCTGTGGTCTCTCGCACATGCTCACACACTCTCTCCCGAGGTGTCTTTCTCGCATACATGCTCTCGATATAACCCTCCCTCCCTCCCGTAACCATTTATGACTTCACTAACCTTTATCACAAGCACTCTTCCTCCCCCAAGCATACACACGCACAATCCCCATCGACCCATTCTATATACATAGACCTGCCTACGTGTCTCCTATATGCACATTATCTTTAGGTCTGTCTCTCACGCATTGTCTCACACCTCTCTTCCTAATCGACGAGTATGATTCTAGTAGAGCATTCTGTAGGATGCCCCTTAAAGTTAGGTTGGATGAATAGTAATATCAGAGATAAGGGGTTACCTTAGTCCAAGAACCTAGGGTTACAAATCTGAGCCGGCTTTATCAGTGGACATAGAGTCCTTCACAATTCTGCTATCGTTGTCTTGTATGACAAGTCATCCATGGGTCTCCCTAAATGCGTCACGGGCCGACCAATGTGGCGCAGGAACCGAACCAAGAGCCCCACCTCGACCCACTGGATCTCACGCGGTGACACACCCTCTGCCCCCAGGTCTCTTTATCTTCTTACACCCACACATACCAACACATACACCACACAAAAAAATCTCCTCGTGCCTCTATCCCCTCCCCCCTTGCATATACACACTCAAGGGAATCTCTCGCTGTGACATCATATTAGTCTCTCTCTCTAGACCTCTCTCTCATTTCTCGTGCTATCTCTCCCATGCCCCTCCCTCCGCTGGTCCCTCTATACATGCCTATCTCGAATACGTAATTCACACACATACCTCTCTAGGCCCTGCCAAATACATCAACTACACATTCACACATGTTACATCACGTACCCCATTGATCTAAAAAGCCCTCTCTTCACGTTTATTTTGCATACAACATTCCTTTTGAATAAAGTGTGGCCAAATAATTATTTTAGAATTTCTACATATATAAAACATTACAAAGTTATATGGAGTATGAACGTTAATTTGTTGCATGGTGCCCACAATGATATTTCTTCCGCACTGTGAATTTTTATATATTTATACTATATATAAAGTTAGTCATAATAAAGAGAAACGAAGATCATCTCTCTCCCCATCGCATACACCCCCTCTACGCCCCTTTCACATACGCACACAAACTATCTCCAGGTCCTCTAAAATTAAGCCCCCAGCACATTCACACATGTTTCATCTTTTCTTGTGATATATACAGTAACGAACATTGTATTTGGAGAGAAAGCACGATACATACATTGGACTTCAGAATCCACTCATTATGGTCACCATTTACATTTTGTGGTTATTATACAGTCACGGGCTCATCGTACAGCTCTGTATTTGCTCAAGACATGACTAGTTGACCAGTTAAACGCTCCACATGGCACCTCTAGTGTTGCATCACATTATCTCACTACCATTGGGCCCACCTGTCGGCTTGTATCTACTCTTCTACACTCGTATAAAAACAGACTAGGTGATGATGGTGTGCCTGCCATCCTGCAATATAGGTCGTCCGATTTATATCTGACGGATAGGAAGGAAACTATGGAAATTTTGCAAAACTGTACCCGCACACCTCTCCACATTTGCGAATAAGGCCTTCCCTCGTTCATCCTTTTCTCTCACAAGATAAACTAGTCATACAAATGCATCTTGATGTTACGTGCAATGCACGGGCATCTTATTAGTAAGAATGAAAACAAACAACAAAAAATATTGGATGGTGGTTCGAAGTCATGACCGCGGGCACAGCGGACAAGGTGGCCTTGTATTGGTATGCTGAGCCGTCTATTTTAACACACAGGAGCTGGTGTGGTGATTATACACACACGCACACATGCACACGAACTGCATGCATGCAACACTCACACAAACACATGCAGCCATGCACGCACGCAACACTCACACGTACACACGCAACCACGCACGCACGCAACACTCACACGCACACACGCACACATGCATGCACACACCACACGACCAACACACACTCTCACGGTCAAGTGCTCAACCTACACGTGCATGCGCACATCAGGCCCTGACAGACACATACACAACCATGTTATTCCCGCGCACGGGTTGGAGTCTTGTCGCGCCTGCATAAATTTGTGTTTATCTGACCTTTTTCCCATGTGAACTGATAGGTGGGACCCACAAGGAACATGGTCAATTTAACTAGTCAACATGGTGCCACACAGACTATTTGGCCGGTCAACAAAGTGCAATCCGATGCTGAACGGTGAGCAAGTGACCGTATAATCACCGCAAAACGTATATAGTGACCGTAATGAGAGTATTCTAAAGTTCGGTGACCGTATTATGCTTTCTCTCTGTAGCCCCTCCAAAACTACATCTCTACACGTTCTCGCATGTTACATCTAACAACTATGCAATACAGCACTACTACTACACTCTAACACAATAAATCATATGTGTTTTTAGTTTTACTAGATATAATATTGTTACTTAGTTATTCAGTTTGCATACATTGAAATTTCTTTTGAAATGTATGGCCAGTATCATCTACCGCGCGGGAAAAATCTCGTCCTTTCCTGTTTAATCTGGTTTGTATTGATGGATCATGCGAAACAACAAAACTATAGTACTAGTATTCAGTACAAGTGAAGTTCACTAGTCCGTCCTGTCATGTACTCCTCTGTCGTAAGAGTGGATCGCTCACTTTCATAAATGTTCTAGTCCCTTTCGCTAACATGTGGGACATCAAGCTACCGGGTCCACGTGCCATATCGAAATGCAGTGCAAAGCAGCAGGGGTGAAGCACCCCAGTCATTGTCGGATGTGGGGTTCCGGCAAACCCTTAAGGTTCGAATATTGGGGTGCGCACAAAGTCTTTCGTTCCCACCAATCGATGACCTAGCTCGCTAAGATCTCGTGGACCAACTTGATGAACATGCAACACAGGAAGACACAAGATTTATACTGGTTCGGGCCACCGTTGTGGTGTAATACACTACTCCAGTGTGGTGGTGGTGGATTGCCTCTAGGGCTGGTGATGAACAGTACAAGGGAAGAACGACCTCTTGAGGTTGAGGTGTTCTTGTGAGTAGGCTCTCGATCGGGTTGGATCAAGCTAGGATCCAATGCCTCTACTATGGTGGCTAACTCTACTTATATAGGCCCTGGTCCTCTTCCCAAATATCGAGCGGGAAGGGAGCCAACAATGGCGGGCTAATTCGAAGGGGGGCAGCTAGTACAAGCTATCCTGACAAAAGTGGTCTTCGCCTGCCAAAGGCTCTGGTGGTGACGCTGTCTTGGGCTCCATGATGACCTCCGTCTTGCCGTCCTCCTGGTCTTGGTCTCATTGCACCCATAGAGCAACCTTTTTCTGATGCCTCGGTACTCCTCACCTGCGCTGGCCTCCTGAGCACCAAAGAGGAAACAAGGACGCTGCGCGCTGGCGCCCGCCTGGCGCCCGCCTGGTGCCGTGCATCATGGCTCACGTCACGAGGGTCTCGTGAGGTTTGCCCCACCTTGATATCTCCGCCCCTCATGAGCCTACCCGGCTAGGCCACTCCCGAGGAGGTCTTGCGTCGTCCGCCTCGCAAGGGTCTTGGATGCTTTGCTGGGGAAGATGGGCCATACTGCCCGCAGGCTCAGCCATGCCGCAGGCCGCAGGCAGGCAAGTCTGGGGACCCCCGTTCCCAGAACACCGACAGTAGCCCCTGGGCCCAAGATGCGCTCGGGCTTGGCTTCGCGGCGAAGCCAAGGGCCAAGTTCGGAGCACCGCGGGCCCCAAAAGCCTGTGGCCTCGATTGACGCGTGGCGGTTGATTGGACGTGGGTGTCTCCGCTTCCCCATGCTGCCTCGGCAACTGCACGACTTGACAAGTCCCCGCGACATGCAAGGAGAACCATCATTACCTGCGATCGTGGAAGACGCCGGTTGTCCTTCCCTTGCTATAAATGGGGAGGGGGTGGAGCCCCCGTTGCCCACCTCTTCCTTGCTTGCTTGCTCCTTCATGCTTGCTCCACTGCCAACAACAATGGCACCCATCAGAAATTTTCTATTGAAGAGAAAGGAAAGGCTCCCCACGATGATCCGGGGCCTGTTCAGCCGAAGAAGAGGTCGATCCATCGCCGTGATGTGGCGGCGATCCAGGTGGTGTCAAGGCCTTGGTGCGAGCGGCCTCCTCCTGGGTAGCCGCTGCCCTTGTACGCCCCAGCCGAATGCTCGGGAGGAAGGAGTGATGAGCAGCGCCGTCCATGCCGCATCCAGGGTCGCCGCGCCACGGTGACGCGGGCCGCCGCCCCTGGGGTTCACGCCGCTGACTCCTCACGCGAGTTGGTGCTGTGGGCGCCGATGCCTCCGAGCTCCTGGATCCGCTTCCCTCGGTTCTTCTCCAATGTGATGCCACCGACGGGGCCTCTTGAGCTCTGGCTGCAGCACACCGACTGCATTGCTCCGGCGACCGAAGCGGAGATCGAAATAGTCCCCACCGGCAAGATCTTCATGTCACGCGGCTGGGGCGAGATCGTGCGCGTCTGCCGTGCGAGGGGTGCCCTCGCGATCCACTTCGAGTTCGATGGCGCCTCCACACTCTTCTTCATGGTCTTTGATGCCGAGGGCTACCGCCTGGAGTGCTGCTCCAGAGAGGAGGGCGAGGCTGATGTGCGCCCCGCTCACGACCACTCCAGCAGCAGCAGCCCTTGGGAGTCCAGCAGCTCTCCTGAGCTCTACGAGACTCTGGAGATGAGCGACAATAGCTACGTGCCCCCGAGCTCTCGCCGCGCTCGGAGCAGAGCTGTGGCATCTGGCCTTCGCCGCCGCTGATCTGGATGGGGTTGGCGCCGGCCTCCCGTGGCCCACTGTTGATGATGGCGTCTGTCGGTGTAAAAACTGGCGGATCTCGGGTAGGGGGTCCCAAACTGTGCATCTAAGACGGATGGTAACAGGAGGCAGGGGACACGATGTTTTACCCAGGTTCGGGCCCTCTTGATGGAGGTAAAACCCTACGTCCTGCTTGATTATTCTTGATAATATGAGTAGTACAAGAGTTGATCTACCACGAGGTCGGAGAGGCTAAACCCTAGAAGCTAGCCTATGGTATGATTGTATGTTGTCCTACGGAATGAAACCCTCTGGTTTATATAGACACCGGAGGAGGCTAGGGTTACACAAGGTTGGTTACAAAGGAGGAGATATACAAATCCGTATTTCCTAGCTTGCCTTCCACGCCAAGTAGAGTCCCATCCTGACACGGGACGAAGTCTTCAATCTTGTATCTTCATAGTCCAACAGTCCGGCCAAAGGATATAATCCAGCTGTCCGGAGACCCCCTAATCCAGGACTCCCTCAGTAGCCCCTGAATCAGGCTTCAATGACGACGAGTCCGGCGCGCAATGTTGTCTTCGGCATTGCAAGGCGGGTTCCTCCTCCGAATACACCATAGAAGAGTTTGAATACAAGGATAGTGTCTGACCCTGCAAAATAAGTTCCACATACCACCATAGAGAGAATAATATTACCACAAATCTAATTTGCTGACACGTTTTGGCAGCATGACATCATGCCACGACCCGGTAATTATTTGAACCGTTTTTCTTTAACCAGCCCCGCACATAACGCGAGGCGGTTTCTTGACACGTCTTATCAAAGCAGAGATCATGTTCCCCTTATTACGGGATTCTCATCAATACGGACGTGGGTAACCCAACCGTGCCATCAATTATGGCGCTTGGGGGATAAGTGAGTTTTACCAGGCTAGTGGGGGTGCATAGTTTAGTCCACCCTTATAAAGGGATAAGATCTCACCTTTTTCTACCCACGCCTTCTTCCTCCTTGCTCATCCATTCTCGCGCACTCGAGCTCCAGCGCCCAAGTCCGCATCCTCCTCCTCAACTCTCTCCAAAACATGTCCGGAGCGGGAGGCAAGTGGATGGCCTCCTCCGTCATGGAGGGGCACATCAAAAAGTTGCGCGGAGCCAGATACTTAGCCGCGGACATCGCGCACCGGCTGCCAGCCGCGGGGCAGGTCATCCCTACCCCAGAACCCCACGAGAGGGTGGTCTTCCTCCCCCACTTCGTCCGCAGACTGTGGTTTCCCCTCCATCCATTTGTTCGCGGCCTCATGTTCTATTATTGGCTGGACTTCCACGATCTGGCCCCGAACTTCATCCTCAACATCTTGGCGTTCATCGTCGTGTGCGAGGCTTTCCTGCGCATCCGGCCCCACTTCGGCCTATGGCTGAAGACCTTCAATATCAAGCCGAAGGTTGTAGGCGGCCAACAAGCGGAATGCGGCGGAGCCATGGTGGGAAAAATGCCCAACGTTGCATGGCTCGAGGGCTCCTTCGTGGAGACCGTAAAGGGGTGGCAGTCGGGGTGGTTCTACATCACCGAGTTGCGCGACACCAACTAGGTGGCGGCCCCCGAGTTTCAATCCGGAATCCCCACGCGGCTCACTTCCTGGAAGGAGAAGGGCCTGTCCTGGGGTTCATCGGTGGAGCTGGACGGACTCCAAAAATGTATCCGGAACATGACAAGAAAAAATCTTAAGCTTGTCAACATAGTCCAAGTCATGCTCTTCTGCCGGATCCTCCCGTGTCAGCGACGGGATTTCAACTTATGGGAGTTCGACCCGGCCCGGCACCAGACTCTAAGCGAGCTCTTTGACACGACACACAAAGACGTCTGGAGGGTGCTATTCAAGGGCGTCGAGGTCCCTCCCTCTCTCACCGAGGACCGCGGCTAAGCGCGAAGCGCCCTGCGAATCCGGTAAGTTCTGCACATTTGGTAGAATATTTATTTCCCATAGCTTAACCATGTGCGGGGTCTGAGCTCTCATGCCTTTACAGGACTGGGTGGAGGCATCGGAGCAGATCAACTATCCGGCCCCCCTGCCCGAAGACACCGTGGACGCTCTCCTCACGGAGATGCTGACTCCGGCTCCTTATAAGGTGCCGGAGAAGACCAAGAAGAAGGCCAAGGGAACCCGAAAGAGTTCCCAACGCCAGGTGATATCGGACTCATCGTCCGATAACTCCGCGACGCCCTCCTCCCATGAAGACGAGGAGGAAGATGAAGATGCTCCCCCTCCAGCCAGGGGAGACAGGAAAAGGAAGGCCGCCCCAGCCGGGGAAGCCAAAGGGTCCATGAAAGGAAGGACTCTCCTTCCTGACTGCTCCACCACCGCTACCGAAGGCGAAGACGAGTGGCTGCTCAGGGCCATGCTCCTGGCAAAGTCGTAAGTATTCGGATACCAGAGTAACGCATAGCATATATAACTTTGTCGCACTGCTTCTCCTGATGCCAAATATGATTATGTAGACCGCCGCAAGCCCGTATCGACGTATCCTCGTCGGACGGATCCTTGGATTCATTGGATATGGATAGCGATCCACTTCCGACCGCCTCCTCCCCTTGCCCTATGGACAATTCTGAGGTATTGTCTCAAGGGGCACCGAGCCGGGGGGAGACAATCCCGGAGGCGCCTCAAGGCGACCTTCCGGACTCCAGGAGCAAAGGGAGCAAGGCTCCCGGGGGCTCCAAGTTCGGCTCTCAGCCGAACACAGCGTCGGAACCTCCAACGGTTCCGGACTTGGGCAGGCGGCTCCCTTCCAAAAGGGGTAAGACGCCTGTGCCGGTGACTTCTGTCCATCCAGAGGCACCGGACAACCTGCTGGGAGCACTTCGCGGCGCTTCCATCGACGAAGAGCACTGCACTATTATGAGTGCAGTGATCAAGAAGGTTCAGTCCGCCAAGAGCGGACTAACTGAAACCTGTGCCAGCCTTTTAACAGGTTTTGAGGTAAGTATTTAAAATATAGGAAAAATATTACCGCATAGGAAGTAGCCCCTGATGCTCTGTTTGGTGTTCACAAAGAAAAGCCGAATAGAGGATCAAATAATATCCGCAGGAGTCTAATATAAGTATGTCTATATGTGTATGCAGGCTTCGCTGCTGACCTCTGTCGCACTGACTGCGGAGGTAGCCGCACTGAAGCAGGACCTCGAGGGGTCCGAGAAGGAGCTCGGCCTTGCCAAGAGGCAGCTCGAGGAGAA
>NC_041388.1:369094032-369096280 GCF_002162155.2 Triticum dicoccoides | reverse complement strand
AGAATGACAGGATCATCATGAATTTGCCAGGGGCCACGACCGAAGTTGCGACCCTAAAGCAAGCATTGTCCGAGGCCGAAGATAAAGCGGCCAAGGAGCGCACTGAGCGGGAGAAGCAAGAGGCACGGGTGGGCGAGGTGCAGCAAGAGCTCCAAGCTCTCGTGACGAAGCACGAGGCGTTGGAGCTTGACTCGAAGACGCGAGAGTCTGAGCTTGTCGCGACCCTTGAGAGCGCAAAGAATGCCAAGCCTGAATCCCACAAGGCCCTCCAAGAGATTGAGGCGATGAGGAAGATAGCGGCGGGTAAGGCATTCAAGATGCAAAGTAAGCATGTGAAAGTAAATTACTTGTTACTTACCCGAATCTGGAGCTCTCCAGGAGCATTCGCAGATTTGCCCCGCAGCGTGTCGGTTGCCGCAAAGTTTTACCAGGCCAAGGAGGGAAGCTCGACGGAGAAGCTGTTCTGGTCTCAGTATACTAGGACCGAACACCCGATGCCTGTGAGCGACCAGCTGAAGCAACTGGTCGAGCTGCACAAGGCGACCGAACAGGCCATGAAGGGCTTTATAGTCCGGATGTGGCCTGGCAAAGCCCTTCTCAATAGCTACTTCTGCCTGGTGAGGCGGCTTGTGGATGCCTGCCCTCGGTTGGAAGTCATCAAGCCGTCTGTCTGCATCGAAGGTGCACGCCGGGCTTTTGCCCGTGCAAAGGTGCACTGGGCCAAGATGGATGCCGAGAACCTGGTGAAGGAGGGGCCGCCGCAGGGCAAGGAGCATTGCCACCCCGAGATGTACTATGAGGGTGTCCTAAAGGGTGCCCGTCTTGTAGCGGATGAGTGTGTGAAAGATGTAATATTTGAATGAACTTGCTCATGTGATCCTATGGTATGAAAACTTGTTCATATGCGCTATGCAACGCTTGTTTGAATTTAAAATATTACCTTCTGTTTGGATGTTTATCAAATCTGAGAGATGGCTACTCGTCGGCTTCTGCCCCCATGCCACGAGTGCTGGGGTGTTCAGGATAAAGCTGAGCACTCTTGTTCCCATTTTTGGGTCCTTCAAGGGAGGTGCTCAGCACAACGAACAAGGCAATCGGACTATAATGCTTTATCACTCTCACTTAGCCATAGAATTCTATAATTTTAAATTTTGGCGAAGCCCCTAGTATTCGGAAGGCCGAATTCGGGGCTCTATACACGCATTAAGCCGGACAAAGCCGACTCCTCGCTCTAAGCGGCATAAGTCTTTAGGGACTCAAAACCTCTCGAACAGTGACCAATCTCTCGCCTTATCATGACAGTCAGTTTTAGCTTTCTCTACTGAGGTGCTTAGCCCAGCAGAACTGGGGCACAATCGCAGTAGTTCTCCCAGTGCTACCTTGGCCAATATAGCGGAACGTAAGGTACCAAAACATGGGAGCCGGGCAAACCCAAGTATTGACCCAAGACATGATTCGGAGCTGATGCATATAATGCTATAAGTTCGGGGTGTCGCACTGTCTAGAGTGTTCGGACTTCTCAAGCCGTATTATGGGGTATGCTTAAGCCCCTAGCGTATTGGCCGTACCAGAGTGTACGGGTGCTGGATGTCATGAATGAACATATGTATATATAAAAAAATAAGAATAGGGAATGCAATAATAGTCTAGTGCCATGTTTATTCAAAAAGGTGCGCTAAAGCACAATGATACAAGTAGTGCGATAAGCAAAAAGTAGGACTATTTGACATGTCCCCTCCAAGGGCAAGCTGAGGAATGGTATTAAAGCAAGTATTTCACTCGTTATCATAATCCACCTGGGAGTTCTGTGGTGCGACGTAGCTTTCTGCCCCCTTGGTTGCTGCATCATGTGTTCGGCCATCATACGGCCGGACAGGGTTTCCAGAGATTAAAGTCCTAAAAGAGAGAAAAATAACAAAGCGGGAAGTCCCTAGTGCGGTTAAGCCGCATCTTGGGGCGTGCCGTAGTCGTGCCCCCCTCCCCACCTATGCCCATGGTATTTTCAATGCGTAGTTACGTACGCGTGGCACGGATTTCGCCATTTGGCCGGTACTGGGGTGGAGGCCGCATTGCTATGCGAGCTCGGAACGTGCCAGGCGGTCTTGTTGCCGACTACTCCGGGCGTGCTTGAAGGTGTCCGGGTCTTGAATCGCCGAACTGGTGGAGTGCCTTAAGAGGCTGCTTTGTGCTTCTGTTGCGAGGGCCGCAGTGTGCTCCTCCGTACGGAGAGAGCGCTCTGTGTTTCCAT
>NC_041388.1:369078391-369093765 GCF_002162155.2 Triticum dicoccoides | reverse complement strand
ATCATGAGCTTAAGGTATGCATAATGCGGTACCGCATTGAATCTCGCAAATGCGGTTCGCCCGAGCAGTGCATGATAGCCACTGCGGAACGGGACTATATCGAAGATTAACTCCTTGCTTCGGAAGTTATCCGGGGATCCGAAGACCACTTCCAGTGTGACTGAGCCTGTTCAATGGGCCTCTACACCTGGTATGGCGCCTTTGAAGGTCATTTTTGTGGGTTTGATCCTTGAGGGGTCTATACCCATTTTGCGCACTGTGTCCTGATAAAGCAGGTTCAGGCTGCTGCCGCCATCAATAAGGACTCAAGTGAGGTGAAATCTGTTAATGATTGGGTCTAGGACCAGTGCGGCGAATCCGCCATGATGGATACTAGTGGGGTTGTTCCGGCGATCGAAGGTGATTGGGCAAGAGGACCATGGGTTGAACTTTGGGGCGACTGGCTCCAATGCATATACGTCCCTTAGCGCACCCTTCTGCTCCCTCTTGGGGATGTGGGTTGCGTATATCATGTTCACCGTCCGCACTTGTGGGGGGAACCTCTTCTGTCCTCTGGTGTTCGGCTGCCGGGGCTCCTCCTCATCATCGCTATGTGACCCCTTATCTTTGTTTTCGGCATTTAACTTGCCGGCCTACTTGAACACCCAACAATCCCTATTGGTGTGATTGGCTGGCTTGTTGGGGGTGTCGTGTATTTGACACGAGCGGTCGATTTACGGTCCAAACTGGACGGGCCCGGAGTGCTTCTTTTAAATGGCTTTTTCCGCTGACCGAGTTTAGAGCCTTTTAATCCGGCATTGACTGCAGTGTCCTCGGTATTGTCGCTGTTAATGCGGCGCTTGTGTTTGTTGCGACATGACCTGCCATTGCCATCCCTGGTATCCAAAGTACCATGGTTCTTTGATATGTTATTCCTGCGAGCCAGCCAGCTGTCTTCTCCTGCGCAAAAGCGGGTCATGAGTGTCGTGAGGGCTGCCATAGATTTCGGCTTTTCCTGGCCAAGGTGCCGGGCGAGCCATTTGTCACGGATGTTGTGCTTAAAAGATGCTAGGGCCTCTGCATCCGGACAGTCGACGATTTGATTCTTCCTTATTAGGAACCGTGTCCAGAATTGCCTGGCCAATTCCTCTCGCTGCTGGATTATGTGGCTCAAGTCATCGGCGTCTGGTGGTCGCACATAAGTGCCCTGGAAGTTGTCGAGGAATGCGGCTTCCAGATCTTCCCAACAGCCAATGGACTCAAGTTGTTGAGCCAATGCCGAGCTGGTCCTTTGAGCTTGAGTGGGAGGTATTTGATGGCGTGTAGATCATCACCGCGGGCCATGTGGATGTGCAGGAGGAAATCATCGATCCATACCGCAGGATCTGTTGTGCCGTCGTATGATTCTATATTTACAGGTTTGAAACCCTTTGGGATTTGATGATCCATTACTTCGTCTGTGAAGCATAGGGGGTGTGCGGCGCCTCTGTACTGGGCTATATCGCGACGCAACTCAAATGAGTCTTGTCCGTTGTGTTCGGCCCGACCGGATTTACTTTTACTATATCCGGCGTGACGGTTATCATCGCGCATAGTGGCGCGCCCTCGTGATCTATAGATCGATCTTGCATGTTTTGCTTTGTCCTCCAATACATCTCGCAGGTCTAGCATGTTTCCCCATGCCTTGTCATTTTTATTTGAGTGGCGTCGGAGTGCGGGCTAAGCTTTTGGCTGAAATGCCTCTCTATCGCGGCCACGAGGTGGCCGGTCAGCCGCATCATATGCTGGAGATGTAGGTTTGAGTGCTTCCTCCTCCAGTCGGGGTAGCAACCTATGCTTTGGGTAACTCTTGGAGGGGCGTTCGAGTTTATATTCCTCGACCACAAGGACTTCGGTCCATCTGTCAGCTAGCAAATCTTGATCAGCTTGAAGCTGTTGTTGCTTTTTCTTAAGGCTATTTGCCGTGGCTATAAGCCAGCGCTTGAATCGCTCTTGTTCGACGGGATCCTCAGGCACGACGAACTCGTCATCGTCAAGGCTTGCCTTGTCTTCGGAGGGAGGCATGTAATTATCATCCTCCGCCTCTCCATCTGCCACTCTCTCGGGAGGGCTGGCTTCTCCATCCTCCTGCCCTAAATCTTGCTGGAGGGGATTGTTGTCGTCTTCGGCACTGTCCGGAGTGGTATTATCTCATGTGTCGGTGTCACCGCTTTTGCTTTGGCGAGACTTAGAACGGCGCCGCTGACGTCGGCGCTTGGGTTGCTTCTTGGAGGGGTCATCCTCAGCTGTCTCGTCGCCATTGCCTTCTTTGGGTGTGTCCATCATTTATATATCATATGATGAGGTGACTGTCCAGTGCCCCGTGGGCAGTGGTTCCTCTTCGTCTCCTGCATCGTCGTCCATACCGTCGATGCCTTCGGAGTCGAAGTCGAGCATGTTGGTTAAGTCATCGATGGTGGCTACTAAGTGGGTGGTGGGTGGGTGGCGAATTTCTTCGTCATCCGCATCCCAATCCTGCCGGACATAGTTCGGCCAGGATTCTCCTGACAAGGAGAGAGACCTTAATGAGTTCAGTATGTCGCCGAAGGGCGAGTGCTGAAAAATATCCGTGGAGGTAAACTCCATGATCGGCTCCCAATCGGATTCGATAGGCACGGGCACAGGCGGTTCGGAGTCCGTGGCCGGGGAGGAATCCGGTAATTCGGCGTCACGGCTCTTGTGAAGGGTAAGGTCGATACTTGGCTCGATCACCGATGAGAGTGCGGCCTCCATGGTGGGGTCTATCCACCCGCCTGTGGAAGGCGCAGCTGGCTCCGAATTGAGGGTCGGAGCGGTTGCCGGCGCGATCTCCTGGACACTGTCTGATGGCAGAGCTAAATCATGCTCATCGTGGCCGTGTGGCGCACTAGGCAGGGGCTCGAATCCATCGAAGATCAAGTCTTCGTGGATATCGGCGGTATAGTTTTAGCTTCCAAACCTGACCTGATGGCCAGGGGCGTAACTCTCGATCTGCTCTAGATGGCCAAGCGAGTTGGCCCGCAGTGCGAAGCCGCCGAATACAAAGATCTGTCCGGGGAGAAAAGTCTCACCCTGGACATCATCGCTATCGATGATCGAAGGATCCATCAAGCCTAACGGCGACGACACAGAGGAACTCTCAATGGAAGCACCAATGTCGGTGTCAAAACCGGCGGATCTCGGGTAGGGGGTCCCGAACTGTGCGTCTAAGGCGGATGGTAACAGGAGGCAGGGGACATGATGTTTACCCAGGTTCGAACCCTCTTGATGGAGGTAAAACCCTATGCCCTGCTTGATTATTCTTGATAATATGAGTAGTACAAGAGTTGATCTACCACGAGATCGGAGAGGCTAAACCCTGGAAGCTAGCCTATGGTATGATTGTATGTTGTCCTACGGACTAAAACCCTCCGGTTTATATAGACACGGAAGGGGGCTAGGGTTACACAAGGTCGGTTACAAAGGAGGAGATATACATATCAGTATTGCCTAGCTTGCCTTCCACGCCAAGTAGAGTCCCATCCGGACACAGGACGAAGTCTTCAATCTTGTATCTTCATAGTCCAACAGTCCGGCCAAAGGATATAATCCGGCTGTCCGGAGACCCCCTAATCCAGGACTCCCTCAGCGTCCACCACGGAAGGATGTAGATAGGATTTCCCTTAGTATCGGCTTTTGTTTCCTGCAATGAATCATGAATTACCCCGTGGGGGTATGTAAGGGTCCATAATGTCCTTTGTGCTTGTCTTCCCTGTTATGAAAATTTGGTGAACGCATGTCCCATTAAGGCTCGTTCCCCCCTTTCTTTCCTCGCGATAGCTTGTTGCTCTACGGCGATAGGTCCCGGTCCCCAGGCAAGCTACAGCCGTCGCTGGTATGCCAGGTCGCATGCCGTGGTCAAGGCCAGGAGGTGTGCGGCCCGAGGTCCAGTAAGAGCCTCTGAGGCGCGATGCTTAGGAGGTCCCCCTTAGTGCTCAATCAGCCATGGTAAGGCGAGAAAGGGAGTTGACATGGACGCAACAGGGCTGCGGAAAGGTGTGAGCAACCATTAGGCCCAAACATTTAGCCGATCCGGGTGCGGGACTTATCTTGTTGATCTCGTGGCGACTCCTGACATTGCGCTAGGGCTGCGCGCCTACTTGTGCGGCATAGCTTGGCTAGCCCATACGAGTTTCCTTCCCCTCATGCTCTCCTTAGTGCTCTACATCCTCAGGTCCCGGCCCTCGAGCGAGCTCAGCCACCGTGGGTATGCCAGGTCGGATGCCATGGTCAACGCCAGGGGGTGAGGGCTTGAGGGCCAGTAAGAGCTCCTGAGTCGCGATGCTCAGGAGCCCCCTTTTAATGCGCAAGCGAATTGCACGAGAGGAAAGGAGACACGCGGTGCCGCCTGCTATCCTTCCCACGGGATCCCTGTGAACAGGCACAAGAAGAAACACGGTTTGTCGTTACAGTTGTCAGCCTGCCTCTGGTTGCTCTGGATGAGGAGAAGGCACTGAGGGCCTGGTGAGGTGATATGCGCGGGGCGTGCCGTGAGCCAGAGCCCAACCGCTCAGATTTGTCGGCGTGGCAGGGACGGAACCATGCACCAGCTCCGTGCCTATGTGGAGGCCCCGGGGGAGGCGATGCTCGAGCAGGTGATAGCAGTTGGCAGGTTAAGCATGGAGAGCAGATCAACTTGGACAAATGTAGGAAGGTACATGCCACCGGGTCCGACCTGAGCGGCTTGGGGATGATGTAGCCCGAGGGGCGCCCCCAACAAGGTAAGCTGAAGATATAAGCAAAAGGGATACATGCCGCAGGGACGGACCCACACGGACTGGGAATAATGCAGCCCGAGCGGCGCTCCCACCTAAATGAGCTTGGAAGATGTCACCTGGTTCTGTAGACGAAGTAGAGTTGGTGCAGCTGAAGGCGTGCATTGAAGAAATGACTCGTCATGAGCCGCCGGGACCCTGAGCCTCAGGAGGCTCTGGGGCTTGGGAGGTTCCCTGAAGACTGTCTCCATCTACTCCAAAACGGTGTGGTACCTGGCTTCCTGAGCCACCAGGACACGTCGCATGTTGCGCTGATAGGCCGACGCCATGCTCGGCAAGCCAAAGGGCATATGAACGTAGCTGTGCGGAGGGCCCTCGCAGCGGCCCACACGCGAAGGCCAGAAACGCTCCTGAGATGCGACCCTGTTGATCCCTGGGACGTCGATGCAGACATGCTGCCCAGCATCCTCGCCAGGATGTGGAGCTGCGCCTTGTGGGCGGCCGTCTCCGCGCATGGCTCTTGCTTCTTGCAGTTCCTGGATAGTCTTGGTGATGAACTCCTGAGTGGTGGGCACTCCTTGCCCTGTGCTCTCCTGAGGGTCACGTGCCGTGAAGCACGCTTCCATGTAGTGCCCAAGAGCCTCCCTCGTGAGGTTGGCAAGGTCTGAGGCCCTCCAGAAGAGAGCCCCCGAGCCCTGCCTAAGGAGGGCGCCGGGCGCGCCTCCCTATGCGATGGAGGGAGGCGCCCCTGGAGCGAGCGCTGGTCCTGACGTGGCTTTTGCCGCGATGCCGTCCTCCTAAAGCCCTGCGCGGCGCGGCTTCTTCTTCTTGGGGATGGTCTCCAAAGAGCCTTAATTTCTGTTGTCGGGGTCATCAATTGCAGCGGCTTGAAAGGCGCGCTCAAGGGAGCACACCGCATCTCTCTCTTCACACGGGACCATGATGATTCCTCCGCTTCCTGGCATCTTGAGAACGTTGTAGCCGTGATGAGTGACTACCATGAACTTGGCCAGGGCTGGATACCCGAGGATGGCATTGTACGGCAGGCGGATGTGCGTGACGTCGAAGTCGGTGAGCTCGGTGCGGTAGTTCTTGCGCTCCCCGAAGGTGACAGGCAGGCGGGCCTACCCTATCGGCGAAGTGGAGCCGTCGGTAACTCCAGAGAAAGGCTTGGTGGGCTGGAGCTGCTCATATGGCACTTGGAGGTTGTCGAAGGTGTCGATGAACAGGACATTGAGCCCTGAGGCGCCGTCAATGAGAGTCTTGGTGACCTGCACATTGCTGATGAATGGGGAGCACAACATAGGGAGGGTGCCAGCGGTGGCTGCGCACTTGAGCTAATCCACCGAGTTGCAAGTGATGGCGCATTGGGACCACCTGAGCGGGAATGTAGCCTCGAGCTTGGGGAGCGCCGCATTCACCTCGCGAGCAAACTTGGTGAAGGTGCGCTGAGAGGCTGGGGCCTGGGCACTGCCCAAGATGCAGGCGATCAAATGCGGCTCCTGAAAGCCACAGCCCCCTCGTCCTGGTGGTGGTCGTCGTTCCTTCTTGGTGGTGGCAGCGGGGGAAGACCGGCGTTGCCCTGGGGGCGATTCTCACAAGGCGGGCCCTCCAGGCGCCCTCGCGAGGTTGGTCCTGCCAGCTATCCTCACGAGGCCGATCGCGCCACTCCTAGCGTGGGCCACGGTCGTCCCAGCGTCCGCCTCCACGTCCTCCTCCGCGGCCGTAACCCCGGTCGCTGCGCTCGGGGCGTCGACCGTAGCGTCCCTCGCGTATGGCTCTGAGCTCTTGATAGTCACTGGTGTTGTCGGTGTTCAGGTTGTGGAAGGCGCAGAACGGGCGGCCATTCTTGGATGACTCGGGTTGATCTCTGCCCTGCTTGGTCTTGGGCTCCAATGCGAGCATATCTACCTCCTTGCGCTTCACGTCCTTGGCCTTGGCCTTCTTCTCCTCCGCGCCCACGCCCGACGGCTCAAGGAGAGAGAGGCGCCCCTCCTCATCTCTTGTGCACCTGTTCACCAGGTTGAGCAGCTCCTGAGATGTGCAGAGCTCCTCGTGCATGGAGAAATCTTCCTTCATCTTGATGTCACGGACGCCGTCAGAGAACGCGAAGATGATGGCCTCGTCCATGACCTTGGGGATCTTGAGGTGGGTGTTGTTGAAGCGCTGGATGTACTTCTGGAGGGTCTCTCCTGGCTGCTGCCTGATGCGGCATAGGTCACCCGCGGCCAGTGGACGGTCGCGAGTGCCCTGGAAGTTGGCGAAGAAGCGGTCGCGCATCTCATCCCAAGAGGAGATGGAGCCATGCTGCAGGTTCAGGAGCCAGGAGCATGCTCCATCCTTGAGAGCCGTGGGAAACCAGTTCGCCATGACCTTTTCGTCCCTGTTGGCCGCTTCGATGCTCAGCTCATAGAGCTGCAGGAACTCTGCGGGGTCGGCGGTACCGTCATAGCGAGGAGGCAGATCCGGCTTGAACTTGCCCGGCCAAGCGATGCTACGCAGCTCGGGAGTGAAGGCGTGGCAGCTAGCTTTGGTTGTTAGGGCCCGCCTCAAAGGTGGAGCTTGGTCTTGACGAGGTGCGCGCTGCACCGCTGCGGGAGGTGTGCGGTCTTGACGAGGTGGCGCGGGGAGCGCAGGTGCAGCTTCTCGCGGCCATGGAATTTCTTGGCAGCTTCTCTCTTCGCGCGCGGGCGCCAGGCGCGGCGGATCATGTCGCGGAGCCGCGCGCCTTGGTGCTAAGGCGATGTCTTGGGGCTGAGGTGGTGGAGGCACGCTATGAGCCCCGTCGCCCGCGGCTGGTTGAGGGGGAGGCAGAGAGTGGGATGGCACCAGAGAGCCCCCTGTGGCACGGACGAGCTCGGCGACGCGTTCGAGCCACTCCTCGTAGAGGTCGTCGATGGGGCGGTAGCGCAGTAGCTCGTTCGCTGCGAGGACCACGGCCCGTGCCTCCATGGGAGCGTGGTGCGGGTGAGACGAAGAACCGGCAGGGGTCAGCGATGGAGTGGCGGTGCGGCCGTCCTGCCATACCGAAGGATGCAGCGAAGATGCCTGCTGCTCGTTCCCCGCCGGGCCGGTGGCAGAGTTGGCGGTGGGGGTCGGAGAACGGTGATGTGGCCCGCAGATGGGAGCCATCTGAGTGACGCGGGCGGTGAGTGCAGCCCGACGCTCAGCTCGAGCACGGCGTGCATCCGCCATGGAGACAACGGAGCGACGGAATGACGAACTGATGGAAGAGAGGCTACAACGCATGTCACATCCCTAGCTCTAGTATGCTCTGAGCTAGATAGTCATGTGTTGCATCATGTTTAAATTCTTATGAGTTTGAATTGGGGACTGTTGAAACCCTAGCACAGATGAATCCAACTAGGTTCAACTAAAATTTGCATTCAATGAAACCAAAAATGATCCTTATTGATATTTGGTATTTTTGGTAAGGGCTTTGTTCCAAACCAAAAATAATGAACATTTTTAAGGAATTATTTGGGCATTGAATTTAAATCAATATTGTATTTGTATTTGGGCTTATATTCTTAATATATGGAATATAATTTCAGATAACTCTGAAATAATTTATGTGCCACTAGTTAATCCCATTGTGCAATATAAAAATATTCAGAGGAATGTTGTCACTGTTTTCAATTGTTTGGAGTTCAAAACAGTGGCAAAATGAATTAATAAAAGGAAACAGAACAGAAATAAAACAGAGCAGAGAAACTTACCTAGCGCCCACCAACCGGCCCAGCACTATAGCTGGCCGGCCCAGCCCACCAGGGGCTCCTCCCTATCGTCTTCCCCCTTGCCAGGAGGACGAGCGCATGGCCGGCACGTGCGAGCACGCATCCGGCCACCTCCTGCTTACCTGCTCGCCGCTGGAGGCACCCGAGGGCGCCACGCACTCCCCTCGACCCCTTGCACCTCTCCCCTCTCTCCCAGGACTCCCTCTCCCTCCTCTGCTCGCTTCCGCAGCGCCACCGAGTGCTGCCGTCACCGACGCTCGTTGTTGCTGCGTCCACCGGCCCTCCCTCGCCCATCCAGCGTGTCCAGAAGAACCGCCGCGGTCCGCTACATCGTCTCGCCCGAGCCCCGAGCGCTCGCGCGCCTCGACGCGACCACCCCGACCTCGTCTTCATCGTTCGGCCGCCGAGATCGCCGGCGACCTCCCATCCTCATCAGCCCCTCCCTGAGCTCACCGACTCGCTCGTCGTGTTCTACGTGAGCTCCTGATCATCCCCCCTCTCCGTTCTCTCTCTTGCACTCTGTAGCCGCCACGCCCCTCTCGCCCGACTACGTCGCCGCCTGCACTCGCCGCCGACACGACTCCGGCGACCATTTGGTCCGGGCATCGTGTCCAGCACACTCGCTGCCTCACGTAGCCGCTGTAGGGGTCACGCACGCGCTTCCACAGCCACTGCTTCTCCATCACCGCGCTCACCCGAACGCCGCCGCCGCCCCGAGCTCATTTCTGGTGAGCTCTGGCCGTTCCCGCTGCCACCACATGCCGCGCTCGATGCGGGTGAGCTCCAGCTCCCTGCAGCTGCCCTCGGCCGCTCATTTGGGCGCTAGGGAAGCGATCCCGACATGCTCCGCCGCGTCTGGACTCGCCGGCGGCTAAACGCCGGCGACCTCTGACCCGTTGACTGGCGTGGATTGACCCTACTGCCCGGTTTGACCTCCCCCTCTCTCTCACTGACTTGCAGGCCCCGCCCGACTAATTACCCTAGTTAGCACTAATTAACTAGTTAGGTTAGTTATTACAGTCACTGACTAGTGGGTCCTGCCCAGTTAGTTAGGGCTAACTAACTTAGTTAGTTGACTGGGTCACTGACTAGTGGGTCCCACTGGTCAGGTTTGACCTGGTCGGCACCTGTTCACTGCCGATGTCACCCTGATGCAGTGCTGACGCAATAATGTAATTTCTGGATTAAAAACAATTCTGGAAATTCCTGAAATTGCTTTATACTTCCAAAAATCATAGAAATTCAACCGTAACTCAGAATGAAATAAATTATATATGAAAAATTATCAGAAAAATCCAATCTATCCATCTGTACCATTTTCATGCATGTTAGAACAACTTAAGACCACTGTTTAGGACAAATCAAATGAATGGTATTTAAATAACCACATGTGGAGTTTGAATTTGAACTTTGGGTTCAAACCAACTTCATTTAATTGTGTTGCTAGTTGCATTAGCTCAATCAACAACATATTGCCATGTCATTGTCATGCATCATGTTGTGCATCACATTGATTGTGTTCCTTCTCTGTTGCCGATGGTTGTCCCCTCTCAATAGACGTTGTACCGACGCTGTGATCGTTGACATTGATGAAGACCCAATGATATCTTCAGAAGTGCCAGGCAAGCAAAAACCCCTTGTTCATTCCGATACAACCCCACTCTCTCGCTCCTGCTCTCTTTTACTGCATTAGGACAACAACGATTCAACTGTTACATGCTACGGTAGTTGAACCCCTTTCCTCTGCATGACCTGTCATTGCCACAGTAAATAGATGAAACCCACTAGCATGAGTAGGAGTTGTTTGAGACCTGATGTGCCTACTCATTCATGCTTGTTTGTCATGCCTGCTATTGCTTAGAGTTGTGTCAGGTCTAATTCATCGGGGATGAATTAGAAGTTGTGAACATGTCCTAATGTGTGTGAGCTAAGTGTGTTGAACACGATTTGGTAAACGTATTGATGAGAGGCCATGTAGGAGTACATTGTGGGTTGTTTCATTGGAACCATCCTTAAGCACTGAGATCTGTATGTGTGATTTAAGAACCAGTTACTACCATGCATTGGGATCCTTAATTGACCCTCTTGGCTTCTTAACCACCCTAGTCCTCTGTCCAGGAGTTGCAACTAGTTTCTGGTGTTTGTAGGATATGTGTTGGCGGCCGTGCGTAGTGCTGACCCCAGGGGTGGGCTATGATGCGGTAGATACACCATGGCCGGGCATGCCAGGCGCCCGTTTGGTGTCTCGGAACCCTGTACACATCGTTCGGGGCCGTATGCGGAAACCTCGGCCGGACTCCCTGCGGATGGAACCTGGATAGGCGATAAACCTGGACTAGAGACTTGAGTGTTTAGGTAGGCCGTGGCCGACACCCTCGTTGGGCTTCCCCTTGAAGGTTACCGAGTACATGTCGTGTAAACGACGGTGAGTGGTGAGAGCGTGTGTGAAGAAGTACACCCCTGCAGGGTTAACATCATCTATTCGAATAGCCGTGTCCGCGGTAAAGGACTGCTTGGTTGCCTATACAGTTCATAGACAAGTGAAAGTGGATACTCTAAAATGCGCAAGATAAGCATGAGTGCTATGGATGGCGTTCTCGTAGGGAGACGGGAGCGGATCCATAGTGGTGTATTGATATGGTGAATATGTGGACTCGTGTGCGCCACCTCAAAAGAGTTGCTAGCAGTCATAGTTCAGGTTAGCCACTGAGTCAAAGCTGCCTTGCTGCAGTTAAACTCCACTACCCCTTTGTTGATACCGATGCAGATGTAGTTAGTTCTGATGTAAGTCTTGCTGGGTACATTTGTACTCACGTTTGCCTATTTTATGTTTTGCAGAGAGACGCTAGTCTCGCTATTAGTTCCGTGTGGACTTCGATGCTTAGCTTGATACCTCAGCTACGATCTTGTGCCCTCGGCAGGATCTGGTAGATAGTCAGGCTTCTCAGCCTTTTTCATTTGTAGATGTCTGTACCCAGACATGTTAAGCTTCCACATGTGCTTTGATTTGTATGCTATGATTGTTGGGTCATGAGACCCATGTTTCTAATATCTCGCTCCTCGAAGCCTATTGAATAAATACTTTGAGTCGTAGAGTTTTGTTGTGATGCCATGTTGTATTTACACATATCGAGCATATTGTGTGTATGATTGAAATGCTTGGTATGTGTGGGATCCGACAACCTAGTTGTTTATCCTTGGTAGCCTCTCTTATGGGGAAATGTAGTCTTGTGCTTCCATGAGCCATAGTAGTCTGCTACAACCTGGTTCACCGGAGTCCTGCTAGCCCAGCACTACTGCTTCGGAACACTTGACTGGCCGGCATGTGATTCACTTTGTTCTTGTGTCTGTCCCTTCGGGGAAATGTCACACGGTGACATCCGAAGTCCTGCCTAGCCTGCTACAGCCCGGGTTGCCAGAGTCCTGTTAGCCCAGTGCTACAGCCCGGATTCACACGCTGCTGACCGACATGCTTGATGTTAATTCATGTATGCCTGTCCCCATAGGTTAGTGCCGCTTTGGGTTCACGACTAGCCATTCACCCCGGGTTCTCTGTCATATGGATGCTAGGGACACTATCATATACGTGAGCCAAAAGGTGCAAACGGTCCCGGGCCATGGTAAGGCGACACCCGTGGGAATACCGTGCATGAGGCCGCAAAGTGATATGAGGTGTTACTGGCTAGATCGATGTGACTTGGAATCGGGGTCCTGATAGTTTTGGTATTAGAGCCTGACTGCCTGTAGGATTGCCAAGCCAAACTGGTCGAAGTCGAGTCTAGAAATGCTTTCGCTATGTAAGGGAATTTATTGTGGAAGGGAACGTAAGGCTCTTTTTACTCCTTTACCTTATGCCCTTCTGATCTGAGTCAACCTCTTCTTTTCTACGGGGGTTAAGAACTAGGCTTCTCTTCTATCTCTCAGGATGACGTGTTACTAAATTGTAGTTGCCTAGGATTGTTGAGTTCAAGCCTCAGTTCAGTTCCTACTACTTTCATATGTCATAGATGGCCTCAGAACTTTGATATTGTGATGTTGAGTGGTCATGCCACCATTTTGCAGGATGTCTCAAATCATTTTGAGCATTTATAGCCGTTATGCTGTCTGAGTCATCCCAGGTTTTTAAATAGTCTGATGCATTTGCAAATCCCTTCTTTCCGTTCCCGATGTTCCTTTGGGCCAGTTCAACCACACTAATCGATGAGTTGAGGTACTCTATTGCCTCGACATATATGTTGGAGCTATTATTATGACCCTAGGTGTCTTAGGGAGTCACCTAGTAATCTAGCCATGTCTTGTGTTCCCAGTGTGATGATTCTGGCCATCATTCTTGAAAGCATCCCGTGATGCCATTTAGTTAGTAGGTATTCTATTCCTGGGTTTGAACCCGAGATTCACTCCAGTCACCTCATGTTGATAATGTTTGCTCGTTCCTTTAGGATATTAGTAACCTTGCGATAGTCCTCGAGGTCCGTGGTATTTCCTTCTTCCAAATACTATGAACCATTAAGGCAGAAGTTCTTTGAACCAAAATATCACAATCGGAGTACTCTTGAGGAGTTCTCCATTCATAATTGTGATTCTGCCAGTTCTACCTTTCTGCATGGGTTATCTGGAAGAAACTTGTTGAACTTGGTTCAACATATTAATCTATGCATCCACAACTCAGAAAGATATATGTCCTCTTGAGTTGTCCCTCTTCATTTGTTTTCTGACCATCATCTATCAATTGATAGTCAGGAGTAATTGTGCATCCGTGTTATCGATGTTATTATTCTTGTGGTCCGTTAAGCCATTCTATTTCAGAATGACTAGGAGAAACAAACTCCAGTACCTCATCCATATCTAGGATTGGGTCAAAGTAGTTGTGTTCTGCAGATCAAATGCCAATCCAGCTTTTGCTCTGTTCTACCCTGAAGTATTACCCACTTTATGTCAAGAATATTGTGAGAATTGCACCATCTCTTATGAATTCTTGATGCAGTGATACTTCGAACCATCATCATTCATTTCTCGGTCCTCGTGTTGTTGTAACCAGAATGCCGACAAGTGAATTGTGATGTGTGAAATCAATACTCCTAGCAACCCTGTTGCTTGGTAGTTAATGGACATTAATATCATTCTTAGTGTGTTGGTTATCGAATCACTATTCTAGGATTGGTCGTGTTATCTTGTCCTTATTTCTGGTGCACTCTTCGATCTTTGAGTTAGAATTGAATCCCTTACTCTTATGATCATGTCGTCTTGCCTTGAAAAGCAAGATTGTTCTCGAGCTTAAAGGCATATCGGTAGTTCGTGATTTCCGAATATCTTCACGGAAGTATTACAAGGTTGTCACCTGACCGCTATGTGAAGTCCGTGATCATATTGGTTTCCTCCAAACCACCCATTTTCCAAGATTCTGTGTTGGGTACCCTGAACTAGTCGGTTGAGCTACTGACCGACATGCTCGATGTTGATTCATGTATGCTTGTCCCCATAGGTTAGTGCCTCTTTGGGTTCACGACTAGCCATTCGCCCCGGGTTCTCTGTCATATGGATGCTAGCGATACTATCATATACGTGAGCCAAAAGGCGCAAACGGTCCCGGGCCATGGTAAGGCGACACCCGTGGGAATACCGTGCATGAGGCCGCAAAGTGATATGAGGTGTTACCGGCTAGATCGATGTGACTTGGAATCGGGGTCCTGACGGTGCACCCCTACCTGGCGTGCCAAAATGTCGGATGTGGGGTTCCGGCAAACCCTTAAGGTTCGAACACTGGGGTGCGCGCGAAGTCTTTCCTTCCCACCAATCGACGCCCTAGCTCACTAAGATCTCGCGGACCAACTTGACGAACTCGCAACACAGGAAGACACAAGATTTATACTGGTTTGGGCCACCATTGTGGTGAAATACCCTACTCCAGCGTGGTGGTGGTGGTGGATTGCCTGTAGGGCTGGTGATGAATAGTACTAGGGAAGAACGGCCTGCTGAGGTTGAGGTGTTCTTGTGAGGTTGCTCTCGATCGGGTTGGATCAAGCTAGGAAACGATGCCTCTACTATGGTGGTTAGCTCTACTTATATAGGCCCTGGTCGTCTTCCCAAATATCGAGCGGGAAGGGAGCCAACAATGGCGGGCTAATTCGAAGGGGGGCCAACTAGTACAAGCTATCCTAACAAAAGTGGTCTTCGCCTGCCAAAAGCTCTGGTGGTGACGCCGTCTTGGGCTCCACGATGACCTTCATTTTGCCGTCCTCCTGGTCTTGGTCTCATTGCACTAATATAGCAACCTTTGCCTGATGCCTCGGTACTCCTCGCCAGCGCTGGCCTCCTTACCACCAAAGAGGAAACAACGACGCTGCGCGCACTGGCGCCCACCTGGCGCAGTGCGTCATGGCTCACGTCACAAAGGTCTCATGAGGTTTGCCCCGCCTTGATATCTCCGCCCCTCGTGAGCCTGCCCGGCTAGGCCACTCCCGAGGAGGTCTTGTGTCATCCGCCTCACGAGGCTTGGACCCTCACGAGGGTCTTGGATGCTTTGCTGGTGAAGATGGGTCGTACGGCCCGCAGGCTCAGCCATGCCGCGGGCCGCAGGCAGGCAAGTCTGGTGACCCCCATTCCCAGAACACCGACAGTCATGGCGTCAGTGTAGTAATGAGGAATGAGGTGTCAAATCAGAAAGCTGCACCTTTCCCGCAGTTAAGTTGGAGGGACGAAGTAATAATAATCCTAGTAAAAAATAAGTTGGAGGGATGAAGCAACCATCATTTCACTCGTTGTTGAATCTGCTTCTCCCTGTGTTGCTTCTACCATTGTTCTGCCTCATGTGGGATGCGGATTGGCTTGGTAAAGCACTAACACATGGGACCAAATGTTAGCAAACCGCCAGGCCAACGTCCTCTAA
>NC_041388.1:369070174-369078073 GCF_002162155.2 Triticum dicoccoides | reverse complement strand
AAATCACCTCCTTTTTACTAATCTTGATTCTATAATTTTTTAGATCAATATAATTGAGATTCGTATAGATATCACACAGGAGCAAAACCAAGTGGTACGGTTAAGGGCATCCATAATGTGTAGCCAAATGTGAAAATAGCTTTTGTCATTGATGGGAACCATTTGTGGAGGGTGCGGTGCTGCCACAGCCAAAATGATGGAACCGAAGCTCCCTGATTGATTGATTGAAGGAATAGAAAAATGCAACGTCTCTCCTCTTTCTCCCATGCTTGGACGCATGTACAATATAGAGCACAGAGTCTACTTCTCTGTCTCTTCTATCAAAAATCACAAAGCAGTGAGGCATCAGATCACAAAGCACGTACGAAGCAACCATCATTTCACTCTTCGCTGACTCCGCTTCTCCATCGTCTTCTTCGAGAAACCCCCTCACTGCACTAAGCTGGACGGATGACGTTATTGTGTACTAGTAGTACTAGTACATTTACACATCCATTGGTTCAAACGGACTTCCTGGATGCAAATAAGGCGGTTGTCTCGGCTTGTAGGCGGCACTTGCGAACGACTTACCGTGGTCTGCCTCAATGGTGTTCTCCGTCAAACGCACTTCACCAAACCACAACGTTCGAGATATCGTCGAGGTCACCGCAATGGGGAAGGAAGTCAAATATTTACTACCTCCATTTTTTTGTACACTAGGCCAGTATATCAAAATTACAATTTGCAAAAGGCCACTAACACTAATCAAGGCAAAATTGATGAGGTTTGCCTCGTACTAGCAACCAAGGACATTAATATACCCTTGCATGCATGCGAAAGTGAGAAGGTTTGTTTGCATGGCGCTGCATTAATCAAGAGATGCGGAGTGAGATGGTTAGCTCTCTGGGCTTTGGAGATAAAAATACGCATTAATTGACACGTCAAACAATGATTTATATCGAACCACACCATCACACGGTCGCTCCTGCACGCCGTGGTCGCACCACACCCTCACACAGTCGCTCCTGCACGCCTCAAACCCAACCAAGGGAACGCACCCTCACTGACATGTGCTACCGCTGACAGATAATTTTCGTTCATACATTATGTTTATCCAACCGCATGTTGGGGTGGATCCGTACGGACCGTGCGGTGGTCTATTGTGGAAGAAGAAGAGGTGAGGAAGAAGGGTTAGGAGATGTAGGATATTCATCCAACCGCCTGAAATGGTAGACTGGCCCAAATGATGAAAGTCAGGAGACTTGCATAACAATATATGTTTTCACACAACAAAAGATCCCTAAAAACAACAACATAAAGAAAAACTATCATTGCTCGCCGAATGAGACGGCCTCGTCGTCTTTGGCTGCCGGTGCGAACCAGCCGTAGTTGCAGACGTGTGTCTCCGCACCGTGGTTGTCCTGGGCCTCCGGCTACTCGTTCACACGGAGCGTGCGGGTGCTCTGCACGGACGAGAGCACCACCCAGTTCAATTCAAGGACGTCCGGTTCCGCCTGCAGGAGGACCTCGATGGCAGCGGCATCCGTGCGCTCCACCTCGAGTTGAGCCTCTGCGGCCCAGTTCAAGTCCAGGACGTCCGGTTCCACCTGCAGGAGGGCCTCGATGGCACCGGCATCCGCGCGCTCCGCGTCGAGTTGAGCCTCCGCCGCCCGGTTCACATCCACGACCTCCAGTTCCTCCTGCAGGAGAGCCTCGATGGCAGCGGCATGCGCATGCTCCGCGTCGAGTTGAGCCTCTGCCTCCCGGTCCTCCTTTAGTATCGCTAGGTTGAACCGCTGGTCCGCCTGCACCATGGAGGACCCGGACGCCAGCACGAAGTCGACGTCCATCGTCTCATAACCATCGGGGGCCGTCTGCGCCGTGACCTCCGCCATGAACATTGGATCGGCTTCCTCCTCCTCGTAGCTTGGCTCTAGAGAACTCGGGGATTGGCCTGCCGCAAAGCGAGCTTGGGAATGGAGGTCTGTGGCACCGACCGCCGCCACGATTTCTGCGCGGCGCTCCGACATCAGCATCTTGTAGTACGTGATCTTGCGGTGCACCATGGCTTTCCGGTGAACTAGGGGACGCTTGATGCGGGCTAGGGGATCAAAAGGTGGGGGGGGTGGGCTGGAGAGGAGGTGTGGTTTTGGGGCAGTGGCTGGCGTACGCCAAGCAGCGAAGGTTCTGGTGTGAATAGTGGTTCCGGTGACGACCGGTCAATCAGTTTTTATTGTACATCGCTCTTGTCGCGTTCTCATTGCACCCCCGGCACGCTGGACCCTCCACATCGTTCACGGAATGGAACGCATTTCATCTTCCATTTCCACTCGCTTGTGGGACCGCAGTTGAGAGCAAACCAACGTCCCTCCCCCTCCCCACCTGCGTCATTTATACTACCACTCCCTCTGTATTATGCGGACTAAATAAAAACAGAGGGAGTATACTACGGATGAGGATCCCCTGACGTGGCCGAACCCATTGAGTAACTAACATGCGGGGCCTAGAAAGCATGGGTCCGCCAGTAAGTGACCAAAAGGGAGGGTAAGGCAGGGATCCTACGTTAGAGGATCCACTTCCACTACTACTCCCTCCTTCCATCTACATGGCCTAATGCGTTTTTCGAGGCTAACTTTGACTAAATGTTAGAGTAATAATATATGACATGCAACTTACACAAAGCATACAGCCAAATTCATATGTGAAAGGAGCTTCCAATGATATAATTTTCACATTATACATCTCATGTACTATTAATCTTGTCAACAGTCAAAGGCGGTTTTGAAAAACGCATTAGAGCATGGTTAATAATATAGCCAGCTGATGGCTATAATGAACTGCCATGTCATCTATAGCCATCATCTATATGCACTCAAACAATAGTGTGGGCTATAAGGTTGGCTATTTCCCACAAAAAAATAATATAAAAGGTTGGCTATTGTATTAGTACTTTTTCCCATCTCCTCTCTACTATCTCTTTCTTCATATTTATTGTATTTACCTAGGAATGCGTATATAGCTAGGCTCTTGCATGAGAGCTCACTCCCCTTAACTTTTTCACATCTCTCTCCTTCACATCGGCAAAAGTGCCATGTAAGTTGGCTCTTAATGGCTATTAGGTTGGCTCTAAGCATTTAATATTTTCATGAGCAAGGTATATGATTGGAAGAGAGTTGAATGCATACTTTTTTTCTTGATCTATGTGTTATGGCCGGGCTGTAGAATATAAGAGCCCACTTCACTCTCTCTCCTCTCTTCTCACTCCTCCAAGTAGGATTATAATGACATGACAAGTCTTATAGCCTGCTGACTAGGCCTTATTAGACTTCCTCTTAGGCCCTATATAAATGGAAGAGCGAGTACTATGAGCACTGCATACTCTACTACAGATGTTGTTAGTACTCCACTAGTACTATTGGACAGAGAGCTTAAAAAAATTTACTATTGGACTGGCTATACATGGAGAAATCCTAGTAGGAAGAGCATGCGCGAGAACAAGCACATTCACGTGGTTGAAAACAAATTGGAAACCATCTCTATTTGAATACAAATCTAGGAGTACATATGAATCTAACAATATTGATTGGGCGTTGTTGAATGTTGATACTTTTTTCTGTAAGTTTGATCGAAGTACAGATACTTTGACTACATATAAAACTTATATGTAAACTAGAAAGGACCGGAGGGAGTATATTGTACGTTCAAAAGTGAAACGAACATTGAATACCTTTTATATATGATTTGCGGATGCTATGATCACCAGTTCAAAATTTTGAATCCGCCTTAGGTACCCACTCATTTTCTCTTGATTTCATCTCGGGGTCTGGAGATCGATTGAAAGAGGACTAGGGTGGGTACAATACGTTCATTTCGCTTATGAACGTACAATATACTCCCTCTGATCCCCACAGACCCCCCCCCAGGTCATTTCTATCATTCTATCATAGAAACAGACCAAACCTTTATCTCCTTCCACGACACACAATTGATCTCTCAAACATCAATCGATCTCGTTAAGATGTGTCGGGGCATGAACCGAATGGGATGTCAAAACTAAGATGGGAAGCAACACATAGTGGAGGAAAAGTGAAACTTTAAACGTATCGTTTGTTTGTATGCATGTCGTACAAATTACAACATTGGAAATACAAGCCAATGATACTCGGCGGAATGTTCAAATGACGCATGCGGGAGGATGGACTCGACTAGAGGGCGGCATGATCGCTGGAGAAGAGGGTTGGAGCGGAATGAGAAATAAGCAACGCCGCATGATTATACTTGAACGGCTCAAATAAACAATAAGTCGTCTTGTTTTCCCTTCCGTCTTGGTCACGGAGTAAGATACTCCCTCTATTTTTATTTACTCTGCATATTAGGTTTGACTGAAGTCAAACTTCATAAAATTTCACCAAGTTTATAGAAAACTAGCAAGATGCCCGTGCCTTGCACGGAGCATCAAGATCTTGTGGGAGAAAAGGATGAACGAGGGAAGGCCTTATCTGCAAATGTGGAGAGGAGTGCGGGTAAATTGTCATAGTTTCCATCCTATCCATTAGATATAGATCGGACGGCCTATATTGCAGGATGGCAGGCACACCATCACCACCTACTCTGCTTTTTATGTACACTAGCAAGATGCTCGTGCGTTGCATGGAACATCAAGATGCATTTGTATGAGTAGTTTATCTTGTGGAAGAAAATGATGAATGAGGGAAGGCCTTATTTGCAAATGTGGAGAGGGGTGTGGGTATATTTTTGCAAAATTGCCATAGTTTTCGTCCTATCTGTCAGATATAAATCGGATGGACTCTTATAAAAAACATAGTTGGTGATGATGATGTGCCTGCCATCCTGCAATATAGGTCGCCTGATTTATATCTGACGGATAGGAAGGAAACTATGGCAATTTTGCAAAAAGGTACCCACACACCTCCCCACAATTGCAAATAAGGCCTTCCCTCATTCATCCTTTTCTCTCACAAGATAAACTAGTCATACAAATGCATATTGATGTTACGTGCAACGCACGGGCATCTTGCTAGTAAGAGTAGAAATATGAACATTTACAATAGCAAATATATATGATGTGAAAGTATATTCAATAATGAATCTAATGGGTATTGATTTGTTATTGTATATGTTATTATTTTTGTCTATGAACTTTGTCAAAGTTTACAAAGTTTGACTTTGAGCAAAGCTAAAATGTGGAGTAAATAAAAACAAAGGGAATACACAGGGACAAGTATAGTTACTAATGACGGAACATGGTAAGTTGGACCCCTAAATGCGGGCACGGACCGGGAACACCTCAATTATTCTTTCAAATAGTCAGACACCTACATTTAGCACACCATCTGACTACTTAATCAAGTGTTACGCTTCACTACTTTAAAAGGAAGAGGGTGGCACCGTACCCAAAACCAACACACTTGGGGCTAGGGTAACAACTTGGTATTATACCACATTTGAACCAGGGCACAAAAACCACATGTTCTACGCCTAATGCCCAACGAGGAGCACTAGCGCTCGAATATGGCCGGGGAAATAGGGAAACCGACATGTGGGGCACACCTATCGGGACGACGTGGTGCAGACTAGTCCAATGGAGGAGCTGGCCCACGACCTCCTCGCCACCGGCAACCGTTCATGTGGGTCGCGGGGGCCAGCAATGTGGCACAGCTCTAGCACCGCCTCTAGACAGGGCGACCGCGGTGAGCGACACGCTCATTGTCGCTGGACACGGTCGGTTTCAGTGTGCCGAGGGTGGTGTTAGCATTGTGGCACGACCAACAGATCAACACCCGGCTCATCGGGGATGCACGGGGTGCCGAAGTGCGCACGTGCCGCGACGCATCCGCGGAGTGGTGTAGCACGGCCAACTGCATCCCTAGGACCTGAGACCATGTCGGGTTGTCTTTCTTTTTCAACGACATGTGGGGTCGCATGTGAGCAAAGGGCATCTCCAACGTTGCCACGACCGCAGATGACTACCCTGGCACACCAAAAACCCTCGTCCCTTGTGCCATCGCGCAAGGCGTTCCCAGCCAGCGCCAGCTGCCCGCATTCATGCCGTCCATTCGTATGTCGTCGTTAAGAGGCTCGGTGCCCGGGGAACAAACTTTGGTGACTTAATGACGCGCCCAGACGCTTTGGCCTCACCGGAATGCGCTACTTAAAGGGGAAATGCCCAGCTAACCTCCACACCATAGCGCATCGTCCTGCTACCTGGCACCACATCTGCCATGACCGCGTGCGCGAACACTCTGCGGGAGAGCTTTGTCTTCGGGGATGAAGCTCGAGGTCGCCGCCCTCGCTCAAGTCGCCGCTCGCGACGCAATAGCGTCGTAGCCGGACGCGGACGCGACTGCACAAGCGGTGGCCGCGATGGCGGCCAATGACGGGAGCACCGTCAGCCACGCGTCCTACTTGCCGCCGTCCAATGTCCGTCACCGCCAAGGTCGGGGACTCCTCCGAGGATGAGTAGGGCATGGGAGGCGGCAGGCCATGGTGTGCCAACTGGCCGATCCATCTCCCTTGTTCTACTCTTCCTCGCCGGAGATCGCAGATGCAGAACGTCGATCGCCACCGTAGAATAGGTTTAGGGTCGGGTTTCTTTTATTTTTCTGTCCTATAAAAGTTCAAAATGTAATGAAAACCTGCCGTGTTTGCATTAATCTCGGCTAGTGTATATGAATTTTCACAATAATATAGTATATTGTAGGAGTACTAGCAAGATGCATGTGCATTGCACGGAACATAAAGATCGTGTGGGAGAAAAGGATGGACGAGGGAAGGCCTTATCTGCAAATGTGGAGAGGAGTGCGGGTAAATTGTCATATTCCTTCCTATACGTTAGATATAGATTGGACGGCCTATATTGCTGGATGGCAGGCACACCATCATCACCAACCATGCTTTTTATTGAACCGAGACAAAGCTAACATGGGAAGTAAATAAACACATAGGGTCTACATACACAATTTATCTTAGGGGGTGTTTGTTTCCAGGGAATTTTTGGTGTAGGGACTAGAAAAAGTCCCTCTTAGAGACTTTTTAACCAAACAAGAGGGACTACTAGGGAGTAAAAGTTGCTTTTTGGGACTACATGAAGAAGACTCTCAAGGAGAGTCTTTTTTGGGACTTTTTGGGACTTTTCAAACAATACGCCTCCGTGCACCCATTGCCCCGCCACCTCATGGTGTTGACTAGGGGTAACATGGTCTTTTACATATTATTTAATAACCTCTAGGGAGGGACTAGGGACTTTTTAGTCCCTGGAAACAAACATGGAGGCACTTTTTAGAGACTAGGAACTTTTTAGTTGGGACTAAAAAAAGTCCTAGGACTTATGAACCAAACAGGGCCTTAGGCACTCCAATAGCACGTCCACTAAACATTCACGCATTTCACATCTTTCTACATCTATGGGAACCTACAAAAGGGTTAACGTAAATTGTCTCTCTCTCTCCTCCATGATTTTCATGGTGGTGGCCCCCTCCCTCCCCCAAATCTACAATCAATAGCTCACACGTTTCAAATTACGTTAATTACATAACTAGGATTACGTAGGTGTAGCATTACTCATCCAAAAAAACAAACTAAGCCAACCTCCCAACATATAGCGCGGGAAAAGACCCGACCGCGCCATTTTAGTCGGGATTACCGGATTACTAGTAGTAGTATCGATGGATCGTGCGAAACACCAAGTTTTTTTTGAGGGGGTGAAGCACCTAGTTTAAAAGGAAAAAGGGGGTACACTCATAGAACCCCTCTCGCGGTCGCATTGCACCCCACACACGTTCGGTCCTGCACATGGCTCACGCAAACGGAACGCACTTCGGCTTGCCTCTTCACTGAGACGTGGGACTGCACTTGGAGAAACTGACCATGCGCCAAACTCCCCCCGTCCACCGCACGACC
>NC_041388.1:369025639-369069831 GCF_002162155.2 Triticum dicoccoides | reverse complement strand
CGCGAAAGCCGCCTTCCCTGTCGCGCCGATACGTCGGCGCCGTGGTTCGTCGAGGGGACGCACGGCGATCCTCTCACTCCCACAGTACGCTCTCATAGACTACCGTCCTCGAGCCGCGCCGCCACCGCTGGCGACGTTCTTGTGGAGGCGCACGCGCGGTCAGCGCCGCCACCACTGGCGACGTTCGTGTGGAGACGGATGGGGGTCAGCTTCTCCCACGGTATGCGCATTCTATACTGAGGCCCCGTGCAATTCGGTGTAGCGCTGAATGTTAGCTAATAGACACTGTTAATCTCAATGTTTGCCGAAGTAGTTTACAGTCAATATGCTCTGCTTAACAAGCTTCCTTGCCCTGTTCTGCACTCAATCTGCTTAGCTGAGATGGCATGCCAAGCCCGATTAGTTGCTAAAATATCCTGCCATATATTTATTGTGACGTAGATTGCCATGGTCTAGTAGCCAATCTGTTAGGTGAAATAGCTCTACACCGTTTTATACTCGATCTTTGTTGCTGCGATGGCCTTCGATAGTTCGATGACTATGTGCTCAGCCTCATTGACTGCTGAAATAGCCTGCCATAATTTATCACTCAAATATGTTTGCTGAATTAGCTTTAAATATATTTCATTACTTAGATCTGCTCATCCAAATATCTTGCCATAGCTTTAGACATCGACCTAGGTATTTTTTTCTGGATTTCATAAAAAAACATATATGTTTTTATTGTAATATCTAGTAGACGAACTAATTTGTATGTCTAACAGATGGACATGACTTGGATAACTTCTGCTCGAAGATTCTCCACTGAATATGTCGAGGGGGTTGAAAACTTCATGAACTTTATCAGAGCTGAGTACGGTGGTTCAAAATCAGATGTCCTCTGCCCGTGTAGTAGTTGTATGAATTCAGTTACAAGACCCCAGTCAACTGTGCAAAATCATCTACACTTGTATGGGATGTCGGTCACATATACTAGGTGGGTTCATCATGGTGCAGCTGTGAACGTCAATGTTACTTACTACATGGAAGCAGCAGATAACCATCTTGATCTGCCTGATGCTCAGGTGGAAGAGGAGGAGGAAGTGGTGGCGGCGGAGCTAATGAGTTTGACCAACATTGTAACAATGCTACGAAATGCTCGTGCATTTCATGAACTTTCACCTACAAAAGAAAAACGGTGGGCCCGCATGTTCGAACAATGCAACATGGCTATCACCCCAGGAAATAAGTTGTCAGTATTCTCAGCTATGGTCACCTTTCTTCAGGTGAAGACATCTGAGTGGATGACCAACAAATCATTCGATGCAATGTTGGCTACTTTCCGCAAAGCTTTCCTAGATGCGTCTGAGCTGCCACACACCTACAGTAAAATGAAGAATTTCCTTTGTGCAGTTGGAATTGGATATGATATGATCCATGTTTGTAAGAATAATTGTGTTTTGTTCTGGAAGGATTATGCCAACTTAAGTGAATGCCCGAAATGCAAATCAATAAGATGTTGTGAAGAGGATTCCTCATAATGTTCTGAGACATTTTCCAATTACACCAAGATTGCAGAGGTTGTTTCATGATGCTGAAACAAGAGAGGATGTACTGTGGCATTCTAAGAACTAGGATTATAGAGATCAGAATGTAATTAGCCATCCATCACATGGTAGTGAGTGGAAAAGCTTCAATCAGAAACACAAAAAGTTTGCTGCTAACCCGAGAAACATTAGACTTGGCTTAGCTTCAGATGGATTTAACCCATTTGGCCACCAGAGCGCCACATATAGCATGTGGCCAGTGTTTGTTATCCCTTACAACATGCCTCCAAATGTGTGCACCAAAGAATCAAACTACATGATGGCCTTGCTCATCCCAGGTCCAAAAAGTCCTGGAAAGGATTTTGATTTATTCATGGAGCGTCTTGTGGAGGAACTTCAATAGCTATGGAGGGGTGTTCTCACTCGAGACCTATATAGCATCCCACTAGCTGATTTCTTTCTGCATGCTGTTTTAATTTGGTGCATCCATGATTATCCGGCTTTGGGCACTATGTCAGGGCGAACGACACATGGTTACAATGCATGTGTTCACTATGACAGGAATCTGCTGTCATACGCAATACTTAGCAAGACCTATTACATTGGACACCGTTGTTTCCTTGCCAAGGACAAGCCGCATTCTACAAAATACCGAAGACATGTGTTCAATGCAAAGCATGAAAACCTCAATGCGCCAAAGATGCTCACCACCGATGAGTTGCAAGTCGAATTAGAGAAGGTCAGGCATATTACACCAGGAAACCATCTTGATAATGGTAGTGGGAAAAGGAAGCATGGCAGGGTAGAAGGGAGATTATTGTTTACCCGCAGGTCCACTTTGTGGGACTTGGAGTATTGGAAAGATTTGGATCTGTGGCATAATCTTGATGTGATGCACATAGAGAAAAATATATGTGACAGCACTATCGACACACTTCTTAATATCGAAGGGAAGATGAAAGATACCTTAAAATCTAGGATTGATTTGACACACCTGGGTATCAGAAAGGATTTACAGGTGCAAGATGAAGGTAAACCACGGGATATGGCACCAGCTATGTACATCTTGGACAAGGCAAAAAGAAAAGAATTCTGCGCGGACCTGTCACATGTGAGATCCCCACATGGATTTGCTTCCAACCCTGAAAGGAGAGTCAGTGCAGATGGAAACAAGGTACAAGGGTTGAAAACTCATGACTACCATGTCCTACTTCAAAGAGTTTTACCCGTTATCCTTAGAGGATTGGGCCTCCCTGACTTATATAGAGCAGTTGCAGAGTTGGGACAATTCTTCAGGGAACTCTGCAGTAGAAATATCAGGGTAGATGCTTTGGAGCGTCTTAGAGACAAGAAACCAACTATCCTATGCGACCTTGAGAAGATATATCCTCCAACCTTCTTTGATGTGATGGTGCATTTGGCTAATCATCTACCTGATGAGGCACTACTTAGAGGTCCAGTACAGTATGGCTGGATGTACCCTATTGAAAGGCGGCTCGGCACTTTCAAGGGCTATGTTAGGAACAGAGCTAGACCTGAGGGTTCCATTGCAAAGGCCTACATTGCTACAGAAGCGTTGACATTCTGCTCAAAATACATTGAAACAGCTGATTAGCTTAGCAAAGAGGTGGGTGAAGACAATCCCGGGCTCAATGTTTTCGATTATTCCATTCGAGTTACATGGAAGAGTGGACAAGAGGACAAACCTAAAGATTTGGACAAAATAGTTTGGTATGTGTTGAATAACTGTCCTGAGATACTACCTTATATAAAGTAAGTGCTAACTACTGCAGCTTATACATCATAATCTACTAAACTTGCAGCGCATTCTTATATATTTAGATGTTTGATGCGATCACTATGTTGTACAACATCTACAAAAAGGAGTTACTGCCGCAAAATCCAAGAAACATTGATAAACTGGTTATGGCAGGACTTGCGAAATGATTCAAGAGCCATGTAAGCTTTTGAATTGCACTATCAGTTTTTTTAATATATCGAGTACATAAGATGATCAGCTTGTCTATTTTCTAACCATAGGTTAAGCAGATGCGGGAGGATGGGCAGGTAGTTGATGATGCCCTTTCTGCACTAGCAATGGGTCCTGATACTCGGGTAAGACATTATGAATCTTGCGTTGTTGGAGATGTGCGCTACAACACCCTTGCACACGACGAAGGTAGGAAGACACAAAGCAGTGCCATCATGAGCACAGATACATGCGGCATAGAGACAACTGAAATGCATGCTAACATAACATACATTGTTTAGTTGTAGTATATCTCCAGTTTTGAGGATCATCGGTGTGTGGTTCTGTTGTGCTGTCATTGGTATAACCTGTTTTCTAGGATCGCAAAACCCAGAGTTGATGATTATTTCAAATCCATCAATGTCAAGGTGGCGTGCCAGACCAACGAGCCTTTTATTTTGGAAAATCAAGGAACACAGATATTTTTCTTGGAAGACACATTTTCACGTAGCAATGACTGGCAAGTATTGCAAAGGTTTGAGAAGAGGAATTCGTTTAATGAAGTTCCACAACAAGGTGATGCATACACTGCTCCCATTGTACACGATTCCACATATGTTCCTAATATCTTTGAGAACCATCACGTCAATGACGCTGGCGAAAAGATTTCCTGTCGTGCTGTGGACATACAAGATTTGATCAAGAAGAAGCCAACGTTCGAGGACATTGAGGATGAAGAAGATGACACTCCGGGGAATTACGATTCAGAATGATACACATGGAGAAGATGTTGACGCTGCTACTTCGGATGATGATTAGATTGCTTTTGTCGTATTTGCCTGTTAGAAGACGTTTTTTTATCTACTATGTGAAATTGTGTTTGCTATGACAACTGAAACCTGATGAATGTGTTGTTTAGTATTTTGCTGTGAGAACATCACTCTTGTTATGTATGTTCATTTGTGTTTGGTGATTGTATGACGACTAAAACATGATGACATTGTTGTTTAGTTGTACTCATATTTGGTTGTGAAACTTGAATTTGATGAGATAGTTTGCTGTTGGACTGCAATTTGCTCAACGTCTTCGAATGGGAACAAAGCTGACCCGACAAGGCCTCTGCTAATTTATTTATTTATTACCAAAAGGTCCTATGCTATTTATTTATTTATGAGCAAAAGAGGATACCCACCCGATTTCTGTTAATAGAAATCATTAGATGTTCACAACACTATGCCCAGCCTGCTACACAGGTTTCATTCATTACTAATTTCAGCAAAGTCCTCATGTCATAGCCATTGAATACATCACGAGTGCTACATCCACTGCAAATAAAGAGACAATTGTCCTACAGAGCACATCGATTTTGCCCATTATCTTCACAAGCTCTTTCATCTCCTCATTACTGTCAAGGCCATTCAGCAGCTGTTGCTTGGCCATGATCAGAGGAACTGCATCTTTAACCTTCTGCTCTGCATCTTCCTCTTCTTTCGTTCCTTCAGTTACTTGTCCAACACCCCAACCTGCTGGTGTTGGGATTCCTCGACTAACCAAATAATCACTGTAGTTGCGTTCCCCCACATCAGCAAATTCCTAGAAATACAAATCACACGAATATTCCCTTTTATGCACGAATCAAATTGGAAGATCATCAACCAAACTATTAAAAATATTAGCAACTGAAAGCAGTAGAACAACACTTAAACATATTATTAGCCCATGATTTGGGCATTTGTAGAAGACTCGGCCAGGGTTGAGGATTGTGGTTGAGACGCGACGGATGACTCTGCGTGATTTGCAGCACTAGCACCAATCCAACGGCAAGGGTATGCGATGAGCAACTGGCTGTGGTGCGTGTGCCAGTGGGGATGTGATGAGACCAACAGGTGATGGTACGGCTGGCGATTTGGTGCATATCTGGTTGTTGCCTGCTGAAGAGCAGGTGGATGAGCAGCCAGTGGACATGATTGCTGTGGCCAGAGCTTCTGATGCTAGGTAGAGTAAGTAGAGAAGAGGAGAAGCGAACGTTGGATATGTCAGTTTCATTACTTGCAGAGTAGCATAGCACCATATACAGTCATAGTCTAGGTTTGGATTTGAACCAGCTACAGGAGCACGTCTCTCTTTTTTCTTAAACTCAGCAATGTCTCTTTACTGGTACGCTAGCCTGTTATGTATGCCTTCTCAAGTCTTTGATTTTCTTTATTTTTTTGCGAGGAAGGCAGGAGGACAAAATTGAGATTTCCTGGGACTCGAACCCAAACCTCTCGGTTGAAAACCAAGGGTGCTAGTCACTTATGTGGCGAACGTTCCCTGGGAGGAGGAGGACAGACGTACACATTTTCCTCGCAGTTTTAATTGCGACGCAAGATCGATCGGTCGCAGTTTCGGGAATGTTATCAGCCGAACGAGCCTAGTTTTTCTTTTCTTCCTATATATAAAAAAGTATGCTACTTGGTGTCAGCTTAGTCAACAAATGATTGTGCCAACCTTGACCGTTGGATTGACATTCAATGTATCTCGTGTTTCTTCAGTCTCTTCTTCCTCCAGCCGCCAAAGCCAAACCAGCGCGGGTGGGACCGCCTGCTCCCGCCTCCCATGGCTGGTTGTGCTGCCGCACACGCATCGTGGCCACATCGCACCGTAAAACTCTGTGCATCTTCCCCGGCTCCTATTCGTTCCCATCCGAGGCCTCACCATCGTCCTCCGCCTTGGTTCGCTCACCACGGTGCCACCCTCCGGTGTTGTGAACATGGTCAACAACCGAGAGGAATAAGGAGATGACTGTACATGGTGAGGATGACAGTAGGGACCCAGCAGCGCGCGCAGTAATTTGTTTTTTCGGGACGAAGAAGGGTATCAACTGGGTTGTTCAAGAGTTGTGGCCCGTCTAGCACATGACCAGCCTAGTTTGGTTTTTTCCTTTCTGAAAATGGCTAGCCCAGCTATTTTGTTTTTTGCAGAATAACCAACGTAGGCCTACTTGTTTTTCTACACCTTGCTGGGCCGGAAATCTTTCAAGACGAGGAGGGATGCATTTTTCCCAGAAAATGGGCTATAAGTAATATTAAATGGGTTGTAAAATGAAAAACTACAGCAAACAGGCAATTAGTTCTAAAATACTTTTTTCTTTCAGATTTTGATATTTTAAATTTCATTGTTTTTGTGTGGGTGAAATTTCACTGGATTTAAATTATGGTATGTTTAGTTTTTAAATTAATTTGAATCTGGCTAGAAATTTCGGGTTGTATTCTGTTTGGGACAGATTTGGAGGCTGACTTGTGGGTCTACTAGGTTGACGTGTATGAAAGGCTTTTTCAACTTAGTCCGCAAACGATTCTAGCAGCAGTGATCGTTGGATGTTAATCCAACGGCCGTGCTGCTTCTTCAATATCTGATCTTCTTGCTCTAGCCGCCCAAACCAGCGCCGGTGGGATTGCCTGCTCCCGCCTCCCATGGCCGGCTGTGCTGCCACACAGGCCGCACCACCCCACCCTACTCCATTGTTGGCAAGGCCATTCCTCTACTCACCCACACCTCCTGTTATTTTTCGGTGACGACAACCGGACCAGTAAACCCTCGTACTCCCCACCGCATGGGCTACCACTGCCGAGTCTTCCCCGGCTCCGTGTCATTCCCTTCCTAGGCCTCGCCGTCGTCCACCGCCCTGGTGCTCTCGGCACGTCGTGGTCAATGTGGTCAACGAACGACATCCATTGGACGTGGACTGTACGTGGAGAGGCTGACAGCTGGGTCCATGGCCGCACACAAGGAAATGCCTCCTTATTACGCGCAAAATAATGATTCCTCCACCTGACATCTAGGACCCACCGGAAGGGCCTTTGTATTTCACGAAAGAATGTTCCCCCCGCTGACAGGTCGGACCCACGAGCTATATATTCGCACGCAAGGAAGTGCCTCCTTATTACGCAGAAAAAATGAATACTCCCCCTGCTAGTTGGGACCCAGCATAGTGGGAGTGATGTAGGGTGGAACCCTAGATGGTTGATCTTTCATGAAAGGAGCGGATCCCGTGAAGAACACGAAGAACACGAGGGGAATCACGAGGGGAAACACGAGAGAATCACTCAAACCAACAAGAACAATCACACATGTGCTAGATCCTCGCAACACAAAGAGATACACGATCCAAATACAACAAGGGACGATACAAAGGGTAGCCGGTTCTTCTCCGTGAGGAGGTCTTGAATCCACAAGGGGATCTTCCCGTAAAGGGGTCTTGAATTCAAGGTGGATCTTCTCCGAAGAGGAGCGCGGTCTCTCTCAAGGAGTAGATCCGATATGGATGAGCGAAGCTCTATTTCACAAATGAGCTAACACAACGCTAACCTTCAAATGGAGGAGGGGGAGGAGTATATATAGTCTAAGCCATGAAGGGGTAAGTGAGGGGCGAAGGGGTACACGGGCCTCGGCCCAAGTCATGTGCGTAGGCAAGGCCGGATGATCCGGATGGGGGTCCGGATGATCCGGGCATCGTCCGGATGATCCGGGAACTCATCCGGATGATCCGGCTCCATCAAGGGGATTCTGCAAGCTTCTACGGCCGAGGTTGGAGGGTTACCCGGATCGTCCGGATGGGGGTCCGGATCACCCGGGCTTGGTCCGGATCATCCGGCTGGGGGTCCAGATCATCCGGGCAAGCTCTATCTTGTCTGTTCTTCTTCTTCCTCCTCCTCTTACATGCTTGGCCTTGGTACTTTGAATCTCCATGGTCATTTCGTATGAGCCTAAGTATGCACAAGGTCCATGCATGAGGTAGTAACCATGTCTCATATGTAGAAAGTGACGGATCGAAGAAGAGTGAGTTCACCATGTGTCCAATGGCATATGGTCGAGGTCTCATCGTATGTCCTTTTGGGGCTTGGAGAGTAGTCGAAGTGTACATGGGGATGAATGTGGGATGCTCCGCATCATCTCCCCCCCCCCCCCGGGAAAGATCCGACCTTAGATCGTGATCCTCATCACCATGGAAACGTTTGTCGTGGACGGACTTATAGTTGGACGGAGGTGAAGGCATGGCACAATCCAAGTTCTCCAAGGTGTCTCCGGTATGTGGTACATGCAAAATGAGCAAACACAAACTACACTTGGAAATACAATGATTAGCGCACACAAAGTGTCCATCATAGAAGAATGAGTCTGTTCGATAAGATTGTTCATGACAAAGCGCATGAAGCTTATCAATATGATATATAATGATATGCAAAGCATTCATGGGAGCAAAAAACTTTCATTGTGGACACAAATGTATTGTGAATGTGATCAATGCACCCATTGTGAAAAATGATGTCATAATGGGATGGTTTATCAATAGCATGAATAAGGTAATGGGTGCGCAATATGAGTATGTGATCATGCAATTGATGATGGGCAATATGATCATGATGTATGAATATGCCATCAAGGTAGATCACAACAAATTTGCTAAGGAAATGCACAAGCTCATATATCATGGATGACATGGGAACACAAGATGCAACAAGGCAATCATAATATGAGTCAATCCATGCATAAGATGCAAATTTGTCATGAATGTGAGATGTCCAATGAGCGTGACATGTGTGAGCACAATCAACAAATATGGAGGTGTTGGTATACCAATGCTCAATGTCGTGGCATGAGTGGATGTTCGAAGGTGCATCCAATAAGTCCGAGCGCTCCTCAACTTGAAGGTCCATAGAGCCAATCTCCCATGTCGGTCCTCCCTCGAATATATGTATCATGTAGACAAGAAGAAGGAGACAACAATGAAAGAATGACCCATCCAATATGCGTATTTGAGGATGGATCAAAGGGAAGGAGTTCACCTTTAGAAATGTCTCAAGGATGTTGGAGTTGCGCATCTTGTATGCCTTCACATAACCAAGTTGTCTCGTGATGGAACCACCTTGTGGATCCTTCAAAATGAAAGAACGTGAAAAACACTCGGAAAAACAAATGAGGTTAGCAGAAGTCCAAAACCAACCATTCGTGTGGTAAGATACCCAACAAGTGTATGCATCATGCTCATCATAAGAAAGGACAAGGGAGCATTTCATAGTATGGAGGCATATGATGCGAGAACAACCAAATACAACAGGCTCAATGAAACAAGCATGCATCACAAGTAATATGTCCAAGTCTCCATGATCAATAAGCATAGATGAAACAATTGGAGGCAAGAGACAATGATCAAGATAAATCATGTGAGAGGCAAGAGCATATATGTCATCAACCCAAGAAAGCAAGCAATAAAGGAACATGGGTGATGCAACAAAGCAAGCAATCATAGCAATCAAATGGTGTGAGCTAGTAGTGCAAAGATGCAACATACTAGAGGTAATCATGTCAAGCATGTCATGGGTGCAGATAGTGTGCACGAATAATTCACATGACATAGCACAAGCATGAAAGCAAGATACGAGCAAAATAGCATCAATAGCATGATGCACATGATAAACATGACAATAGCAACAAGGATCTCCACCAAGCATGCAAATACACATAGGAGTAGCATAATGGTGAATCATGGGTAAATGCAAGCAAGGGTCACAATTGCGTGGCAAAATCATGTAAAGAGGCATAACATGCAAAGTGAACAAGATACAATGGGCATAAAGTAACAAGTGATATATAGCCCATAGTCGTGTGAGAGCCAAGTAGAAGAGATGCGCGTAGTTCTTGCGCGAATGGAACGCTGGTAATGGTAGTCCACGGGATCCCAAATCGTCATTGCTCTCAAGAGCTCGTTTCGTCAACTCTTGGGATTGAGAGGTTGACGAGTATACGTGAGTACCTACACAAAACAAAGACAAATGGAAAATTGTGTGTGCGTGGTAGATGTACACATCATCCATCATGATGCACACATGCATGTGTTGGTTAGCACAAAATATCCAATACTCAAATAAATGAGATGCGTGATATAGAAACATGTCATCCATCATGATAGGTTTGTTGTTATGTATAGCATAATGGAGACCCAAATTGTGTAATGCGTCATGGGAAATATCTAGAGCACTGTTATGCATTGAATGCGTATGGTGCTAGCAATTATGGGAAGCATTTAAAGGATAGGATGTGTCAAAATCTCCTAATATGTATGAAGAAACTATGGGGGTCTCCTCATTAGAATTAATGGAAACATGACATGGAGAATATGGACAACATCCAAAACAAAACATATTTGTTACAATGTGATCATGGCATGGCATGGCATAGTAGATGAATTGTGCAAATCATGTAAAGGAAGCACGGCAATATCATCACATGAAAAACAAAAGCCAATGACCATCATCTTGACATATATGCCATAAGTGCAAATGGGATTTATTTTAATGGGGCATGCATAACTACTATGTTGATATTGAAATGATGCAATATGGGAGATCTCACTCATAGCATATGACAAGTTCAAAGGATTGTCAAACATGATGTGACCAATAGAATTTTCACATGATATCCTATGGAGCATAGCATCACAACTAGGCAACTCAACATGATCATCATCATATTCATCATAAATAGGTAAGTCATGACATGAAGAAGTCGCACTAGCATGAAGCATGGGAATAGGTGTGTCAACATCATGCAAGCAATCATTGGTGGGATATTCCGCTAGTGGGACAAGAAAAGCACCATCGCCTATGTTACTTTGGAGCATCTCTCATGTGTTGTAGGTGACGTGTCGAAGAACAAGTCGTGATCATCTTCATCTTGATGGAACCATGTGGGGGGTGCATCATCGTCCACCATGGCCATCGTTCTCTCCATTGGAGGTATGGACTCGTCGAGGATAGGCATGTCATCATGTAGGAGACCTAGCACCAAAGAATAAAACACACTTGGATTAGAGGTTAAGTTGTTAGAAATCATAGTGGCCTCACATGCCGTGTCAACTACTTCACTCACTAAGTGTTGTGGCTCACTCACTCCCGGTATCATGCTCTCACTCATATGGTTGGTGGAGTCACTCAAATGGCTCTCAACCTCACATAGGATGTGTGGCATGCTCTCAAGTGTGGGGCTAGTGGTGGTCACACTCATCCTCTCATAGGAAATTCACACAATGTCACATATGGCGGAGTCACTCATATCACTCAACACTCGTGGGGTGGTGGCTCTCCTCACATGGAAATTGGGGCATCTCGTCACATGTCGGTGTCGGATAGATGTTGGTGCAAATGTCTCCATGCTCAATCATGTCGTAGTCGTAGCCGTGGATGAAGGCCGAAGATGGCACATTATCACTCTCCTCTAAGACCAAAGATAAGGTCTCATGTGCGGTCTCGTAGCTTGACTCGGAGTATGAGTCGTGCTCGTCGCCGTGGTAGAAGGGGATGGCCCTTGCTCGACCTTCTTGTCGTCGTCTTGTTGTTGTAGGAGGTCCATATGATGTGGCACCTCATAGCTCGTCTCCATGACCGAAGGGAATTTCCCATGCTCGGCCATCTTCCTTGGGAGGCTTCCGAAGATGGAAGTGTCGCCCTCGCTACTAGGTGGTCGCCTTGTACTTGATGATGTTGATGTAGGCGAACTCGTCGGAAGTAGGCAAAGATGCCGTATGTCCAAAGGCGAAGATGCCTTGAGAACACTTGGCAAAGATGCCAAAGTGGTTGGTGTCGCCGTAGCTCCGTCTTGGTGGTGCTCGTCTCGCCGTCTGATACGTCTCCAACGTATCTATAATTTTTTATTGCTCCATGCTATATTATCTACTTTTTTGGACATTATTGGGCTTTATTATCCACTTTTATATTATTTTTGGGACTAACCTATTAACCGGAGGCCTAGCCCAGAATTGTTGTTTTTGCCTATTTCAGGGTTTCGAAGAAAAGGAATATCAAACGGAGTCCAAACGGAATGAAACCTTCAGGAACGTGATTTTCTCAACGAACAAGACCCGGGAGACTTGGACCCTACGTCAAGACACAAAAGAGGAGGCCACGAGGTAGGGGCGCGCACCTACCCCCCTCCCCAGGCGCGCCCTCCACCCTCCTAGGCCCCCTGTTGCTCCATCGACGTACTCCTTCCTCCTATATATAACTACTTACCCCCAAATGATCATATACGGAGCCAAAACCCTAATTCCACCGCCACAACTTTTTGTATCCATGAGATCCCATCTTAGAGCCTGTTCCGGAGCTCCGTCGGAGGGGGTATCCATCATGAAGTGTGAGTAGTTTACCTCAGACCTACGGGTCCATAGTTAGTAGCTAGATGGCTTCTTCTCTCTTTTTGGATCTCAATACAATGTTCTCCCCCTCTCTTGTGGAGATCTATTCGATGTAATCTTATTTTTGCGGTGTGTTTGTTGGGACCGATGAATTGTGGGTTTATGATGAAGTCTATCTATGAACAATATTTGAATCTTCTCTGAATCCTTTTATGTATGATTGGTTATCTTTGCAAGTCTCTTCGAATTATCAGTTTGGTTTGGCCTACTAGATTGATCTTTCTTGCAATGGGAGAAGTGCTTAGATTTAGGTTCAATCTTGTGGTGTCCTTTCCCAGTGACAGTAGGGGCAGCAAGGCACGTATTGTATTGTTTCCATCGAGGATAACAAGATGGGGTTTTCATCATATTGCATGAGTTTATCCCTCTACATCATGTCATCTTGCTTAAGGCGTTACTCTGTTTTCATTAACTTAATACTCTAGATGCATGCTGGATAGCGGTCGATGAGTGGAGTAATAGTAGTAGATGCAGGCAGGAGTCGGTCTACTTGTCTCAGACGTGATGCCTATATACATGATCACACCTAGATATTATCATAACTATGCTCAATTCTGTCAATTGCTCAACAGTAATTTGTTCACCCACCATAGAATACTTACGCTCTCGAGAGAATCCACTAGTGAAACCTATGGCCCCCGGGTCTATCTTCATCACATTAATCTACCAATACTTAGTTATTTCCTTTTGCTTTTATTTTACTTTGCATCTTTATCATAAAAAATACCAAAAATATTATCTTATCATATCTATCAGATCTCACTCTCGTAAGTGGCCGTGTAGGGATTGACAACCCCTTATCGCGTTGGTTGCGAGGATTTATTTGTTTTGTGCAGGTGCGAGGGACTCGCGCGTAGCCTCCTACTGGATTGATACCTTGGTTCTCAAAAACTGAGGGAAATACTTACGCTACTTTGCTGCATCATCCCTTCCTCTTCGGGGAAAACCAATGCAGTGCTCAAGAGGTAGCAAGAAGGATTGCTGGCGCCGTTGCTGGGGAGGTCTACGCAAAAGTCAATATACCAAGTACCCATCACATACCCTTATCTTCCGCATTACATTATTTGCCATTTGCCTCTCGTTTTCCTCTCCCCCACTTCACCCTTGCCGTTTTATTCGCCCTCTCTCTCTATCCTCCTTCTCTTTCCCGTTTGCCTCTTTTTGCCCGCTTGCTTTTTGTTTGCCTGTGCGTTAGTTCGTTTGCTTGTCATTATGGCTAGTCCCTTACCTTCTGCCACTATGTCTGAAATTGGGGAAATTATTGTCGATATGGACAATAATAATATCATGAAAAAATTTGATGCTCCTGCTAAAGAACCCCCCATCTTACATACAAAAAATTCCGTGTTGGTAGTCGTAATATTATTGGAAAAGGAGTTATTCAAGATTTCTTTACTTGTGCCGGTGCTTTACCTTGTATGGGTAGTTCTATCCTTCATAGAACTAGTAGTCTTGCGGACGCTATTGCCATGCTTGTAGTTGAACTTGAAAGACAATTCATGCACATGCATCCTTGCATACAAAGGATTTTCCTGGAATTTTCTAATATTGAGCATTCTTCTGTTAAGCGTGCCGCTACTATATTTTTGGCTCATGAGTTTAGATTCATAATAAAAGAGGCCAAATAAATCTTTGCGCATTATAGGGTGGATGCTTGCCGTCCTTGCATAGAGGCTATCCTCTTTGATCAAGAAGAAATAATGCGTTTTCAATCTCTAGACTATGTTGCTTTCAATGAAAATCTCAGAAAAAGGGTTCCTACCAATGTTTTAGTTGATAGAATTTCTGAAATTAATAATGATTTGGCAATTCAAAATAATGAACTAGGATATTCTCTTGAATATAGGCTCACAAAGTTATTTCAAAAGAATGCTTATAATGATGAATTGGTTGTGGAATATGAAGGACCAAAGGAGGAACCTATACCTCCCAAGGTTGATCTTGGGGACTTTTGTCCCATTAAATTTAGCACTTTTGATTACTTTTGCTTGCCTCCAAGAAAACTTGCTGCCGAACATAGATAATATGAGATGAATTTTAATAATCTATCTTACTATTATGGCAATACCTAGATCTATCCTTGCTTGTTATGCCTAGCTAGGGGCGTTAAACGATAGCGCTTGTTGGGAGGCAACCCAATTTTTTTTTATTCCTTGCTTTTTGCTCCTGTTTAGTAATAAATAATTTATCTAGCCTCTGTTTTGGTTGTGTTTTTTGTGTTTAATTAGTGTTTGTGCCAAGTAGAACCGTTGGGAAGACTTGGGGAAAGTCTTGTTAAACTTGCTGTAAAAAACAGAAACTTTAGTGCTCACGAGAACTGATTTTATTTTTATTTGGAAAGTGATATTTAGTTAATTCTTTTTGAAGATGATTAATAGATAAATTCCTCACGTCCAGCAATTTATTTTAGAATTTTTGGGGTTCCAGATCTTGCGCTAGCTACAGATTACTACAGACTGTTCTGTTTTTGACAGATTCTGTTTTTCGTGTGTTGTTTGCTTATTTTGATGAATCTATGGCTAGTAAAATAGTTTATAAACCATAGAGAAGTTGGAATAAAGTAGGTTTAACACTAATATAAATAAAGAATGAGTTCATTACAGTACCTTGAAGTGGTCTTTTGTTTTCTTTTGCTTACGGAGCTCACGAGATTTTCTACTTTGAGTTTTGTGTTGTGAAGTTTTCAAGTTTTGTGTAAAGATTTGATGGATTATGGAACAAGGAGTGGCAAGAGCCTAAGCTTGGGGATTCCCATGGCACCCCCAAGATAATCTAAGGACACCTAAAAGCCAAAGCTTGGGCATGCCCCGGAAGGCATCCCCTCTTTCGTCTACTTCTATCGGTAACTTTACTTGGAGCTATAGTTTTATTCACCACATGATATGTGTTTTGCTTGGAGCGTCTTGTATGATTTGAGTATTTGCTTTCTAGTTTACCACAATCATACTTGCTGTACACACCTTTTGAGAGAGACATACATGATTTGGAATTTGTTAGAATACTCGATGTGCTTCGCTTATATCTTTTGAGTTATATAGTTTTGCTCTAGTACTTCACTTATATCTTTTAGAGCACGATGGTGGATTTGTTTTATAGAAACTATTGATATCTCATGCTTCACTTAGATTATTTTTAGAGTCTTAAATAGCATGGTAATTTTCTTAAAATCCTAATATGTTAGGTATTCAAGATTAGTAAAATTTTCTTATGAGTGTTTTGAATACTAAGAGAAGTTGGATGCTTGATGATTGTTTTGAGATATGGAGGTAATAATATCAAAGTCATGCTAGTTGAGTAGTTGTGAAATTGAGAAATACTTGTGTTGAAGTTTGCAAGTCCCTTAGCATGTACGTATGGTAAACGTTATGTAACAAATTTGAAACATGAGGTGTTATTTGATTGTCTTCCTTATGAGTGGCGGTCGGGGACGAGCGATGGTCTTTTCCTACCAATCTATCCCCCTAAGAGCATGCGCGTAGTACCGAGGTTTTTGATGACTTGTAGATTTTTGCAATAAGTATGTGAGTTCTTTATGACTAATGTTGAGTCCATGGATTATACGCACTCTCACCCTTCCATCCTTGCTAGCCTCTTCGGTATCGTGCATTGCCCTTTCTCACATTGAGAGTTGGCACAAACTTCGCCGGTGCATCCAAACCCCGTGATATGATACGCTCTTTCACACATAAACCTCCTTATATCTTCCTCAAAACAGCCACCATACCTACCTATTATGGCATTTCCATAGCCATTCCGAGATATATTGCCATGCAACTTTCCACCATTCCGTTTATCGACACATTCATCATTGTCATATTTCTTAGCATGATCATGTAGTTGACATAGTATTTGTGGCAAAGCCACCGTTCATAATTCTTTCATACATGTCAGTCTTGGTCCATTGCATATCCCGGTACACCGCCGGAGGCATTCATGTAGAGTCATCTTTTGTTCTAGTATCGAGTTGTAATCATTGAGTTGTAAATAAATAGACGTGTGATGATCATCATTTTCTAGAGCATTGTCCCAAGTGAGGAATTAAAAAAAGAGAGACAGATAGAAAGGCCATATAAAAAAAGAGAAAGGCCAAATAAAAAATGAGAGAAAAAGAGAGAAGGGACAATGTTACTATCCTTTGCCACACTTGTGCTTCAAAGTAGCACCGTAATCTTCATGATAGAGAGTCTCTTGTTTTGTCACTTTCATATACTAGTGGGAATTTTTCATTATAGAACTTGGCTTGTATATTCCAACAATGGGCCTCCTCAAGTGCCCTAGGTCTTCGTGAGCAAGCAAGTTGGATGCACACCCACTTAGTTTCTTTTGTTGAGTTTTCATATATTTATAGCTCTAGAGCATCTATTGCATGGCAATCCCTACTCCTTGCATTAACATCAATCGATGGTCATCTCCATAGCCCATTGATTAGCCTCGTTGATGTGAGACTTTCTCGTTATTTGTCTTCTCCACATAACCCCCCTCATTATATTCTAATCCACCCATACTGCTATGTCCATGGCTCGCACTCATATATTGCGTGAAAGTTTATAGGTTTGAGATTACTAAAGTATGAAACAATTGCTTGGCTTGTCATCGGGGTTGTGCATGATGAGAGCATTCTTGTGTAACAAAAATGAAGCATGACTAAACTATATGATCTTGTAGGGATGAACTTTCTTTGGCCATGTTATTTTGAGAAGACATAATTGCTTTGTTAGTATGCTTGAAGTATTATTATTTTTATGTCAGTATGAACTTTTGTCTTGAATCTTTCGGATCTGAATATTTATACCACAATTAAGAAGAATTACATTAAAATTATGCCAAGTAGCACTCCGCATCAAAATTCTGTTTTTGTCATTTACCTACTCAAGGACGAGCAGGAATTAAGCTTGGGGATGCTTGATACGTCTCCAACGTATCTATAATTTTTGATTGCTCCATGCTATATTATCTACTATTTTGGACATTATTGGGCTTTATTATCCACTTTTATATTATTTTTGGGACTAACCTATTCACCGGAGGCCCAGCCCAGAATTGATGTTTTTTTTGCCTATTTCAGGGTTTTGAAGAAAAGGAATATCAAACGGAGTCCAAACGGAATGAAACCTTCGGGAATGTGATTTTCTCAATGAACAAGACCCAGGAGACTTGGACCCTACGTCAAGACACAAAAGAGGAGGCCACAAGGTAGGGGGCGCGCCTACCCTCCCCCCCAGGCGCGCCCTCCACCCTCGTGGGCCCCCTGTTGCTCCACTGACGTACTCCTTCCTCCTATATATACCTACGTACCCCCAAACGATCAGATATGGAGCCAAAACCCTAATTCCACCGCCGAAAATTTCTGTATCCACGATATCCCATCTTGGGGCCTGTTCCGGAGCTCCGCCGGAGGGGGTATCCATCACGGAGGGCTTCTACATCAACACCATAGCCCCTCTGATGAAGTGTGAGTAGTTTACCTCAGACCTACAGGTCCATAGTTAGTAGCTAGATGGCTTCTTCTCTCTTTTTGGATCTCAATACAATGTTCTCCCCCTCTCTTGTGGAGATCTATTCGATGTAATCTTCTTTTTGCGGTGTGTTTGTTGAGACCGACGAATTGTGTGTTTATGATCAAGTCTATCTATGAACAATATTTGAATCTTCTCTGAATTCTTTTATGTATGATTGGTTATCTTTGCAAGTCTCTTCGAATTATCAGTTTGGTTTGGCCTACTAGATTGATCTTTCTTGCAATGGGAGAAGTGCTTAGCTTTGGGTTCAATCTTGCGGTGTCCTTTCCCAGTGACAGTAAGGGCAGCAAGGCATGTATTGTATTGTTGCCATCGAGGATAACAAGATGGGGTTTTCATCATATTGCATGAGTTTATCCCTCTACATCATGTCATCTTGCTTAAGGTGTTACTCTGTTTTCATTAACTTAATACTCTAGATGCATGCTGGATAGCGGTTGATGAGTGGAGTAATAGTAGTAGATGCAGGCAGGAGTCGGTCTACTTGTCTCGGACGTGATGCCTATATACATGATCAGACCTAGATATTCTCGTAACTATGCTCAATTCTGTCAATTGCTCAACAGTAATTTGTTCACCCACCGTAGAATACTTATGCTCTCGAGAGAAGCCACTAGTGAAACCTATGCCCCCCGGGTCTATCTTCATCATATTAATCTACCAATACTTAGTTATTTCCTTTTGCTTTTACTTTTCTTCTATTTTACTTTGCATCTTTATCATAAAAAATACCAAAAATATTATCTTATCATATCTATCAGATCTCACTCTCGTAAGTGGCCGTGTAGGGATTGACAAGACCTTATCGTGTTGGTTGCGAGGATTTATTTGTTTTGTGCAGGTGCAAGGGACTCGCGCGCAGCCTCCTATTGGATTGATACCTTGGTTCTCAAAAACTGAGGGAAATACTTACGCTACTTTGCTGCATTATCCCTTCCTCTTCGGGGAAAACCAATGCAGTGCTCAAGAGGTAGCACAGTCTTCTCTTATGCTCATGAAGGTTGGCCTTGGCGTGAAGTATGGCTTGTTGGGACTTGTTGGTAGGCGCATCTCAAGCATCTTCATGTTGATGGTGTCGTTGTCGTACTTGAGCTCGATGGCGTTCATCCTTGTCATGCACATGATGCTTGGAGGTGACTTGCCCTTCATGACGAACGTGATGGTGGTCACCATGGAGATGTGGACGTGGACGACTTGCGCTTGCATCATTTTTGCGCTCCGAAGACTTGTGATGTGAATGTCGCCGCCTTGAGGATGAAGAAGGAGAAGAACGGTTGATCAACAAGGTCCGAATCTCCTCCATCCTTGGATCTTGCTCCTCCTTTTGTGCAGAAAACTTGTTGTCAAAGTAGTCCCTTCTCCTAGCTTCGGAATGTCATAAGTCGATGGAGAGGTTCTCGATGCGCTCTCTCAATCTTGATTGTGCGCCTTGCATTTGTCGTTGTAGATCGAAGATTGACGCTTTGGTGATGTAGTTGTTCACACCATCGTTGTTGTGGAAGACCGGAGATGAAATGTGTTGCCTATCCATCACAATACTCGAACAAATATGAGTGGAGAAAGGAGAAGAACTATACCAAATGTACCTTGACTGATGTTGAAGATGGATCAATGATCACTCAATGATGTAACAAGGAAATGGCACAATTGGTACCAATTCTTGTCGGTTTCTCACACCTACACAAATAAGGCTTATGGTGGAGCTGTATGAGGATAGTGGCACAAAAAATTTGATGTAAAATGTTAGCAATAGTCAATAATGTTGAAAGAGATTCACAAATTCGCAAGTGAAACAAGTAGACCAATAGCAATATGTGGCACACGGAAACACACACACGGATAGATCAATGGGGTCGTGCAACCAAGGAATGAGCACAAAATGTGGAATCCATGGAAAACGCTTGTGTTGCACAACTCAAGAGAGACGCTAGCACGATTTCTCAATAGGCGGATATGACACTTGTGCACAACCTATAAGATGCAAAATACGAACTCTCTATCCCAAGTATGCTATATATGTATGGTTCCCTGTGTTTCTCTCAAGATGATCCAAGATGATCGGATATGACAATCTTATGTGCAATGTGGTATTATGCTATGGCACTTGCTTACAAGCTTCTTTGCTCTTTCTCTTTTGCTTAAAATATTTATTCTCTTTTTTTGATATGGCCACAATGCACAAACCAAGATAGCAATAATGTATATGCGGGAACAAACTTGTGGCACACAAGATGATATGATGATACCAATAAGATATGGTATGTATGCAATGGATGGTGTAGATCACTAATGTGCACAAGTAACGTTGCCGGCAATACTCAAATGGCTAGTCTCGATAGGAAAGTGACGCAAAATGAGCTAGAGGTTATCAATGCAACGGCAAGGGAATATACAATGGAGGGATACCACGATACCAAGATGATATGGAGGTTACCATCCTTGGCAATGATGAGTGGCGGTGATCTTGATGGAGATACCAAGATGATGGAGACTCGTACCTAAGTAGCCGAAACACCTTAGGAAACGGAAAAACCGCGAACTCAAAATCTCAAATGTCAAATGTCAAATGGTGGTAGCGGGATGTGGTGGTGGTGTTGCGGAAGCTCAATGGAATTGCGGAATGGCAATGATGGGTTGTGGAGTATGCAATGCGGAAATGAAGGGTAAGGTGGTGGACTATACACGGTGTCAGAGTTGGAAGCATGGTCCCTAAGTAGCCGAAACACCTTAGGAGACACAATTCATAACACAAACAAATTTGGGTTAAGTTGGGGTGGTGGAAGTGTATGATGGGCAAGCCTATGCAGAAGTTATGGTGGTGGTGGTGGTTGATGAAGAAGCAACCGTCCCTAAGTAGCCTAAACACCTTAGGACACTCAAATCACAACTCAAACAACCATAAATGCTAAGGGGAACAAAAAGGGTTAGCTTGCGGAAGTCGGTGGTGGTTATGCGGAGGTTGTGGTGGAAGCCCTAGGCAAAGATGCCAAAGTTCCAAAAACATTATGGAGTCAAATGTTGGTGGTAGTATTTTTGTGGGAAGGGGGATGTCAAGAGCTTCAAAACGAGCTAAAGAACGTCAAAAACGGACTCCGGATGAATTAGTTATGGCCGAAATAAGAATTCAGCCCTGCCAGTTTCAGCGTTACCCGGACATCCGGGAGTAGGTCCGGATGATCCGGGTTCGTCAACCGGATTACCATCGTCTGGGGTGTCCGGACATCCAGGAGATGGTCCAGCTGATCCGGGTGGATCCGGATGATCCGGGCAGGTCAAACTGTTCGGAATTTCCTCTCAGGGACGAATTTTTGGGCGGAAATGGATGATTTTCCGGGCAAAATTGAGGAGATTTCGTGGATGGAAGGTGGGGAAACTTGGGGAGATGCTAGATCCACTTGCAACAAAGCGAATCCACGGATCAAAATCAACAAAACATCATAAAAACTCACAAATCACAAAAAAAATTGGGGCTCTTTTTGGTGGGGATTTTCGGATTAGGACGAAAAACAACAAAATCAAGCTAGAAAACGAAGAGGGGAGGCTTCGAAATCGTGATCAACGTGGCTCATGATACCAAGATGATGTAGGGTGGAACCCTAGATGGTCGATCTTTCACGAAAGGAGCGGATTCCGCGAATAAAACGAAGAACACGAGGGGAATCACGAGGGGGAACACAAGGGGAAACACGAGAGAATCACTCAAACCAACAAGAACAATCACACATGTGCTAGATCCTCGAAACACAAAGAGATACACGATCCAAATACAACAAGGGACGATACAAAGGGTAGTCGGTTCTTCTCCGTGAGGAGGTCTTGAATCCACAAGGGGATCTTCCCGTAAAGGGGTCTTGAATCCAAGGTGGATCTTCTCCGAAGAGGGGTCGTGGTCTCTCTCAAGGAGTAGATTCGATATGGATGAGCGAAGCTCTATCTCACAAATGAGCTAACACAACGCTAACGCTCAAATGGAGGATGGGGAGGAGTATATATAGTCTAAGCCACGAAGGGGTAAGTGAGGGGCGAAGGGGTAAACGGGCCTCGTCCCAAGTCATGCGCACAGGCAAGGCCGGATGATCCGGATGGGGGTCTGGATGATCCGGGCATCGTCCGGATGATCCGGGACCTCATCCAGATGATCTGGCTCCATCGAGGGGATTCTGCAAGCTTCAGCCGCCGAGGTTGGGGGATTACCCAGATCATCTGGTCCGGATCATCCGGGCAAGCTCTGTCTTGTTCGTTCTTCTTCTTCCTTCTCCTCTTCCATGCTTGGCCTTGGTCCTTTGAATCTCCATGGTCATATCGTATGAGCCTGAGTACACACAAGGTCCATGCATGAGGTAGTAACCATGTCTCATATGTAGAAAGTGGCGGATCGAAGAGGAGTGAGTTCACCTTGTGTCCAATGGTGTATGGTCGAGGTCTCATCGTATGTCCTCTCAGGGCTTGGAGAGTAGTCGGAGTGTACATGGGGATGTACATGGGATGCTCCGCATCATGGAGGCTGGCATGTGGGCCTACTAGGTTGACAGGGACGGTGGGCTTTGTCAACTTAGTTAATATGAACGATTCTAGCTCCAGTGACCGTACGATGTCCATCTAACGGCCGTAGTGCTTCCTCAACCTCTAGTCTTCTTGCTCCAGCCGCTCAAAGCAGTGCCGGTCGTGCCGCCTGCTCTTGCCTCCCGTGGCCATCTCTGCTGCCGCAGAGGCCTCACCGCCCCCTACTACTCCCACTGCCGGCCAGGCCCTGCGGCGATGGCAGCCTCACATCGCAGCCGAACGAGTGAACCCTCGTACTCCTATCCGCGTGGGCATCCACTGCCGCGTCTTCCCCGGCTCCTTGTCGTCCCCTTCCTAGGCCTCGCCGTCGTCCACCACCTTGATGCTCTCGGCACGGCGTGGTCAATGTGGTCAACGAACGACTTCCATCGGAACAGTACTGTACGTGGAGAGGATGATAGCTGGGTCCACGGCCGCAGCAAGGAAGTGCCTCCTTATTACGCGCAAAATAATGATACCTGCACCTGACAGCAGGGACCCATCGGATGGGCCACCGTATTCACAACAAAACGTTTCCCCCCTGACTGCTGGAACCCACTAGCTACATCTTTGCACCCAAGGAAGTGCCTGACAGTCAGGACCCACCCGGTCGAAGCGTACGTAGCGTTGTCATTCTGGTCGCGAACGTGTATGTACATACGATTGGTCTGTCTGTAGGCTGTAGCGATGAACCGTGGCCGTGCAAGGAAGGGCACGTGTCATAGTAGAGGCGTGCACGTGTCGTAGTAGAGGCGCGCACGTAGCATGTATACGTACATACAGCGGCCAGGGTGCAAGAAAATAAATACGGACATGTACATACATACGGGCAGGGTCTCAAACGCCTACACGCGCATACGTATGGTCAGGGCTCGTGTACATGGCTTTGTCGGAACGGAGAAACTGCGTCGTCGTTGTGTTCATGGGGAGCCAACCGGCTGGGTCGGAACAGATTGTGCCGTCGTGTTCATCGGGAGCCAACCAGCTTGGACGGAACAGCCGATGGAAATAAGGCTTGGCGTACCACAGAACGAAGGAAAGGGCCTTGTGTTCGACCGGCCACAGTCAAAACAGGATCCCGTTCATCGGAAGGGGTCTGGCGTACCGCAAAACAGAGGAAATGGACTTCTCTTGGACCTCCTACGGTCGAAACGCGGTCCTGTTGACTGGGAGGGGTGTGGCGTACCATAAAACGGAGGAAACGAACTTGTGTTGGAGCGCTACGGTCGAAACGGGGGTCCTGTTCATCGGGAGGGGTGTGGCGTACCGCAAAATGGGAATCCACGGGATACCGTTCATCTCCACCGTCGACCTCCTTCAGCCTCCACCTGTGACTGTTCATCCAGCCTCCACCGCTGTAACATCCCAAATTTTCAATTTGGAATGTTATACATTAGATCATCATGCATATCATATTTTATTTTGCATTTTGGTTGATCCTAGAAATTCTACGCAACTCAATGACCCACGGAGAGAGTTTGGGGATTTTGTTATTTTCATATTTGAGTTTTCTCAAATTTTGAGAATAGGATCATTTGATTTTATTTATTTTATCATCAATTATTTCTATTACAAAAATATGAGAGAGGGAATAAAATAACTTTCCCAAAATAAAGAAATATTGAGGATTTAATAAAAAAATCAAATAAGATTTTATTTCGGAGTTTTTCGGTGTTTTATTTGAATTTAGGAAAAATGTGCGCTTTTCAAAATTGCATTTAGGGCCCAATAAATGTTCGCCTTGTGCGGCTTGATTTTAGAAGCCCGTGAAAATTTATTTCGGAATTTTTGGAGTCCATTTAGTATTTCTTTTTTTTTCTTCCGATCGGAATAATTAAAAAAATGAACTGACTTCGGGCCGTACCCGAGCGGGACACCGTCCGGGGGCAGCCTTTAAATAGCGCCGCCCCGAGCAGCCCCAGCACATCAACCCCGCCTCGATCCGCGCGCGCCGCCGGAGCCGCCGCCGCCGCCGCCGACGATCCCGCCGCCCGAGGTTCATCGCGCCTCATTTTCCGTGCTGAAAAACAAATTCGGCGTTCATCGTTTTTCTTTTTCTCGGATTAAATCCGCAATTTTTCTGATCGCGATTCCTGATCCGATTTTCGTTTTAGTTTAACTTTTCGCTCATCTATCGGAATCAGGCGATTCAAGCGCCTAGAGTTTCATCTCGAAACCCTTTATCCGTTTAACCAACTTAAACAAGTTTTTGTTACTGTAAAATTTTCCCTAGATCCAGATTACTAGAACGAAGTTGTTTTCTTTCGCCGTTTGACTTTCGTTGCTTCGTTCGATTTGATATTTTTTGCCAACCGGAGTTCTTAAGTTGAACCTTCTGGTTTGATATCTTATTTGAGTTTTACCTATGCATTAGATGAGTACTTATTGTATGCTTGTTTGTTTGTCTACGATAGAGTACCCGGAGTGCGCCGCCTGTTACTTCGAATCGTTAGGTTTCGCGGATCATCAGCAAGGCAAGTAACACTTTGATCATACCTTTTCTACTACCAAGTTTTATTGCATTAGATCAAATCCTCACAGATTGCATGATTAGGATCTAATTAAATTGTGGGATGGGAAGTAGATGAGGTAGTACCTATTACCTGTTTATTATGAAACCTTTGGGAGTTACTTCTACGTTTGCTTATTATGCCATGCTATGCTAGTAGACGTGGATTGGGTGAGTGATATCCATGACAGATGTGAGATTGTTAATTAATGGTTTATCTAAGGTGGCAACTTGAACACACATCTGGGTGGATTGAGGCACCTGGGTATTCCAGGACTTGCCTGTTTTCTTTTGGACCGCCACCCAGGCTCAAAGGGATCATTAGACTATTCATACTAGAAACTTCCGTGTGCAGCCACAAGCTATTATGGGCTCTAGCATAGTTGACTAAGTCGTGCGAACTCTTAGAGTGGTAGACTAGGAGATGTAGGGGATGTAGGTGGTACGGTGTACCCGATTGTAAGGTGCTAGCGCTTCTGAAAGACTATGTCTCGGTCATCTGTCTTCTCAAACACCATGTAGTGCGAGAAACCAAACGGGGGCGATCGAGTATTGTGGGGAAAAGTGCGCAAACCTCTGCAGAGTGTAATAAACTAATCATGGTTAGCCGTGTCCCCGGTTATGGACATCTTGAGTATCTAGTACTTGGATTTTCATGGGAATCTCAACATGTTACTCTAAATTAATTTTGTTGGGTTATGTTTAATGATGATGCTTAATTGGGATTGAGAATGCTGTCAACCATTCTCAATGTTTAACAACCACCATGATAGTAATTAAATTTTATTCCTATGAAGTAGGGAAAAATTGGCTTTACGCAAAACTGTAACCATAGAGCTTTCCACCAGCCAAATATGCATATAGTATAGCTGTTTCATTCCATTACTCTCTATGTGTTACCTTGCCAGCATATTCCATGTGCTGACCCGTTTCGGGCTGCAACATTAATGTTGCAGACTTTTCAGACGACAATTAAGGAGTTTAGGTCGTGGTTCAATACTCAGTGATGCCGTTGGAGTTGATGGACTCACTTATCTTCCAAGCCTTCTGATGTTATCGTTATTAGATGGCCTTAAGCCATACTTATTGTAATAAGTTCTCTTTTGAGACACTCGATGTAATAAGTGTGTGATTGCTACTCTGCTATAAATCCTCCGAGTACTGTGTGGTGTCAGCATTACTGATCCAGGGATGACACCGGAGCACAGAGATCAGACTATTTGAGGTCTGGTCGCTACAGAGATGGTATCAGAGCACACGCTGACTGTAGGACACGACCACTAAGCACAAGACCTAGATCACTATTCACTCTCTTCTCTTATGACCTCTCATCTTTTCTACTCTTTAGGATGGCGGATGCAAGGAATAAGTTCATGCAACCGGATGAAGATACACCCTTTGGACGTCACTTGAAGGAAGTCACTAGATACCTGAATATAGGAGTACCTAGCTTCACGGGAACCTACAACGCCACTTTACCTGAAGAAGAGTGCTGGATGATTCAAGTTCAAGTTCCAGGAAGGACGTTCATGCCAGTCACTGAGCCCATATATTTTTCTTTTGATGCACCAACTTGGAGTCTAGGAAAGAGCATGGCAGCTCACATCGCCATGGGACGCATTGGAGAAGTTTACCGCAAGGATCTCAAGGATACTATCTACCGGATTTTTGGGCGCCGAGATGAACACTGGGAGATGATCAGCACCAGGAAGGATAGATCAATTACAGCTTTTATCCAGGAATTAAACCAGCACATTCAACGACAGGAGAACCAGATGTGCACCGACATGATAGATCTGAAGAAGGAAAAGACTAGAATCAAGGAACTGGAGGAAGAACTCAAGGCTACACATGAAGATTATGAAGAAGAAATTGAAGTATTGGTGGAGAAGAATGACGACCTGATCAAGAAGATTGGAATATTTATAGGAGGCCCTACGCCAGTAGATGAAGACGAAGAACCCAAGGAAATTAGCCCGGAAGACTACGTCATCATCGACGGCACCGACTCGGAAGCACATAGTAGCGATGATGACTATGTTGATGAAGCTGGAGCAGATATCATGGAGTCAACGACCGTAGAATATTTCTAGTAGACCACCTCATCAGTAGTAGTAGTCCACCATGTAAATATAGTAGTCCGAGCACTTTTGCAATAGTTAGATCGATTGTATGCCTTGTTTGATTGATTGAAGTGAATTGTTTGTTTTGCCTCATGTGCATATGGGTAGTGTTTTCTCTTTAGACCCCCTCTATTCTTATATCTCATCTTTTCTAAAACCCTCAGATGCCTCCGAGACGTGACCCCGGATTTACCTTTCCACCGGAGCTCACCCAGTTGATCCAGCAGCAGAACACATTGATGCAGTTGCTAGTCCAGAATTAGAATCAGGGGAACAACAACAACAACCCACCACCACCACCACCACCTGTTGACCACTTAGCCAGTTTTTTTAGGCTGAATCCGCCGGTGTTTTCCAGTAGCACCGAACCGATAATAGCAGATGATTGGCTCCGCAAGACAGCTAGGGAGTTGACCACAGCAGGATGCACAGATGCAGAGAAGGTGAAGTTTGCCGCACGTCAGCTAGAAGGACCAGCAGCATCATGGTGGGAAAATTTAACAGCCACTTTCCCAGTTGACACTGTCACATGGGACCAGTTTTAGCAGGCTTTTCGTACTGCACACGTTTCAGCAGGAGCTATGGCCATGAAGAAGCGTGAGTTTCGCAACTTGCGCCAAGGAGGAAGGACAGTTGGCCAGTATGTGGAGGAATTTAGTAAGCTAGCACGTTATGCCCCAGATGACGTCGCTACGGATGCAGCTAAGCAGGAGAAGTTTCTGGAAGGACTGAATGATGAGTTGAGCATGCAGTTGATGGTAGCCACCTTCAACAACTACTAGGAGCTGGTAGATCGTGCTCTTATGATTGAAGGGAAGCAGCAGCAAATTGAGAATCGCAAGAGGAAGTATGGACAAGGGAAGTACAATTCAGGAGCTCAGCAGAAGCCATGATTTACCCCTAGACCGGGAGGACATTTTCAGCATACTCATGGAGGAGGTAGCTCGCACAATCACAATGGCACCAAGAATGGTAATGGCAACGCAGGAAGCAACGGCCAGAACCGCACCAACCCCTCAACCCCAGCCAAGAAGGACCTGAGCCAAGTCACTTGTTTTAAGTGTTCGAAGACCGGACATTATGCCAATGAATGTCCTGAAGGCCAAAATGGCAATGGAAGTTCTGGGAAGAAGCCGAAACCTTTCAACAGGGGACAGGTGAACCACGTTAGCATGGAGGAGGTTGAAGCTCAGCCCGATGCAGTAATAGGAAAGTTTTTGGTTAAGTCATTTACTGCACTCGTTCTTTTTTATACTGGTGCATCGCATTCATACATCTCAAGGGGATTTTTTGGATAAGTATAACCTATCAACCCAAGCCCTTAGGTCACCCATGTTAGTAACCTCGCCCGGAGCAGAGTATGTGGCTAGTCTATGGTGTGATTGGTTACCATTAAGGATTGGTAACTATGTTTTTCCCTCAGACCTAATAGTATTGGAATCTTAAGGATTGGATGTGATATTAGGCATGGATTGGTTATCAAAGTATGAAGGGAATATTGAGTGTGCTAGTAAGTCAATTTTTCTTACCACACCAGAAGGGAGAAGGATCAAGTATGTATCCCGGCATGTGCCAAAGAGGACTCAAGTATATTGCCTAACAGGAGTTGTGTAGGAGGAAGTACCCCAGTGGTAAGGGATTTCCCTGATGTATTTCCAGAGGAGTTGCCAGGCATGCCACCGGATAGAGATATTGAGTTTTTGATTGAGCTATTGCTAGGCACAGGGCCAATATCAAAGAGACCATATAGGATGCCAGCAAAGGATTTGGTGGAAATTAAGAAGCAGATTAAGGAGTTACTAGATAAAGGATATATTCGCCCAAGTTCTTCGCCTTGGGGATCACCAGTACTTCTGGTGGAGAAGAAAGATGGATCGTTAAGGATGGTTGTTGATTATTGAGGATTGAATGAAGTAACGATCAAAAACAAGTACCCACTACCAATGATCAACGATCTATTTGATTGATTGCAAGGAGCTAAGGTATTTTCCAAGATCGATCTGCGATCAGGATACCACCAGTTGAAGATTCAAGAACAGGATATTCCAAAGACAGCTTTTACCACCAGGTATGGGCTGTATGAGTATACCATTATGTCATTTGGTCTGACTAACGCACCTGCCTATTTTATGAACATGATGAACAAAGTGTTTATGGATTTTTTGGATAAGTTCGTCGTAGTGTTCATTGATGATATCCTGGTTTATTCGAAGAATGAAGAGGAACATAAGGAGCATTTGTGTTTGGTACTTGGAAAGCTTAGAGAACATCAATTATATGCCAAGTTCAGCAAATGTGAGTTTTGGTTGAAGGAAGTAGGATTCCTCGGACATGTTATATCTGGAGAAGGTATAGTAGTAGATCCCGCTAAAGTTGAAACTGTGACCAAGTGGGAAGCCCCAACAACAGTTGGAGAGATCCGGAGTTTTCTTGGACTCGCAGGATACTACCGGAGATTTATTGAGAATTTCTCAAAGATTGCGAAGCCTATGACGGAGTTGTTAAAAAGGATACCAAGTTCATCTAGACAGAGGAATGTGAGGCTAGTTTCCAGGAGTTGAAGAAACGCTTAGTTACCTCACCAGTATTGATCTTGCCAGACCAGACCAAGGATTATGAGGTGTATTGTGACGCTTCACGTCGAGGACTTGGAGCAGTGCTTATGCAGGAAGGGAGAGTTGTTTCATATGCCTCAAGACAACTGAAGCCTCGTGAGTTAAATTATGCCACGCATGATTTGGAGTTAGCAGCCATAGTGCATGCTTTGAAAACATGGAGACATTTTCTCATTGGAAACCATTGTGAGGTGTACACGGATCTTAAGAGTTTGAAGTACATTTTCACACAGAAGGAATTAAATCTCAGACAAAGGAGATGGTTGGAGCTTATCAAGGACTATGATATGAAATTGCATTATCACCCCGGAAAGGCTAATGTAGTAGCTGACGCATTAAGTCACAAGAGCCATGTCAATACATTAATAACGGGAGGAATACCAAGGGAGTTAGCCGAAAATCTCCGTGAACTATGTTTGGAAATAGTTCCGAGAGGTTATGTAGCAGCAATGGAGATTCAGTCAACCTTGATGGATAGAATCAGGGAAGCTCAGAAAACTGACAAAGAGATTGCCGCTATAAAGGAGAAACTGAGCAAAGGAAAAGCTAAAGGATTTCGTGAGGATGAGCACAACACCTTATGGTTTGAAGACCGCGTTTATGTGCCCAATGACCCAGAGATCAGGAAGTTGATTTTGCAAGAGGCACACGACTCACCGTATTCAATTCACCCAGGAAATACCAAGATGTATCTGGATTTGAGGGATATTTTCTGGTGGACCAGAATGAAGAAGGATATAGCGGAGTATGTAGCAGTTTGTGATGTATGTCAGAGAGTAAAGGCAGAGCATCAGAAGCCAGCAGGATTGTTACAACCATTGCCGATACCCGAATGGAAGTGGGATAAGTTAGGCATGGATTTTATCACGAGATTTCCCAGGACTCGTTCAGGCTATGACTCGATTTGGGTTGTAGTTGATCGATTGACGAAAGTAGCTCATTTCATCCCTGTAAAGACCACTTACACCAGTGCTAAGTTGGCAAAGATATACATGACCAGGATCGTATGTCTGCATGGAGTTCCAAGGAGTATTGTATCGGATAGAGGAACCCAGTTTACCTCAAAGTTCTGGAAGCAGTTGCATGAAACTTTGGGTACCAGGCTAGAATTCAGTACAGCTTTTCATCCACAGACAGATGGACAAACCGAGAGAGTCAATCAGATTTTGGAGGATATGCTGAGAGCTTGTGCGCTAGATTACGGATCTAGTTGGGACAATAATTTGCCATATGCAGAGTTCTCTTACAACAATAGTTATCAAACCAGTTTAAAGATGGCCCCTTTCGAAGCTTTGTACGGAAGGAGGTGCAGGACACCGCTGTCATGGGACGAAGGTGGAGACCGCCAGTTGTTTGGTCCTGACTTGATTAAAGAGTTTGAACAGAAGGTGAAGCTGATTCGCGATAGGCTCAAGGTAGCCTAGTCCAGACAGAAGAGTTATGCGGATTCTAAACGCAAGGAGACAGTTTACGAAGTCGGAGACAGAGCTTATCTTCGAGTATCTCCACTTCGGGGAACAAAGCGTTTTGGAGTTAAAGGGAAGTTAGCACCACGATTTGTAGGACCTTATCAAGTTTTGGAGCATATGGGAGAAGTGGCCTACAAGTTGGAATTGCCCGAAGGATTGTCAGGAGTAGATGATGTGTTCCACGTTTCTCAGTTAAAGAAATGTCACGTGGAGATGGCTGACATACCGTTGAGAGACACAGTTCCATTGGAAACTATTCAGTTGGATAACGATTTGACCTACGAGGAGAAACCAATTAAGATCCTCGAGTTTGTCAGTCGAGTTACTCGCAGCAAGGTTATTAAGTTTTGCAAAGTTCAGTGGAGCCACCACACGGAGGATGAAGCCACCTGGGAGCGAGAGGAAGATTTTCTCAAAGACCACCCTCACCTATTTTCTAGCTAACCCGAATCTCGAGGGCGAGATTCATCTTAAGGGGGGTAGGTTTGTAACATCCCAAATTTTCAATTTGGAATGTTATACATTAGATCATCATGCATATCATATTTTATTTTGCATTTTGGTTGATCCTAGAAATTCTACGCAACTCAATGACCCACGGAGAGAGTTTGGGGATTTTGTTATTTTCATATTTGAGTTTTCTCAAATTTTGAGAATAGGATCATTTGATTTTATTTATTTTATCGTCAATTATTTCTATTACAAAAATATGAGAGAGGGAATAAAATGACTTTCCCAAAATAAAGAAATATTGAGGATTTAATAAAAAAATCAAATAAGATTTTATTTCAGAGTTTTTCGGTGTTTTCTTTGAATTTAGGAAAAATGTGCGTTTTTCAAAATTGCATTTAGCGCCCAAATAAATGTTCACCTTGTGCGGCTTGATTTTAGAAGCCCGTGAAAATTTATTTCGGAATTTTTGGACTCCGTTTAGTATTTCTTTTTTTTCTTCCGAGCGGAATAATTAAAAAAACGAACCGACTTCGGGCCGTACCCGAGCGGGACACCGCCCGGGGGCAGCCTTTAAATAGCGCCGCCCCGAGCCACCCCAGCCCATCAGCCCCGCCTCGATCTGCGCGTGCCGCCGGAGCCGCCGCCGACGATCCCGCCGCCCGAGGTTTGTCGCGCCTCGTTTTCCGTGCCGAAAAAAAATTTCGGCGTTCGTCATTTTTCTTTTTCTTAGATTAAATTCGCGATTTTTCTGATCGCGATTCCTGATCCGATTTTCGTTTTAGTTTAAATTTTCGCTCGTTTCTCGGAATCAGGCGATTCAAGCGCCTAGAGTTTCGTCTCGAAACCCTTTATCCGTTTAACCAACTTAAACAAGTTTTTGTTACTGTAAAATTTGCTCTGGATCCAGATTACTAGAATGAAGTTGTTTTCTTTCGCCGTTTGACTTTCATTGCTTCGTCCGATTTGATTCTTTTTGCCAACCGGAATTCTTAAGTTGAACCTTCTGGTTAGATCCCTTATTTGAGTTTTACCCATGCATTAGATGAGTATTTATTGTATGCTTGTTTGTTTGTCTGCATAGAGTACCCGGAGTGCGCCGCCTGTTACTTAAATCGTTAGGTTTCGCGGATCATCAGCAAGGCAAGTAACACTTTGATCATACCTTTTCTACTACCCAGTTTTATTGCATTAGATCAAATCCTCACACATTGCATGATTAGGATCTAACTAAATTGTGGGATGGGAAGTACATGAGGTAGTACCTATTACCTGTTTATTATCAAACCTTTGGGAGTTACTTCTACGTTTGCTTATTATGCCACGCTATGCTAGTAGACGTGGATTGGGTGAGTGATATCCATGACAGATGTGAGATTGTTAATTAATGGTTTATCTAAGGTGGAAACTTGAACACACATCTGTGTGGATTGAGGCACCTGGGTATTCCAGGACTTGCCTGTTTTCTTTTGGACCGCCACCCAGGCTCAAAGGGATCATGAGACTATTCATACTAGAAACTTCCGTGTGCAGCCACAAGCTATTATGGGCTCTAGCATAGTTGACTAAGTCGTGCGAACTCTTAGAGAGGTAGACTAGCAGATGTAGGGGATGTAGGTGGTACGGCCTACCCGATCGTAAGGTGCTAGCGCTTCTGAAAGACTATGTCTCGGTCATCTGTCTTCTGAAACACCATGTAATGCGAGAAACCAAACGGAGGCGATCGAGTCTTGTGGGGAAAAGTGCGCAAACCTCTGCAGAGTGTAATAAACTAATCATGGTTAGCCGTGTCCCCGGTTATGGACATCTTGAGTATCTAGTACTTGTATTTTCATGTGAATCTCAACATGTTACTCTAAATTAATTTTGTTGGGTTATGTTTAATGATGATGCTTAATTGGGATTGAGAATGCTGTTAACCATTCTCAATGTTTAACAACCACCATGATAGTAATTAAATTTTATTCCTTTGAAGTAGGGAAAAATTGGCTTTACGCAAAACTGTAACCATAGAGCTTTCCACCAGCCAAATATGCATATAGTATAGCTGTTTCATTCCATTACTCTCTATGTGTTACCTTGCCAGCATATTCCATGTGCTGACCCGTTTCGGGCTGCAATGTTAATGTTGCAGACTTTTCAGACGATGATTAAGGAGTTTAAGTCGTGGTTCTATACTCAGTGATGCCGTTGGAGTTGATGGACTCACTTATCTTCCAAGCCTTCCGCTGTTATCGTTATTAGATGGCCTTAAGCCATACTTATTGTAATAAGTTCTCTTTTGAGACACTCGATGTAATAAGTGTGTGATTGCTACTCTGCTATAAATCCTCCGAGTACTGTGTGGTGTCAGCATTACTGATCCAGGGATGACATCGGAGCACAGAGATCAGACTATTTGAGGTCTGGTCGCTACAACCGCGCGCTCCTCCACCGGCTACTGTTCAACCTGGCCTCTCCACGGGAGTCCTGTTCAACCACCCCTCCATGGGCTACTGTTCATTCGGCCCTCCACTGGCTACTATTCAACCAACCCTCCACGGGGTCCTGTTCATCTAGCCCTCCACGGGGTCCTGTTCATCCACCGACTCGATTGATCGGGGTACTGTTCATCCAGCGGCAACGGCCTCTACTACCATGGGTTCATGTTCATCCAACCCCCACCAGGAACTATTCATCCAAACCGCCAACAACGCTCACTGTTCATCCAGAGGCAGCATCGATCGACTTCAGTTAGCAGCAGTATCAAAGGAATCGCTCGATCAGGTTCAGTTAACAGCCATCGATCGATCGCTCGGGTTCAGTAACGCGTAGCCTGCAGTGCAATCGCTCGGGTTCAGTTAGATCCCAATGCCTCGCTCGGGTTCAGTTAGAGCCCAACGCCTCGCACACACGCGCATACGTACAAGAGAAACGCGGATCACTCGGCCCCTGACCACCCGCCATAACCGGGAACTCCCTAATATTTTCCTCGCCCTCGCTTCTACCATGGTTTTTTCCGTCATGGATGGCCCAAAGAATGTCATGCAGCTGCATCTCCAGCCTGCCCAGGACGAAAAGCCCATTTTTTGTCATGATTTTTTGTCCTAGAAGTAGGACCCCACCACATCTATGATGATACCGGGTTTTGTCACAATTATCGTCATGGAAGTGTCATAAGTATGACAGAAAAAAATTCGTTTGGCCCAAAATGTCACGAATGTGTCTTTTTTTGTAGTGAGAATATCCAAACAGGAGCAGTATAGGGCATGCAAGTTGCTCAAAGCATACAGTCAAATTCGTACTTGAAAGGATCTTTTTTTAAACGGAAAGTGAAAGGATCTTCGAATGATATAATTTTTAAATTATATAACATATCATCAATAGTCAAAGGCATCCTCGAAGAATACATTACGCCCTATATAAAATCTTATCAATAGTCAAAACCAAGTGTTCTAAACGAGTTCAAAACGAGAATTTGGACACACTCACAGCACGACACGCCTGTCTCGTTTGGCCCATCGGTCAAAGCATTTCCTCTTCTTGGCATAACAATAGAGTACAATATATTTTTTAGAATGCTCTTAGCATGTCGGTAACATGTGATGAGTTAACCGACCTCAATAGACGGCAAAAATGCCAGCCTGCTGCACTTTGAGAGAGATGAGGAGCGAGAAGCGATACGGGCTGCTGGATTACTAGAGCTAGGTGTCACACGGAGGCCAAGAAAAATGGTGATAGCATGGGTTAGCCATGTAGTATGATGTAACTACACTGGGTTGCCGTGTTTCGTACTCTTCCAGTCCACTGTAGAGATTATTGGTTGATTTTATATCACTGAATAATATAAAATATTATGAGTACAGACGCTCCACCATGAGGTTCCTTGCTCCTTCTCGGTCGTTGGGAATCTATGCTCTTCCACTCTTTTTTGACATGAGCTTTGTTCATCCTGCTGCCAACACGCGGCAACTCGCAGAACGACGAGAAGCTTGTTTACTACGGGGCCGTTTAGTTCTAGGACTAGGAGTGCCACATTTTGCCATACACAACAATGTTGCAAAACTTGCCTAAGGTTTACGCCTTCTCCCTCGCCAACGCGTGCACGGTGTGGCTCGCAGTACGAGGAGAAACTTTTGCTGCGGTGGACATGCAATAGTTCATAGTGGGAGTAACATACTCCTAGGTAGTAACATAGCGCAGTCCAAGACAAGTTTGCTTTATGTGGCATGTATTTAATGAGGAGAGATGTGTTTAGAGTAACATAATATGTAGTATGGCGCACAAGCAAGTAGTCCATTGCAGAAACTAGGGTGGTGCCGGATTAATTCTGCATGTAAATAAGCTTGTAACCGTGGATTTAGGTCTCTTTCCGCTCTTATTTAATGAATGATACGCACACTCGTGCGTATTTGAGAAAAAATATGTCACTATAACATAGTGCTTTCCAAGAGAGGATGAGTCTACAAGGTAATAAATGAAGCCAACTAGTATGACACTACTACTATGTTACTTTGCATTATGGAGGTAGTAACTTAGACTAGTGTCATATGCCTATCACTAGTCTAAGTTACTCTGCACTATGACCATCCTAAGAGCATGGTTAATAGTATAGCCAGATGATGGCTATAAGAAACTAACATGTCATGTATAGCCATCATTTATAGTCACTCATATAGTAGTGTGGGCTACAAGGTTGGCTATAAAATCACTTAGTACTTTTTTCAACCTTCTCTCTTTCTCTTTCTTAACATTTATTCTATTTGTCTAGGAATCCGCATATAGCTAGCTCTTGCATGAGGCTGAGTATCATAGGTAGTATCATGCATGCCAACTAGGAAAATTTGATGAGATGGCATAGAATTAAATGAAGAAAGAGAGGGTTGTGTCGTGGTTTTGTCACGGCAGATGTCCTTGTGAAAGGACTTAGTCATGGAGCCATCGCAACGGGTTAGCTTGTAGGGGTTAAAGCGGACAAGGGACGCAAAGAGTTATACTTGTTCGGCCCCTTACGGTGAATGTAAAAGCCTACGTCCAGTTGTGATGGAATTGCTTGGGTTTTGATGACCAGGGAGCGAATCCACTTTTCCTGGCTCTCGAGTTATCTATCTTTTTTCCCTAAACCGCCGTCATGTCGTCCCTTTATATACATAGGTTGACGCCCATTGGTTTACAGAATCCTGAGCCTGGCTCATAAACGTGTCCGACTCGGTCTCTACTCTTTCTATCTTTTAGCACAAGTTTACATTTCAATGTCGGTTTATGTATACATGCCTTAATCCGCCTTTGGGCCCTAGGCCTTCATAAAGCGCCACCGTCTTTGTCTTCACGGGGTTCAAATATAATAACTCATTATGGGGATAACCCGGCCTCTCCTGGCCGGTTTATGCCCAGCAGTAATATCCCCAACAGGTTGAGTATCATATCATGATACCGTATCAAATTAAACGGTGTGCTACTACGTGTCATGCATGGAAATAAATGAAGTTAGCTATGATACAATACACTATGGATGTAGTATCATACACTAGTATCATATACATGATACTAGTATGTGATACTCGCCATTATACGACCAGCCTGAGAGCCCACTCCCCATAATTTTCCTCGTCATCATCTGAGTCCTAGAAGATCTCACCCACATCATCATTAGGCATGCAGCCGCCTTGATAGACAACGTGTGCAAAAGGAGTAGAGGTGACTGGGGACGCACCACGTCGTGGGCACTCCGTACGTGTACGTGTGCGTGCAGCGTGCGTGCTTTTCCATCGGTGCTAGCTCTAAGGCCGAGGCTGCGGTCGTCTTCGTCTTCGACTAGTCGTTGAGCAACGACGGCAAAGAGGCACCGCAAGAGATGCGTAGGTGCCGTTGTGTGGGAGCTTCACCGTAGCACAACGAACCGGACGTCGCCGCAGATGGTGCATGACTCCATGTAGCCGAGTGTGTGCGCATGCATGTGTTATTCACGTGCATTCTGCGGCGGAGTGTGTGTGCATGCATGTGTTGTGTACGTGTGTTGTCTGCTCCATGTTGTGCGCGTATGTGCATGAGTTGGATCAGCATGAGTTAGTGCATTGGTGTGTGTACATGTGTGGCTGCATGCGTCATGTACATGTGTGGCTTCTTGCGTGGTTATCAATATAGGGCTCCTTTGATTCAAATGAATTATTTAGGATTTTTGGAGGATTGAAATCCTTAGGAATTTTTCCTATGTCGGCCCTTTGATTCATAAGATTGGATCCCATAGGAATTTATCCTATGGATTCTTTTGTACTACATTTCATAGGAAATCTAACATCCACTCCAACCTCTTTTTACAATTCCTTTGTCTTTAATGTGGCATCAAACACTCTTTGCTAATCCTATAGGATTCAAGTTGACATGCCACTGCAATCCTATACTTTTTCCTATTCCTACATTTTCAAAATCATGTGAATCAAAGAGGCCCATAAACTAGCATAAAACATCTTCAACTTAGCATCATCCTTTACGTGAGCTTTGTTCATCCTTTTGCTAACACGCGAGACATCTAGCATTAAGGTGCACGTGTCATGCAAGAAAATGGAGATAATCAGATAAGTAGTGCGTAAGTGAGTCGTGCACTTCGATGGCACCTACTACTACGCAATATTTTTTCTCCTCGATGGCACATGAATAGTGCATGTACTCAACGTCGGAGCATGGGATGAGGCGGTAGCCATGACATGGTCAGCCCTTTTTGGAGAGAGTACTAACTTCTGATGTGTACCATCAACTAGCAGAACGACGAGAAGCTTGCTTGCTACGCCTTCTCCCTCGCCAACGCGTGTGCGGTGGCTTGCAGCACGAGGAGAAACTTTTGCTTACAAGCGGTGGGCATGCTGCAGTTCATTTCATGTCAGATTGCCAGAAGTACTACTGTAGTCCCATCATTATTGTTCGACTTCCGGAAGAGGCGAAGAGCCAAGCGCAATGTCACCTACTAACCTTAGGCTAGGCATACTGGGAGTAACATAAGTAGGGGTACCTCCTTTTTTTATTCCAGAAACAACCACACGCGAATATTGGACGGTAGCAGCACAACAACTGAATCAAAAAATCGAAACCAACCAATGAACTACTACTACTCGTTCACATAGTGTTCCTTGGCTCGCACCTCTTGCATCCCGTTGGTCGAGCTTGGAGTCATTCATCTAGTACACGTGGCATCTCAGATCTGGACACAAGGTGACGTACACCGTCAAGGTCCACGGTCAAGGGGGTCAGGGCGGACATGACCTCTCACCGCGTCCGCCATTTGAAGCGGTGCGCCAGCCCAGGGTGCCGCCCGCTGCACTGCCAGCTGTACCCGACTCCTCGCCGCATTCAAAGACATACATTTAAAATCGCGTGGAATGCGAGAAACCAACTCCGGCCACACACGTCCGTTCAGGAGCAGGATGCCAGCCAAGCTCCTTCTAGCATTTTGTCCACTCTTTCGGTGGCATCCGACGAGCAGGAAGAGCAGATCTCTGGCATAAAAGTCGTCTGGGTGGCCCGCCGAGCCCGGCAGTTACGAGCAAGGCAACTCGCTTCTCCACCTACCCCGCCTAGCCCGTCGGAGGCAGTTGCCGCACTAAGCCAGCGTGTGGTTCCATAGCTCGCCTCTCCAATACAGCTCGAGCAAGAGTGCCGACTTGCTCCACATCGGCTTGTCAAGGAGCACGGCGGCACGGGCATCGTCGCTGCTCTCGACGCCGCCGCGTCGTACATCGGCTCTAGTGTCTGCGACTGCGCCATCCGCCGTTGATGTGCTCACAGCCGTGACATGCAGGCAGAGAAAGAAGCCACCGCGGATGCCAATGAGGTGATGCGGCTATGCGGATGTTGACAAGGTGATGGGCAGCACTTCCCCGCCCGCCACCATCATCGAGGAGAAGTAGAACACGGGAGGCCGCCGCCGATTGTATCCCATGAAGGCCACTGCCGAGGCGACACCGACGAATATAGCCGCTGTCTTGCAAAATTCTTCTTCTGCCGGATGCTGGAGGAGGACAAAGAGATCGGGCGGCGACCGATTAGATTAGGTATTTTAATTCTACCAGGCTGGTTGTAATGGGAGTATTATAAGTAGTATCATGCATGCCAACTAGTAGTAGGCAAATTTGATGAGGTGGCGTAGAATTAAATGAAAAAAGAGAGAGTTGAGTATCATATTATGATACCGTATGGAATTATGACCTCTTCTAATGCAAATGTGCTTAGATGAGGTGCTAAGTGCATTAAATGGCTTAGCAACTCAAGTCTCCAATGCATAGTACTAGGTGCTTAGTTTGTTGTTGCTAAGCTTACTTCATTTAATTAGCTATAGACTCAAAACTTCTTCAAAAATTTATGTTTACCATTGTATTAATTCCAATGCATGCATGCATGCATGCATAAAGTACATGTGTTGGTAAATTTTCTCTTAATACTTGCATGCAATTATTTAATGCACCTTGAAATCTAAACTTGTGATGGGTAACAACCAAATTGATCCTTATAAAATGGAAAAACTAAGATTTGAGATAATCCCTATAAACCGGAAAGGAGGGAGTAGTAACATACACTAGTGTCATATGCATGAAACTACTACTCCCTCCGTTCCTAAATATAAGTCTTTCTAGAGATTTCACTATGGACTACGTACGGATGTATATAGACATAGTTTAGAGTGTAGGTTCACTCATTTTGCTCCGTATGTAGTCTCTTATTAGAATATCTAAAAAGACTTATATTTAGGAATAGAGGGAGTAGTGAGTATGGGAGCACATGGTATTTCCCCATCCGGACTGATCCCAAGTTGGCTTCTCACCTTCTTGGCCCAACAAAAACTCCTCCCCCTCCTGCGCGCGCTTCCCGTCTGGCACCAGCTGAGCCCGCCGCTCCACATTGATGGCAAGTCAGGGTGACGCAACCTCTCACTGCTTCCGCCATTGAAGCGGCGCGCTAACCGAGGGCACCGCCCGCTGCATGCCCAGCATTTCAGACTACACAGTGGAGAGTAACTTTAGAGCAAGTACTACAATTATATGACATAAGGATTTAAATATAGTATTTATGCTTAGTTGAAGGAGAGACAAGAGGAGAGAGAAGAGAAGCGGGTTGTAAACTTGTAGCCGGTTGTAGCAGGAGCTCCAACATACTCTGTGAGACAAAAGGTGGGGCCATTATTAATGATATAGTATTATACTAAAGGGACTAACTATGGTACTAGCAGGCTATTAGGTTAGTTCTAGACGATGTGTCAACTTCATATAGTTGGACGTTGGCTATACTATTAACCATACTCTAAGTGTTGTGTGAGTGGGACTAAAGTTTAGTCCCATACTGCTAGGTGAGTGTGAGTTGCACCACTTTATAATGTGATCTATTCTAGCATTTGCATGAGCATGATAATAGGAAACCTACACGTGCGCTCTTCGGGAAAGAGCCTGTCCAAAGACCAAAGCTATCCACGTGGTCTATATTTTGTTGGTAGGAAATTTATTAAGTCATTAATTAATAATTAAAGGACGCCTTAATTACTCAGCCGTTTCTGATTCTTTTGGATAGTGGGGCTATTATTGACTTGGACGTCGGGTTTGGGCCAAAGGCCTACTATTATACTTGGTCTTAACTCGCACGACCGACCTGATAGGCTCTACCCTAGCCGCCACTGTATCATATGGTTTCGCACCGTTCCAGATCTTAGCACCGCCACACAATTCTTCTCCAGCCCTCCTTCCAGCGTGCACCGCGAGAAGGGACAGCAGTCCTCCGAACCCCGCCTTTCGTGATCCTGTACGGGAGGGGGGCGATCAGGTTTTTGGGGAGCATTTTGACTACTCCCAGCGACAACTTCCTCTACGACAGCCTTCTTCCCCGACCTCGGTAACCTCTTCATCAACAACATGAGTGACAACATCAACCACAACGGTTCTGCTCCCGTTGTACAATATGTGATTCTGTCCTCCTGGTTTAGTCCACATCATCACTTTGATCTTTGCAATTGTCATGCTGATCTATTTACTGTTGATTCAGATTAAATCTCATAGTAAATTTCTCATATATTCAACAATCCAATCCAAAAACCTCATTATAGGCAATTTACCCCGAGTGGTTTTGCTGCGCTTTTGAAGCCGCCTACTGTTAAGGGGGTGCAATATAAAAGGTAGCACACAAGAGCAGTATATTGGTTTCAGATCATGTACTGCTATGACGCCACTAAGGGTAAGCCTGAGGGCGATCTTAATCCTACACAGCAGGAAGCTTTTGAGAACATGGACACCCTCTGCAAAGTCGCCCTACTGAGTGTTCTTGACGATTCCATTGTGCATTCATATATGTCGTTTGACTGTGGCAAAGACATGTGGGCTGGGCTCGAGGCCACGTTTGGGGCCTCGGGCGCTGGCAACTAGTTGTACATCATGGAGCAATTCTGTGACTACAAGACGACTGATGAGCGCTCTGTTGTTCAACAGACTCATGAGATACATTCACTCGCTAAGGAACTTGAGTACTTTAAGTGTGTGTTGCTGGACAAATTTGTTGTTGGGACCATCATTGCCAAGCTTCAACCTTCGTGGAACGATTTTGCTACTTCTCTGAAAAACAAGAGACATGAGTTTTCTGTTTCGGATCTCATTAGCACTCTTGAATTTGAAGAGAAGGCGAGAGCAAAAGACACACGTGCTCGGGTCACTGAGGGAGCTTCTAGTGCCCACATGGTACACGAGAAGAACTTCCAGCCCAACCAGCCCCAAAACAACAAGAACAAATCTCAGGGAAAAGGTAAGTTTGATGCAAAGAACAAGCCGTCACATTCTACCAACTTTAAGAAGAATTCTCATAACAGGAAGGGATACAAACCTCAATTTTGGTAGCACCACACAAAATTTATATGGTTGCATCTACCTGTTGTGAGCTAACCTGGTGGTGCTCCAGGTATTCCTACATTCGTAACTAGGTACAATGACCACCGCAAGATGAAATAAGCTTATTCGTACGTTGACTTGCTGATTGCAGTGCGGAATGATCCTGTCATGTGTGGAGTAGCAAACAAGCAGTGTAGCCGAAGATGGAAATCAACCAAGAACTTATGAAATTATATATAATCTTCCTCAGGCAGGTCAATATCCCCTTCGTCCAGATGATCGTGTTTTGTCATGCCGAGCTATTAATATGTGCTACTGTTTTGCAACACCATTTAAGTACAGCTATTGTTTTCCTATCTTTCCAGATTCAAGACAATGAAGATGATTTCAGGGGAACTGCACAATATGAACTCATGTTGAGTCATCTCTATTGTCTCATGTGTTTGCTGCAAATGTGTCAGCATCAATTGCAAGATGAGGCAGCTAGCTAGCTGTGAAGTTGCCAACATGCTCAAAGTGCTCGCAACATTGAGAAGAAACAAGCATGCCCAGGAAATTAATGTGTGCACAGAGAGGCCCTTTGCTCAGAGAAGCATCGACCGATTTTGTTTATTTCCACACCTTCTCATAGCTTTGTATTGGTTATAGTATGGTGAATCATTGAGATGCATAAACATGCTAAACTTTTGTTTTTCTGAATGTTAGTATGCATATAGTATCTTCTGAAGCTTAGTTTAATGTGAATGTTGACTAGCCTGTGAACCTTTACAATCTAGTAACTATATTGTAGGCCTGTTATTTGACACCTCACTTTGTCACGCTACGCGGCCAGTGTGAGTGTCCGCATCCATTACCACATCCTCTAATTTGGTGGATGCCAAGTTGAAAAAGGTTACCGATGAGTGGCCATAAGCTGGAGGCATCTCTTTCTTTCTTTTGAATGGGCAATAAGCTGGAAGCTTTCTCGGGCTGCCTCTAGTGTTAAGGCCCTCCAGTGTGAAACACGGGCAGCCGACTGGGCCGATACAAAAGCCTATCCATCTTAAAGCCCATTTGTTTTTGTTTTTTTGCGAGTGGAGAAAAACCCTCCTTCCTCCTCGCTTCCACTTATACTAAAGCTCGCTGGACTCTCCCGCTTCCGTTGCCCCCCAATTGCCCCCGCTCCCCATCTTCCTCACTCATCCAGAAAACCCCCTCTCACCTTCTTCCTCAATCGTACATAAAATGCCTGCTCCTCTTCTTCCACTCCTACAGAAAACCCCAACCCTCCTTCTTCCCCACTCGCACTGCCACTAGGCTCATCTCTGGCTACTCTAGTCAAACCCATGAGCTCGGCGCGACTCCCACAAGGAAAATGGAGTCGGCTAGCCCCAGCGCCAAGAAGATGAGGCTCCCGCCGGCGGCAA
>NC_041388.1:368960995-369025477 GCF_002162155.2 Triticum dicoccoides | reverse complement strand
GATTTGAGGAACCAGTAGAATCTTCGGTGGACCGCATCAGCGATCTCCCGGACGTCATCCTTGAGGAGATCATCTCACTTCTCCCCACCAAGGATTGCTGCTGCACACAAGTCCTCTCAACTCGGTGGCGCCCTCTATGGCGCACCACGCCCCTCAATCTCGACTGTCATCAGATATCTGTCCTTCCTGAATTTGATCTCCTCAGAGCCATTGTCTCCTCTCACCAGCAGGGCACCGTTCAACGCCTCTGCATCCCGACACGCTACCTGATGTCCATACCCGGCACGGTGGACACTTGGATGACATCCCCTGAATTCCCAAAACTCTAGCAGTTTGAGTCCTACCATTACCATAGAAGTTTCATATGACGAGCACGCCAAGAATTTGTGCCAACCCCACCGTTGTCCATATCACGATGTTCCTCCTCTCTCCACACCGCCACCTTCGCCCGGTGCCATCAACCAGACGATCTGGTACAAATGCTTCGACTCCCACTGCTAAAAAAACTTTCACTTGTGGTGGTTTATCTATCAGAGGCCTCACTGGACAGCATCATCCACTCCAGTTGCCCTACCCTGGAGCGCCTGCTGATTGTTTTTGGAATAGAAATACCTATCAGTTGTCTCCAAATAAAGTCGCCTCACCTTAAAAGCATTGGAATTTGTTTTGAATGACAGTGGCTCATCATCGAAGATGCCCCTTCACTTCAAAGGTTGCTCCTTGATAATTGTTATAGACCTTCACAAATAAATGTCATCTCTGCGCCCAAACTGGAGACCTTGGGTCTAATTAGTGCTCCGTTTGATGATCACAACAAGTTGGTGTTTGGCTCCTCACTTTTTCAGGCACCGTATATTATCATCTACACATTTGTAATCATAAGCTACATTTTTCATTTGTGCGCATAAGTTTTATATCATCTTGGAGTACACTTTGGGTACTAATATTATGTTATATGCTCAATGAAGAGTTCGTCCATGGATACCCTATCAATGCTGCTGGATTTTGTCAGGATATTATATATCGAAATGTATAGTTATGATCTGAACGTAATTATTGGCTTGCTGCAATGCTTTCGGTCTCTGGAGAATTTATATATAAAGGTGATGATTTCATGCACATTGAAAGAACGTATATATTGTACTAGAATTAACCATTCAGCTGCCGCTCTTTCGACATACTCTTTTTTCAGACCTTAACTATTATCAATCTTCATGTCTACTTAGGTACTGCGACCACATGGAGAAAAATGTATAAATAATCGATGGCATAATAAGCACCAGGATTTTCATAGTTCTCATGACATTCATTTGAGGACAATAACAATGGAAGGATATGCATCCAACCAGGCAAACAGAAGCATTGTCACATTCTTCCTGTTGAATGTGAGGTTACTATTGTCCATGAGGCTTAAGTTTTACCGCGAGAGATTTCTCACGAATGGACATGTTGAACAGCAAAAAAAAGAAGTTTCAAGTGGACAAATGGGCTTCTAAACGTGCTCGGCTTCTATTTACAACAAGTTGTAGTCATCCTGAAATAATTTTTTTGCACAGGATGTTGATTTTATGGATCAGACTGATCCATTTGTTTGTGACTATGAAAAAAAGTGGTTGGGTTAGATGTTACTGCCATGTTAAGTCTGGGTTTTGTCTAAAAATTTGATGAACAATTAATCTTGGGCTTTTTGTACCGTTTGTAAGCTTGAGTTGCATGTTGTTTCCCTCGTACTCCCCTCCACTTGCCACTACACTTCCGCAACTTCCACGGTTGCTCTTTGTTCCCGTCTGAGGCCTTACCGTCGTTCTCCACCTTGGTTCGCTCGCTGTGCCTGCCGCCATCTGGCGTTGTCAACATGGTCAACAACCAAGAGGAATCAGGAGATGACTGTACATGGAGAGGCTGACAATAGGGATCCACCAGGGTCATTTCATTATGCAAGCAGGTGCCTCGTTATTACAAGCCAAAAAAATATTTCCTCCTAATTGTTTGAGAACTAGGTCCCACGCCATTGTCAATGTAGTCAATAAACGAGAAAATTACACAACGAGCCGATAACACCAGGGACCCAGTAGCTCATTCAGTTGTTTTTTAGTTTCAGAGACGGAGCTCAACTACACGCTATGCGGGGGCTGTGGCCCATCTAGCCCACGCTTACGCTTTTATTTAAGCACAAGACGAGCCCAGTTGATGTCTTTTTTCTTTCTGAAAATGGCTAGCCCAGTTCTTTTTTTTGGAGAATACCAAATCTGAGGCATAACTTGCTTTTCTCGGCCCTGCTGGGCTACAAATCTTTCAAGACGAGGAGGGATGTAAGTAGTAAGAAATGGGCTTCCCCAGAAAATGGGTTGTAAAGTTTTAAACCAAAGCCAACCGGCAATTACATTAAAATATCATTTTTTTTCTAGATTTCTCTACTCTATACTCTTGTAAAAACCAAAGCCAACTGGCAATTACATTAAAATGTCGTCTTTTCTCCCACAAGGTAAACTACTCATACAAATGCATCTTCATGTTCCGTGCAACGCACGGGCATCTTGCTTGTTAAGATTTTAAATTTCATTCAATTTTTGCGGAGAATTGTTTTTTGAATTTTAAGATTTTAAATTTCATTCAATTTAATGTGACTCAAAATTTCGTGATTAAAAGAGTTCGGATCCCACCAAAATATGCAAAATATCGTTTAATTTTTTAGCAGTGCCTAGAATATATGGTATGTAATGCTAATAAAAATAATATGGGCTTCAAATATCCTTAAGAAGTACCAAATGGGCTGTAAATTATTAAAAATAATGGCAAATGGGTTGTATGTTGTTTTCCACAGATTTGGAAGCTAGCTTCTGGGCCTACTAGGTTGACGATGATGTTGTCCTAAAAAAAATTTGACGCGTACGCAAGGCTTTGTCAACTTAGTCAACACAGAGCAGTGATGGTTGGATGTCCATCCAATGACTGCCGTGCTTCTTCATTCTCTGATCTTCCTGCTCCAGACGCCCAAACCAGTGCCGACGGGACTACCTGCTCGCTCCTCCCGTGGCTGGCTGTGCTGCCGCCAGGCCATCCCTCTACCCACCCGCACATCCAATTATTTTCCGGCTATGTCAGCCTCACCCCGCAGCCGACCAGTCAGCGCTTGTACTCCCCTCAACATGGGCATCTGCTGCGGTGGCTTCACCGACCTCGGGTCATTCCCTTCCTGGGCCTCGCCCTCGTCGACCGCGTTTGTACTTTCGGCGCGGCGAATTCAACATGGTCAACATACAACAACCATCGGAAGAGGCTGACAATAGGGGCCCACACAAGGAAATGCCTTCTTATTACGCGTAAAATAATGATTCATCCACCTGACAGCCAGGACCCACCGGAAGGGCCTCTGTATTTCATGAAAAAAACGTTCCCCCTGCCGACTGGTCGGACCCACCAGCTATATCTTCGCACGCAAGGAAGTGCCTCGTTATTACGCACAGAAAAATGAATACTCCCCCTGCTAGCTGGGACCCAACATAGTGGGAGGATGACTTGTGGGCCTACTAAGTTGACGGGGACGGAGGGCTTTGTCAACTTAGGCAATATGAACGATTCTAGCTCCAGTGACCGTATGATGTCCATCCAACGGCCGTAGTGCTTCTTCAAGCTCTGGTCTTCTTGCTCCAGCCGCCCAAACAAGCGTCGGCCGTGCCGCCTGCTCCTGCCTCCCATGTCCGATTGTGCTGCCACCGCTGGCCATGCCATCCCTCTATACTCACCCACACCTCCTGTTATTCTCCGGCGACAGCAGCCTCACATCGCAGCCGAAGCAGTCAACCCATGTACTCCCCTCCGCGTGGGCATCCACTTTCGAGTCTTCCCCGGCTCCGCGGCATCCCCTTCCTAGGCCTCGCCTTCATCCACCGCCCTGGTGCTCTCGGCGTGGCGTGGTCAATGTGGTCAACGGACGACTTCCGTCGGAAGAGTACTGTACGTGAAGAGGTTGACGGCTAGGTCCACGGCTGCAGCAAGGAAGTGCCTCCTTATTACGCGCAAAATAATTATTCCTCCACCTGACAGTAGGGACCCATCGGATGGGCCACTGTATTTTGCAATAAAAACGTTTCCCCCTGACTGCTGGGACCCACCAGCTACATCTTTGCACACAAGGAAGTGCCTGACAGTCGGGACCCACCTGGTCGAAGCTTACGTAGCGTTGTCATTATGGTCGCGAACGTGTACGTACATACTGGTCGATGTAGAGGTGCGCACGTGTCGTAGTACAGGCGCGCACGTACCATGTCCATGTACGTACAGTAGCCAGGGTGCAAGAAAGAAAATACGGCCACGTACATACATATGGGCGGGGTCTCGAACGCCTACTCGCGCATATGTACGGCCAGGGCTCGTGTACATGGCTGGGTCGGAATGGAGAAGTTGTGTCGTCGTCGTGTTCATGGGGAGGCAACTGGCTGGGTCAGAACGGAATGCGTCGTCGTGTTCATCGGGATCCAACCAGCTTGGATGGAACAACCGATGGAAACGAGGCCTGGCGTACCACAGAACGGAGGAAACGGGCTTGTGTTCGACCGGCCACGGTCGAAACGGGATCCTGTTCATCGGGAGGGGTCTAGCGTACTGCAAAACGGAGGAAACGGACATCCTATGGTGGAAACGGGGTCCTGTTGACTGGGAGGGGTGTGGCGTACTGCAAAACGGAGGGAACAGACTTGTGTTAATGCTACAGTCGAAACGGGGGTCCTGTTCATCGGGAGGGATGTGGCGTACCACAAAACGGGACTCCACGGGATAATGTTCATCTCCACCGTCGACTGCCTCCATGGGCTACTATTCATCTACTGTCGACCTTCTCTAGCCTCCACCTATGACTGTTCATCCATGGGCTCCTATTCATCCAGCCTCCACCGCACGCTCCTCCACCAGTTACTGTTCAACCAGCCCTCTCCATGGGGTCCTGTTCAACCACCCCTCCATGGGCTACTGTAAATCTAGCCCTCCGCCGGCTAGTGTTCAACTAGCCCTCCACCGGCTACTCTTCATCCATCCCTCCATGGGGTCCGGTTCATCTGTCGGCTCAATCGATCAGGGTACTCTTCAACCAGCGACAACAGCCTCTACTACCATGGGGTCCTGTTCATCCAACCCCCACCGTGAATTGTTCATCCACCCCCCAACAACGCTCACTGTTCATCCAGAGGCAGCATCGACCGGCTTCAATTAGCAGCAGTAGCGAAGGAATCACTCGGGTTCAGTTAACAGCAAGGGATCGATCGATCGCTCGGGTTCAGTAACGCGTAGCCTGCAGTGCAATTGCTCGGGTTCAGTTAGAGCCCAGCGCCTTGCTCGGGTTCAGTTAGAGCCCAACGCCTCGCACACACGTGTGTACATACGAGAGAAACGTGCATCGCTCGGCCCCCGACCACCCGTCGTGACAGGGAACTCCCCGATATTTTCCTCGCACTCGCTTCTACCATGGTTTTTTCTGTCATGGACGGCCCAAAGAATGTCATGCAGCTGCGTCTCCGGCCCGCCCAGGACAAAAAGCCCATTTTCTGTCATGATTTTTTGTCATAGAAGTAGGACCGCACCACATCTATGATGATACCGGGTTTTGTCACAACTATCGTCCTAGAAGTGTCATAAGTAGGCCAGAAAAAAAATTCGTTCAGCCCAAAGTGTCACGGATGTGTCTTTTTTTTGTAGCGATGATTATTATTTGTGAGTAGTTACATTTGTTCTTGAGGTGATGGGAGAAATCATGTTGCAAGTAATCATGTGAATTTGATATGTGTTCGATATTTTGATAGTATGTATGTTGTGATTCCCTTAGTGGTGTCATGTGAACGTCGACTACATGACACTTCACCATATTTGGGCCTAAGGGAATGCATTGTGGAGTGGTAAATAGATGGTGGGTTGCGAGAGTGATAGAAACTTAAACTCCAGTTTATGCACTATTCCGTAAGAGACCGATGTAACACCCATGATGCGGCTATATCTCCCACGGGTCGGAGCATGACTTAGAGGCATAACCGCATAGTAGGCATGTCGCAAGAGGGTTAATCTTTACATCCCATGTACTGAATAAGAAAGGGATAAAGAGTTGGCTTACAATCGCCACTTCACACAATACATAAATATAACATTACATCATCCAGAATACAATCAAGGTCCGACTACAGAACCAAAATAAAGACAACCCCAAATGCATAGATCCCCGATCATCCTGACTGGGCTCCACTACTGATCAACTGGAAAACAAAACAACACAACGAACACGATCTTCATCGAGCTCCCACTCAAGCTGGGTTGCGTCACCTGCGCTGGTATCACCGGCACCTGAAACTGTTTGGAAGTATCTGTGAGCCATGAGGACTCTGCAATCTCATGTTGGGTTTCGTAGTAATTTCAAAAAAATTCCTACGCTCATGCAAGATCATGGTGATGCATAGAAACGAGAGGGGAGAGTATGATCTACGTACCCTTGTAGATCGACAACGGAAGCGTTTGGTTGATGTAATCGTACGTCTCCACGGCCCGACCGATCAAGCACCGAAACTACGGCACCTCCGAGTTCTAGCACACGTTCAGCTCGATGACGATCCCCGGACTCCGATCCAGCAAAGTGTCGGGGAAGAGTTCCGTCAGCACGACGGCGTGGTGACGATCTTGATGTACTACCGTCGCAGGGCTTCGCCTAAGCACCGCTACAATATTATCGAGGACTATGGTGGAAGGGGGCACCGCACACGGCTAAGAGTATGATCACGTGGATCAACTTGTGTCTCTAGGGGTGCCCCTGCCTCCGTATATAAAGGTTCAAGGGAGGGGGGTCGGCCAGCCAAGGTGTAGCGCGCCAGGAGGAGTCCTACTCCCTCTGGGAGTAGGACTCCCCCCCTTTCCTAGTTGGAATAGGATTCGTGGGGTGGGAAAAGAGAGAGAGAGAGAAGGAGGGGGGCGCCGGCCCCCTCTCTCCTTGTCCTATTCGTACTAGGGGTGAGGGGCGCGTGGGCCCACTAAGGCCCATATACCTCCCGGGGGGTTCCGGTAACCTACCGGTACTCCGGTAAAATCCCGATTTCACCCGGAACACTTCCGATATCCAAACATAGGCTTCCAATATATCAATCTTTATGTCTCGACCATTTAGAGACTCCTCGTCATGTCCGTGATCACATCCGGGACTCCGAACAACCTTCGGTACATCAAAATGCATAAACTCATAATATAACTGTCATCGTAACCTTAAGCGTGCGGACCCTACGGGTTCGAGAACAATGTAGACATGACCGAGACACGTCTCCAGTCAATAACCAATAGCGGAACCTGGATGCTCATATTGGCTCCTACATATTCTACGAAGATCTTTTATCGGTCAGACCGCATAACAACATACATTGTTCCCTTTGTCATCGGTATGTTACTTGCCCGAGATTCGATCGTCGGTATCCTATACCTAGTTCAATCTCGTTACCGGCAAGTCTCTTTACTCGTTCTGTAATACATCATCCCGCAACTAACTCATTAGTTGCAATGCTTGCAAGGCTTAAGTGATGTGCATTACCGAGAGGGCCCAGAGATACCTCTCCGACAATCGGAGTGAAAAATCCTAATCTCGAAATACGCCAACCCAACATGTACCTTTGGAGACACCTGTAGAGCTCCTTTATAATCACCCAGTTACGTTGTGACGTTTGGTAGCACACAAAGTGTTCCTCTGGCAAACGGGAGTTGCATAATCTCATAGTCATAGGAACATGTATAAGTCATGAAGAAAGCAATAGCAACATACTAAACGATCGGGTGCTAAGCTAATGGAATGGGTCATGTCAATCAGATCATTCAACTAATGATGTGATCCTGTTAATCAAATGACAACTCTTTGTCCATGGTTAGGAAACATAACCATCTTTGATTAACAAGCTAGTCTAGTAGAGGCATACTAGTGACACTCTGTTTGTCTATGTATTCACACGTGTATTATGTTTCCGATTAATACAATTCTAGCATGAATAATAAACTTTTATCATGATATAAGGAAATAAATAATAACTTTATTATTGCCTCTAGGGCATATTTCCTTCAGTCTCCCACTTGCACTAGAGTCAATAATCTAGATTACACAGTAATGATTCTAACACCCATGGAGCCTTGGTGTTGATCATGTTTTGCTCGTGGAAGAGGCTTAGTCAACGGGTCTGCAACATTCAGATCCGTATGTATCTTGCAAATCTCTATGTCTCCCACCTAGACTAGATCCCGGATGGAATTGAAGCGTCTCTTGATGTGCTTGGTTCTCTTGTGAAATCTGGATTCCTTCGCCAAGGCAATTGCACTAGTATTGTCACAAAAGATTTTCATTGGACCCGATGCACTAGGTATGACACCTAGATCGGATTGAACTCCTTCATCTAGACTCCTTCATTTGCTGCTTCCGAAGCAGCTATGTATTCCGCTTCACACGTAGATCCCGCCACGACGCTTTGTTTAGAACTGCACCAACTGACAGCTCCACCGTTTAATGTAAACACGTATCCGGTTTGTGATTTATAATTGTCCGGATCAGTGTCAAAGCTTGCATCAACGTAACCGTTTACGATGAGCTCTTTGTCACCTCCATATACGAGAAACATATCCTTAGTCCTTTTCAGGTACTTCAGGATGTTCTTGACCGCTGTCCAGTGATCCACTCCTGGATTACTTTGGTACCTCCCTGCTAGACTTATAGCAAGGCATACATCAGGTCTGGTACACAACATTGCATACATGATAGAGCCTATGGCTGAAGCATAGGGAACATCTTTCATCTTCTCTCTATCTTCTGCACTGGTCGGGCATTGAGTCCAACTCAACTTCACACCTTGTAACACAAGCAAGAACCCTTTCTTTGCTTGATCCATTTTGAACTTCTTCAAAATCTTGTCAAGGTATGTGCTTTGTGAAAGTCCAATTAAACGTCTCGATCTATCTCTATAGATCTTTATGCCTAATATGTAAGCAGCTTCACCAAGGTCTTTCATTGAAAAACTCTTATTCAAGTATCCCTTTATGCTATCCAAAAATTCTATATCATTCCAATCAGTAATATGTCATCCACATATAATATCAGAAATGCTACAGAGCTCCCACTCACTTTCTTGTAAATACAGGCTTCTCCAAAAGTCTGTATAAAACCAAATGCTTTGATCACACTATCAAAGCGTTTATTCCAACTCCCAGAGGCTTGCACCAGTCCATAAATGGATCGCTGGAGCTTGCACACTTTGTTAGCTCCCTTTGGATCGACAAAACCTTCCGGTTGCATCATATACAACTCTTCTTCCAGAAATCCATTCAGGAATGCAGTTTTGACATCCATCTGCCAAATTTCATAATCATAAAATGCGGCAATTGCTAACATGATTCGGACAGACTTAAGCATCGCTACGGGTGAGAAGGTCTCATCGTAGTCAATCCCTTGAACTTGCCGAAACCCTTTTGCGACAAGTCGAGCTTTGTAGACAGTAATATTACCGTCGGTGTCAGTCTTCTTCTTGAAGATCCATTTATTCTCAATTGCTTGCCGATCATTGGGCAAGTCAACCAAAGTCCATACTTTGTTCTCATACATGGATCCCATCTCAGATTTCATGGCTTCAAGCCATTTTGCGGAATCTGGGCTCACCATCGCTTCTTCATAGTTCGTAGGTTCATCATGATCTAGTAGCATGACTTCCAGAATAGGATTACCGTACCACTGTGGTGTGGATCTCACTCTGGTTGATCTACGAGGTTCAGTAGTATGTTGTTCTGAAGTTTCATGATCATTATCATTAGCTTCCTCACTAATTGGTGTAGGTGTCATAGAAACAGTTTTCTGTGATGCACTACTTTCCAATAAGGGAGCAGGTACAGTTACCTCGTCAAGTTCTACTTTCCTCCCACTCACTTCTTTCGAGAGAAACTCCTTCTCTAGAAAGTTTCTGAACTTAGCAGCAAAAGTCTTGCCTTCGGATCTGTGATAGAAGGTGTATCCAATAGTCTCCTTTGGATATCCTATGAAGACACATTTCTCCGATTTGGGTTCGAGCTTATCAGGTTGAAGCTTTTTCACATAAGCATCGCAGCCCCAAACTTTCAGAAACGACAACTTTGGTTTCTTGCCAAACCATAGTTCATAAGGCGTCGTCTCAACGGATTTTGATGGTGCCCTATTTAACGTGAATGCGGCCGTCTCCAAAGCATAACCCCAAAACGATAGCGGTAAATCAGTAAGAGACATCATAGATCGCACCATATCTAGTAAAGTATGATTACGACGTTCGGACACACCATTATGCTATGGTGTTCCGGGTGGTGTGAGTTACGAAACTATTCCGCATTGTTTCAAATGTACACCAAACTCGTAACTCAAATATTCTCCTCCACGATCAGACCGTAGAAACTTTATTTTCTTGTTACGATGATTTTCAATTTCACTCTGAAATTCTTTGAACTTTTCAAACATTTCAGACTTATGTTTCATTAAGTAGATATACCCATATGTGCTTAAATCATCTGTGAAGGTGAGAAAATAACGATATCCGCCACGAGCCTCAATATTCATCGGACCACATACATCTGTATGTATGATTTCCAACAAATCTGTTGCTCTCTCCATAGTACCGGAGAACGGCGTTTTAGTCATCTTGCCCATGAGGCACGGTTCGCAAGTACCAATTGATTCATAATCAAGTGGTTCCAAAAGTCCATCAGTATGGAGTTTCTTCATGCGTTTTACACCGATATGACCTAAACGGCAGTGCCACAAATAAGTTGCACTATCATTATCAACTCTGCATCTTTTGGCTTCAACATTATGAATATGTGTGTTACTACTATCGAGATTCAATAAGAATAGACCACTCTTCAAGGGTTCATGACCATAAAAGATATTACTCATATAAATAGAACAACCATTATTCTCTGATTTAAATGAATAACCGTCTCGCAACAAACAAGATCCAGATATAATGTTCATGCTTAACGCTGGCACCAAATAACAATTATTTAGGTCTAATATTAATCCCGAAGGTAGATGTAGAGGTAGCGTGCCGACCGCGATCACATCGACTTTGGAACCGTTTCCCACGCGCATCGTCACCTCGTCCTTAGCCAATCTTCGCTTAATCCGTAGTCCCTGTTTCGAGTTGCAAATATTAGCAACAGAACCGGTATCAAATACCCAGGTGCTACTGCGAGCATTAGTAAGGTACACATCAATAATATGTATATCACATATACCTTTGTTCACCTTGCCATCCTTCTTATCCGCCAAATACTTGGGGCAGTTCCGCTTCCAGTGACCAGTCTGCTTGCAGTAGAAGCACTCAGTTTCAGGCTTAGGTCCAGACTTGGGTTTCTTCTCTTGAGCAGCAACTTGCTTGCTGTTCTTCTTGAAGTTCCCCTTCTTCTTCCCTTTGCCCTTTTTCTTGAAACTAGTGGTCTTGTTGACCATCAACACTTGATGCTCCTTTTTGATTTCTACCTCCGCAGCTTTCAGCATTGCGAAGAGCTCGGGAATAGTCTTATTCATCCCTTGCATATTATAGTTCATCACGAAGCTCTTGTAGCTTGGTGGCAGTGATTGGAGAATTCTGTCAATGACGCAATCATCTGGAAGATTAACTCCCATTTGAATCAAGTGATTATTATACCCAGACATTTTGAGTATATGCTCACTGACAGAACTGTTCTCCTCCATCTTGCAGCTATAGAACTTATTGGAGACTTCATATCTCTCAATCCGGGCATTTGCTTGAAATATTAACTTCAACTCCTGGAACATCTCATATGCTCCATGACGTTCAAAACGTCGTTGAAGTCCCGGTTCTAAGCCGTAAAGCATGGCACATTGAACTATCGAGTAGTCATCAGCTTTGCTTTGCCAGACGTTCACAACATCTGGTGTTGCTCCAGCAGCAGGCCTGGCACCCAACGGTGCTTCCAGGATGTAATTCTTCTGTGCAGCAATGAGGATAATCCTCAAGTTACGGACCCAGTCCCTGTAATTGCTACCATCATCTTTCAACTTTGCTTTCTCAAGGAACGCATTAAAATTCAATGGAACAACATCACGGGCCATTTATCTACAATCATACATAAACAAGCAAGATACTATCAGGTACTAAGTTCATGATAAATTTAGGTTCAATTAATCATATTACTTAAAGAACTCCCACTTAGATAGACATCCCTCTAATCCTCTAAGTGATTACGTGATCCAAATCAACTAAACCATGTTCGATCATCACGTGAGATGTAGTTTCATTGGTGAACATCACTATGTTGATCATATCTACTATATGATTCACGCTCGACCTTTCGGTCTCCGTGTTCCGAGGCCATATCTGTATATGCTTGGCTCGTCAAGTATAACCTGAGTATTCCGCATGTGCAACTGTTTTGCACCCGTTGTATTTGAACGTAGAGCCTATCACACCCGATCATCACGTGGTGTCTCAGCATGAAGAACTTTCGCAACGGTGCATACTCAGGGAGAACACTTCTTGATAATTTAGTGAAAGATCATCTTATAATGCTACCGTCAATCAAAGCAAGATAAGATGCATAAAAGATAAACATCACATGCAATCAATATAAGTGATATGATATGGCCATCATCATCTTGTGCTTGTGATCTCCATCTTCGAAGCACCGTCATGATCACCATCGTCACCGGCGCGACACCTTGATCTCCATCGTAGCATCGTTGTCGTCTCGCCAATCTTATGCTTCCACGACTATCGCTACCGCTTAGTGATAAAGTAAAGCATTACAGCGCGATTGCATTGCATACAATAAAGCGACAACCATATGGCTCCTGCCAGTTTCCGATAACTCGGTTACAAAACATGATCATCTCATACAATAAAATTTAGCATCATGTCTTGACCATATCACATCACAACATGCCCTGCAAAAACAAGTTAGACGTCCTCTACTTTGTTGTTGCATGTTTTACGTGGCTGCTACGGGCTTAAGCAAGAACCAATCTTACCTACGCATCAAAACCACAACGATAGTTTGTCAAGTTGGTGCTGTTTTAACCTTCGCAAGGACCGGGCGTAGCCACACTTGGTTTAACTAAAGTTGGAGAAACTGTCACCCGCAAGCCATCTATGTGTAGAGCACGTCGGGAGAACCGGTCTCGCGTAAGCGTACGCGTAATGTCGGTCCAGGCCGCTTCGTCCAACAATACCGCTGAACCAAAGTATGACATGCTGGTAAGCAGTATGACTTATATCGCCCAGAACTCACTTGTGTTCTACTCGTGCATATAACATCAACATATAAAACCTAGGCTCGGATGCCACTGTTGGGTTTCGTAGTAATTTCAAAAAATTTCCTATGCTCACGCAAGGTCATGGTGATGCATAGCAACGAGAGGGGAGAGTATGATCTGCGTACCCTTGTAGATCGACAACGGAAGCGTTTGGTTGATGTAGTCGTACGTCTCCACGGCCCGACCGATCAAGCACTGAAACTACGGCACCTCCGAGTTCTAGCACACGTTCAACTCGATGACGATCCCCGGACTCTGATCCAGCAAAGTGTCGGGGAAGAGTTCCGTCAGCACGACGGCGTGGTGACGATCTTGATGTACTACCGTCGCAGGGCTTCACCTAAGCACCGCTACAATATTATCGAGGACTATGGTGGAAGGGGGCACCGCACACGGCTAAGAGTATGATCACGTGGATCAACTTGTGTCTCTAGGGGTGCCCCTGCCTCCGTATATAAAGGTTCAAGGGAGGGGGGCCGGCCGGCCAAGGTGTGGCGCGCCAGGAGGAGTCCTACTCCCTCTGGGAGTAGGACTCCCCCTTTTCCTAGTTGGAATAGGATTCGTGGGGTGGGAAAAGAGAGAGAGGGAAGGAGGGGGCGCCGGCCCTATCTCTCCTTGTCCTACTCGGACTAGGGGTGAGGGGCGCGCGGCCCAGCCCTGGCTGCCTCTTCTCTTCTTCCACTATGGCCCACTAAGGCCCATATACCTCCCGGGGGGTTCCGGTAACCTCCCGGTACTCCGGTAAAATCCCGATTTCACCCAGAACACTTCCGATATCCAAACATAGGCTTCCAATATATCAATCTTTATGTCTCGACCATTTCGAGACTCCTCGTCATGTCCGTGATCACATCCGGGACTCCGAACAACCTTCGGTACATCAAAATGCATAAACTCATAATATAACTGTAATCGTAACCTTAAGCGTGCGGACCCTACGGGTTCGAGAACAACGTAGACATGACCGAGACACGTCTCCAGTCAATAACCAATAGCGGAACCTGGATGCTCATATTGGCTCCTACATATTCTACGAAGATCTTTTATCGGTCAGACCGCATAACAACATATGTTGTTCCCTTTGTCATCGGTATGTTACTTGCCCGAGATTCGATCGTCGGTATCCTATACCTAGTTCAATCTCGTTACCGGCAAGTCTCTTTACTCGTTCTGTAATACATCATCCCGCAACTAACTCATTAGTTGCAATGCTTGCAAGGCTTAAGTGATGTGCCTTACCGAGAGGGCCCAGAGATACCTCTCCGACAATCGGAGTGAAAAATCCTAATCTCGAAATACGCCAACCCAACATGTACCTTTGGAGACACCTGTAGAGCTCCTTTATAATCACCCAGTTACGTTGTGACGTTTGGTAGCACACAAAGTGTTCCTCTGGCAAAGGGGAGTTGCATAATCTCATAGTCATAGGAACATGTATAAGTCATGAAGAAAGCAATAGCAACATACTAAACGATCGGGTGCTAAGATAATGGAATGGGTCATGTCAATCAGATCATTCAACTAATGATGTGATCCTGTTAATCAAATGACAACTCTTTGTCCATGGTTAGGAAACATAACCATCTTTGATTAACAAGCTAGTCTAGTAGAGGCATACTAGTGACACTCTGTTTGTCTATGTATTCACACATGTATTATGTTTCCGGTTAATACAATTCTAGCATGAATAATAAACTTTTATCATGATATAAGGAAATAAATAATAACTTTATTATTGCCTCTAGGGCATATTTCCTTCATCTCACACCCGCGAGATCAAGACTATTTAAGCTTATGGGTAGGAAAGGGTAGTGAGGTGGAGCTGCAGCAAGCACTAGCATATATGGTGGCTAAGTTACGCAAATAAGAGCGAGAAGAGAAGCAATGCAACGGTCGTGAACTAGAAGTGATCAAGAAGTGATCCTGAAACTACTTACGTTCAAGCATAACCCAAGAACCGTGTTCACTTCCCGGACTCCGCCGGAAAGAGACCATCACGGCTACACACGCGGTTGATTCATTTTAATTAAGTTAAGTATCAAGTTTTCTACAACCGGATATTAACAAATTCCCATCTGCCCATAACCACGGGCACGGCTTTCGGAAGTTCAAAACCCTGCAGGGGTGTCCCAACTTAGCCCATCACAAGCTCTCACGGTCAACGAAGGATATTCCTTCTCCCAGGAAGACCCGATCAGGCTCAGAATCCTAGTTACAAGACACTTCAACAATGGTAAAACAAGACCAGCAAAGCCGCCCGATGTGCCGACAAATCCCGATAGGAGTCGCACGTATCTCGTTCTCAGGGCACACCGGATGAGACATCCTACGAGTAAAACCAAACCTCAAGTGGCCCCAAGGTGGCCCCGCAGTCTACTCGGTTCGGACCAACACTTAGAGAAGCACTGGCCCGGGGGGGTTAAATAAAGATGACCCTTGAGTCTGCAGAACCAAGGGAAGGTGATAGGTTGTTAGTGCAAATGTAAAACCAAGGTTGGGCCTTGCTGGAGGAGTTTTATTCAAAGCAAACTGTCAAGGGGTTCCCATTATAACCCAACCGCGTAAGGAACACAAAATCAAGGAACATAACACCGGTATGATGGAAACTAGGGCGGCAAGAGTGGAACAAAACACCAGGCATAAGGCCGAGCCTTCCACCCTTTACCAAGTATATAGATGCATTAAATAATTAAATAAGAGATATTGTGATATCCCAACAATAACCATGTTCCAACATGGAACAAACTTCAGCTTCGCCTGCAACTAGCAACGCTATAAGAGGGGCTGAGCAAAGCGGTAACATAGCCAAACAACGGTTTGCTAGGAAAAGGTGGGTTAGAGGCTTGACATGGCAATATGGGAGGCATGATAAAGAAGTGGTAGGTATCGCGACATAGCAAAAGAGCGAGCAACTAGCAAGCAAAGATAGAAGTGATTTCGAGGGTATGGTCATCTTGCCTGAAATCCCGCAAGGAAGAAGAACGAGTCCATGAAGAAGATAAACAGACGTAGTCGAACGGATCCTCACAACTCCGAAACGAAACCGAAGCTAACGCGAGAAGTAACCCGGAAAGAAGCAAACAACAAAGTAAACAACCATCACATAAGCATGGCATGATGCACAACCAAGTATGATGCATGTCTGGTTTAATGAGGCATGGCATGGCAAAGTGCACAAGCAAAACTACAAGTTAAGTGGAGCTCAATATGCAATGAGTTGCATATTGACGGAACACCACATGAATTATTTAGTTCACTCCCGGTTAAGTACTCAACAATATTAAATGTTGGTTAACATGGCAAGAGGTGAAGCATAACAAAACTATATACTATCTAAACAATTTAAATGGGGCCGGATATAACAAACAACAAACCCAGTAAAACCCCATATGCATTTAGCAAATTAATGCAAACAACAAATTACACATCTTAAATGTTATTATCATGATGCGGATGACATATTCAAGTTTATGCAATTTTTGTTAAAAGTTGACATGAACATGATATGAAGTATTTGTCACCGTGGTGGAAAGAAAAGGGGTGCCACGGCAACGTTCCGGCTCCGGTAACTCGATTGACATACCGATGCAAAGGAGAAGTGTGTGGAGCGTGCAAAAGATGAACGTTGGGGTGCTCCCGGTTACCGGGTTCCCGCATGAGGGTGGCAAGGAAAAACAGGGGCTTCATGCAACGAACAACTCAGACACAGAGCAAACACTGGCATCTCATACACCACACATGCATTCGTTCACGGGCGTCGTCTCAGCGTTATACCTTTGAAGCGTGCGGTTTTGCGGCGGTTCGAGTTCGTAGTGGAAGTAGCGGTACTCGCGGATCGTAGTGGAAGTAGAGGTTCACGAGTCGAAAAGGAAGTAGTCGTTCATGTTCAAGGAGCGGTAGTGGTACACGGTCGTCATCGGACTTGGCGTCACATCGCGTAGTCGTACACATTCCGTAGATATTCATGTCATTGGTGTCATGGTACTTGGGGTCTTCAGACTTGCCGGTCCCGTTCTTGCGACGGTAGTCGTTCACGTCCGATCGGAGAGGCACTTGATGACTCCAACGTCTTCAGGGCGACGGTAGTGGTACACACGAGGGTAGTCGAACTTGACGGATGCGAGAGCTACTTGGCAACAGTAGAGGTACACGCGGTTTTTAGCGTGAGCAGTTGTACACGGTCGGAGGGGAACTTGAAGCGTCATGGTGTAGTCGTACATCGAGGTCCTCGTGCACTTTAACGACTCTGGAAGAGGAACTTGGCACCCACGGTCTTGACGTCAACAGTGACAGGCTGCGAAGAGCATGCACAATAGGGCATGACAGAAGGTGTGCACGGCAGCAACGGGTCATCCGAAGGAGGCAGAGGCCATGGTGCCAAGGGTGAGCGGCGGCGGAGCTTGCAGGTCGGAGCAGGGGCGACAAAGCGGAGCAGCTTGTACGGCGGGGGACTTGAGGTCACGAGGGTCTGGGCGGCGCGGTCGCCGGTGGTGACAGCGGAGGCACTGGCCTACTCCAGCGGCCGGCGGTGAAGGTCGGGGCTGCGCAGCAGCCATGGACAGGCGGCCTTGGCGAAGGGCGTAGGGAGGAGAGGAGGCTCCATCTCGGGGAGGTGCAGCGAGGAGAACCGCGTGGTGACGGGGCGGCAGCCGGCAGCGGCGGAACATGGCAGCAGGACAGCGGCGCTCCTCGAGGAAGGGTCTGGCTGCGAGGAACTCCGGTGAAGCAGGGGAACGAGGCGGCTGTGCCGTTGCGGGCGACGAACTTAACGGCAGGGACGACGCGGGGACGACCTGATCCGGGCGGCGGCTTGCGAGGGAACTTGGCGCTTGCCTCGGCAGGGACGCAGGGCTTGAGCGAAGGGGATCGGGGAGAGGGAGACGAGTGAACGAGGGAGAGAGGGATGGGGATCGAGCAGAAAGGGATGGCGGCGCTGGAGGAAAGGGTCGAGGGAGATGGGGTTCTTCTGGCGCATAGGTTAAAGGAGGAGGAGGGCCGGCCTAGTGGGCTGAGAGGAAAAGAATGGGCCGGCCTCACTGGGCTTCCTCTTCTCCCACTTGAGTTTTTTTAGCAAAATAAGAATTAGAGAGAATAAAAGAAAGAGAGGTGTTAGGGTAGGAATTTGGGCAGGAGGACAATTTTCCCGGGCTCATAAAAATATGAGGAATTTAAATAAAATGGTGAAAGGAATTTAGAGAGAATAAAGTTCACACAAAGGAACAAGTTTGAATTTAATCAAACTTGCATGAATTTATAACCTAACCAAACTGAATCCAAATGGGCTTAAATTTTATAGGATGACCCTACATAACATATATGATTTATGGGCAAAAGATGAACATTTATTTGAGCAATTCTATTTGCAACTCAAATAAATAGAGAAAAGGGAAAGAAAGAAGTGGCATAGGGATTTGAAACTTGGGTGAAACCAAGTTGGAAGTGAGCATGGTGTTGATGGAAAGATCAAGAGAAGAAAATAAGTTGCAATGCACATGAGCAACTAAATTAAACAAACACAACAATGGTATGGAGACGATGCATGATGCAATGCACAAGATGCAATGATGAATGCAACAAACAAACAACTCACATGAAGAAACTCGGAAAAACAAGGAAGGCGTCTGAAGCTCCGTCTTGGGGCGTTACAACCGATTGGATCCTAGAGTTTAATGCTATGGTTAGAATTTATTCTTAATACTTTTCTCGTATTTGTGGACGCTTGCGGGAGGGTTAATCATAAGTAGGAGGTTTGTTCAAGTAAGAACATCACCTGAGCACCGGTCCACCCACATATCAAATTATCAAAGTAGCGAACACAAATCAAACCAATATGATGAAAGTGCCTAGATGAAATTCCCGTGTACCCTCAAGAACGCTTTGCTCATTATAAGAAACCATTTTGGCCTGTCCTTTGCCTCAAAAGGATTGGGCTACCTTGCTGCACACTTGTTACAATTATCGTTACTTGCTCGTTACAAATTGCCTTGCCATCAAACTACTTGCTACTTACAATTTCAGCACTTGCAGACACTACCTTACTGAAAACTACTTGTCATTTCCTTCTACTCCTCGTTGGGTTCGACACTCTTACTTATCGAAAAGAGCTACAATTGAACCCCTATACTTCTGGGTCATCAAGGCTATTTTCTGGCACCGTTTTTGGGGAGTGAAGCGCTTCTGGTAAGTGGAATTCGGTAAGTAAATATTTATATGGTGTGCTGAAATTTATTGTCACTTGTTACTATGGAAAACAATCCTTTGAGGGCTATGTTCGGGGTATCTTCACCTCGTCTGGAACCACAATTAGTTACCCCTCAACCTACTGCACCTACTGAAAATATTGAATATGAAATTCCTTTGGGTATGATTGAACAAATGCTAGCTAATCCTTATGCAGGAGATGGAACTGAACATCCTGATATGCACTTGATATATGTGGAACAATTTTGTGGATTGTTTAAGCTTGCAGGATTTACCCGGAGATGAGGTGATGAGAAAGGTTTTACCTTTATCTTTGAAGGGAAAATCATTGGCATGTGTCGGTGTACAAAAGTAGGGGCTCTCCTTTTGCACCCCTTTACTTGTGCACGGGCAGTCAGAGCCGCGCCCACGGCCGCACTGAGCAGGGCAGAGGAGGGATGCCGGAGCGCAAGACAGCCAGAGCAACGCCAAGACCAAGGGTGCAAAGAGAGCAAGAGGGCGAGGTGGGATCCCCCGGCAAGACTCTTGCCGGGGCGGCTTCTGCAGCCCCGTCAAGGTCCTTGTCGGGGCAACTTCCCTGACGCCAGCAGAGCGCACCACCCTTGAGCCCATGGGTTTCCCACGCCATCGGCCATGTCAAAACCAAGGCTTGGGAGGTCCATTTTGGCATGTAGATTGATGGAGTCCTGGATTAGGGGGTCCTCGGATAGCCGAACTATATACTTTGGCCGGACTGTTGGACTATGAAGATACAAGATTGAAGACTTCGTCCCGTGTCTGGGTGGGACTCTCCTTTGCATGGAAGGCAAGCTCGGCGATTCGGATATGTAGATCTCCTTCTCTGTAACCGACTCTGTGTAACCCTAGCCCCCTTCGGTGTCTATATAAACCGGAGGGTTTAGTCCATAGGACAACAACAATCATAATCATAGCCTAGCTTCTAGGGTTTAGCGTCTACGATCTCGTGGTATATCAACTCTTGTAATACTCATATCATCAAGATCAATCAAGCAGGAAGTATGGTATTACCTCCATTGAGAGGGCCCGAACCTGGGTAAACATTGTGTCCCCCGCCTCCTATTACCATCAGCCTTAGACGCATAGTTCGGGACCCCCTACCCGAGATCCGCCGGTTTTGACACCGACATTGGTGCTTTCATTAAGAGTTCCACTGTGCCGTCATGATAAAGGCTTGATGGCTCCTTCGATCATCGGCAACGATGCGATCCAGGGTGAGGTTTTCCTCCCCGGATAGATCTTCGTATTTGGCAGCTTCGTACTTCGGGCCAACTCGCTTGGCCATCTGGAGCAGATCGAGAGTTACGCCCCTGGCCATCAGGTCAGGTTTGGAAGCTTGAACTATACTGCCGACATCCGCGGAGACTTGATCTTCGACGGATTCGAGCCCATGTCAGGTGTGCCGCACAGTCACGATGAGCATGACTTAGCTCTGCCGTCAGACGGTGTTTGGGATATCACACCTGTGGCTACTCTGGCCCTCAATTCGGAGCAGATCGTGCCATCCAAGGACGGGTGGATAGACCCCGCCACGGAGGCCGCACGCTCAGTGGCGATAGAGCCAAATACTGACTTCACCTCCTATGAGACTTGTGTTACCGGACCCTTGGATTCGTCCCCGGCCACAGGCTCTGAACCGCCTGCGTCCGTGCCTATCCAATCTGATTGGGCACCGATCATGGAGCTCACCTCCGCGGATATTTTTCAGCACTCACCCTTGGGCGATGTGCTAGATTCATTGAGGTCTCTCTCCTTGTCAGGACACCCTTGGTTGAACTATGTCTGGCTTGAGTGGAAAGCGGACGACAAAGAAATTCATTCCCCACCCACCACCCACTTAATAGCCACTGTCGATGACTTAACCGACATGCTTGATTTCGGCTCCGAAGACATCGACGGTATAGACGATGAGGCAGGAGAAGAACAGGAACCACTACCCATAGGGCGCTGGACAGCCACCTCATGATATATATATATATGGTGGACACCCCCAAAGAAAGTGATGGAAATAAGGCAACAGAGGATAATCCCCCCGAGAAGCAATCTAAGCACCAGCGTCATCGGCGCCGCTCTAAGCCCCGCCATAGCAAAAGCAGCGATACCGACACAAGAGACAATAACACTGTGGATAGTGCCAAAGACGAAGACAATCCCTTCTAGCCAGGCTTCGAGCGGGAGGATGGGCAAGCTAGCCCTAAAGAATAGGCGACTGACGGAGAATCAGAGGATGAAAATTACATGCCCCTCTCCGAAGACGAGGTGAGCCTCGGCGACGAAGAATTTATCGTGCCCGAGGATCCCGTCGAGCAGGAGCGCTTCAAGCGCTGGCTTATAGCCACAGCAAAAAGCCTGAAGAAAAAGCAGCAGAAACTTCAAGCTGATCAAGATCTGCTAGCGGATAGATGGACCGAGGTCCTGGCAGCCGAGAATACAAACTCGAGCGCCCAACCAAAAGTTACCCAAAGTGCAGGTTGCTACCCCAACTCGAGGAGGAAGCATTAAAGCATACACTACGAGCGTATGATGCGGCTGACCGCCCACCTCGTGGCGGAGACAAAGCAGCATATCAGCCCGAAGTCCAGCCCGCACCTCGTCGCCAGTCAATTAAAAACACCAAGGCCCGGGGCTACACGCAGGACTTGCAAGACGTATTGGAAAAGAAAGCAGGACATACAAGATCGATCTATGGATCACGGGGGCGCGCCCCAACGTGTGGCGATGACCGTCATGCCGGATATACTAAAAGCAAATCCGGCCGAGCCGAATACAGTAGATAAGACATGTATGAACTGCGTCGTGACATAGCCCGGCACGGAGACGCCGCACACCCCCTATGCTTCACCGACGAAGTAATGGATCACGAATTCCCAGAAGGGTTTAAACCCGTGAACATTGAATCATATGATGGTACAACAGACCCCGCGGTATGGATTGAAGATTTCCGCCTCCACATCCACATGGCCCGCGGTGACGATCTACATGCCATCAAGTTCCTCCCACTAAAACTCAAAGGGTCGGCTCAGCATTTGTTGGGGATATTACTACTGGAGGTAAACCGGCCTTATGTAGCCAGGTTGACTCTTTGAAGATTAGAATCCCATGAAGATGTAAGGATAATGGCGCTTTAAGGAAGGCCCAAAGGCGGGTTACAGCCTGTAAATGTAAACCGACCTAGTCATATAACTTGTATAGTAAGATAGGGAGAGTAGAGACCGAACTGGACACGTTTATGATCCGGCTTCGGGACTCTGTAGCCCGATGGGCGTCAACCTATGTATATAAAGGGACGACTCGGCCGCGGTTTAGGGACAGACAACAACAATTCGAGAGCCAGACAAAGCGGATTCACTCCTTGGCCTTCGAAACCCTAGCAATACCAATCACAACTAGACGTAGGATTTTACCTTCCTCGAAGGGGCCGAACTAGTATAAAACTCCCCGTGTCCCTTGTCCGGTTTAACCCCTTAAAGCTAACCCGTAGCGATGGCTCCAGGACTAAGTCCTTTCACAAGGACATCTGCCGTGACAAATCCACGACAGTTGGCGCCCACCGTGGGGCTATCGCACGATGGTTTTGAGTTCTTGAAGGGCAGCTTTGATGGACTTAAGGGATATGCTATGGGCCGGATGACGAAGAGTCATCGCGGCAAGCTCTACATCGACAACGCAGGATGGGGTCCCGAGGCTGATTCAATCGAATACGGGTATCGGGTCCCCTTTGGTGGGATTCACATCTTCATCGGAAAGATCGGCGTACCGGCCCCCTAGCCAAACATCTACACCGACATCATCGAAACGGCTCGGCGTGCAAGTTCTTCGCCGGTTCAGCCCGAGGCAAGGCATGTTTTCGTAGGTGTCATCCATGGATCGATGTATAAGGATGGACCGGTGTCCAATGGAGAAACCGTGGTCTGTTCTGATGACGAGTCTTCTGGAGAGACCGAATCACTTTACCAGTTGCAGGACGGCCGGATTGAGGGATGATCCGAGGGCAATAGTATTCCGGATTCCCCGGGTCTACCAAACCAGGCCACCATCTTCATGGCCGGCACACAATCGGTGCCTCATTCATCTAACGCCGCAGCAATGCTCTCCGGTTCAACAACAGCCACACCAGCAGGGGCAGGAAGCTCGACGCCGCCTCCGGCCCAAGTCTTGTCTGATTTGTTCGACGCTTTGGTAACGTTGATGTCCGCGGAGGTGGATGCAGCAGCCAGGGATCAGCACAATGTGGAGATTGCAAAGGTGAAAGATCAGATAGCCCAGGCTAAAGCGGACCTGGCAATAGAGAATGCTAGGATGGCTACAGAGCGGGCTGAATTGGAAGCACAGGCCTACCGGATTAGACTGGATCAGAATGCTTCAGAGGAAGTCATGAGAAGAAGGTATCGATCACGTCTCCCATCGGTTTATGAGCCGCAGAATCTTTTCAACACACCAGGTGCAGGAGCTGGTAATCAACCAACGCTAAACCGGGCGGGGGCGCCGGGAACAGGAGCGCCGGTTCAGCCACGCACGACGGACCCACCTCGCCAGAACAACGTTGTGCCTTCGACGCCGCCCGGCCATTATTCCAACCTGTTGGACAACATTGTGGCCGCCGCTTCACGCCTGGCGGCCCTCCCAGCCGACGGCGAGTCACCAATTGCAGTGGAAGCACGTCGGGCCAGGGATCTCCTTCAAACAGCAATAAATCAACATCAGGCATATTCACACAGTCGTGAGAGGATTCATTCCACTGCCCGTCCAATCCGGAGTTACAGCAGACACATGGAGGACGAACCGGCCGTGTCCAGTAGTGCACGTCGCCGAAATTCACCACTAGGGAACAACCTGGCCGGGGGAGGCGCTAATGCGCAAGATGTTGTGGACCATGGCCGCGCACGTCGGGAGGCCGAGTTGACAGCTCGACACGGAGCACGACATCATACTCCGGTTCACCCCACGGCCTCCGTGGAGCCAGGGGTGATGTTCAGTTCCTTAGGGGTGCCGTGTTTAACTCCCGCTTTGCGTAATGTGAGACTGCCCAAGGATTTCAAGGGACCTCGTAAGGTACCAAATTACACCGCCGATTTGCAACCAGAGGCGTGGGTGGAGAGCTATGAGATGGCAATGGAGATGTTAGATGTGGATGAGGCAGTCTGTGCTAAGTATTTCACCATGATGTTGGAAGGAACAGCTCGCACTTGGTTGAAGAGCTTGCCGACCAACTATGTTGGATCATGGGCCGAATTGAAGCACCGGTTTATCCAGAACTTCAAGGACACGTGTAAGCAGCCAATGTCAATCGTAGATCTGGCCGCTTGTGTCCAAGAGGAAGGGGAGTCCACGACCCATTGGGTCAAACGGGTCTCGGCGATTTTGCATTCATCAGATCGTATCAATGCAGACACTGCAGTGTTAACATTAGAGGGCAATTGCAGTTTCAAACCGTTAAAACAGAAGTTGGGAAGGCTCAAACGTCACTGCAATGACATGTCAACACTCATGGCTGCTTTGGTTAAATACGCCGATTCAGATAATACCAAGGATCCGGATTCAGAGGAGGACAAGCCGGAGAAAGGTAAGAAGAACGGCAATGCCAAAGGTCAACAACATAATCCAGCAGGCCATGGAAACGGTGGTAAGCGCTAGGCCGCTAGTAGCTTGGACTTTGTTGCAAATACCAACGCGCAGGAGAATGGCCAGTGCCGTAAAGGCAAGCAGCCCCAGAGGGGTGGAGGTTCAGGCAACAATTTGGAGCGCTTGTTAAATCAGCCCTGTCCAAAGCATGGATCGAAGGAGAAGTCGGCATCACATCTTTAGAAAGACTGTTATATCATGCGGGATTTCAAGAATTCCAATATGTTCCAATATGACAACAGCCCACCCGGCGGTTCAGGAGGAGGTTTCCACGGGCCGAGTTACGGAGGCGGTGGTTCTTGTTCAGGGTTTCCAGGTAACCAAACCGGACACGTCAATCAAGGGCACCAAGGCAACCAGGGAGGTTACAACCATCAGGGGAGTCAGCAGCAGCAGCAGCAGTCGGGTTATCAGAGCAATCCCAAGCAGCTGAACAACGGGCAATATCATGTCTTCACTACTAGTTTGTGCAAACGTGATCAGAAGCTTCACAAAAGGGCAATAAATTCTATTGAGCCGGCAGTACCTCAGTATTTACGCTGGTCTAAGCAACCTATCTTGTGGAGTAGAGATGATCACCCCCCGGGTTGATAATCAGGTCATTTGGCCCTGGTGGTAGCCCCTCAAGTTGGGGGATACAAGTTCACCAAAGTGCTCATGGATGGGGGAAGTAGTATCAATATTTTGTATTATGATACATTCCGCCGTATGGGGTTGACAGATAAGGATCTTAAACCATCAAATACGGTCTTTCATGGTGTGGTGCCTGGTTAGTCTGCATATCCTGTTGGCAAGATAGCTTTGGAGGTAGCTTTTGGAAGTGACTATGATTCAAGGTCAGAAACATTGTCATTTGAGGTGGTAAATATCAAAAGTCCGTACCACACCTTGTTTGGGCGGCCGGTTTATGCTAAGTTTATGGCAAGGCCATGTTATGTTTGTCTACAGCTTAAAATGACAGGTCATAAAGGGACTATCACAGTACATGGAAGTAGAAAGATTGCTTTGGAGTGTGAAGAAGGCGATGCGGCTTATGTTGAGTCGGTTTGTGCCACGGAGGAGTTAAAATTCTATAAGGAGCAAGTTGATCCGACAGACATGACCTCTTTAAAAAAGCCAACTACGGAACATGATCCAGCGTTGAAGTTCAAATCGGCTACAGACACTAAGATGGTTGACTTTGTTCCTGGAGATTCATCCAAACAGTTCAGCATCAGCGCTAACCTGGATCCCAAATAGGAAAGCGCGCTCATCGAGTTCATCCGTGAGAATCGGGACATCTTCGCATGGAAACCTTCTGACATGCCAGGTGTACCGAGGGAACTCGCTGAGCACACACTCAACATTGATCCTAAGTTCAAACCGGTCCGGCAGTTCCTCCGCCGTTTCAACAAGGAGAGACGCAAGGCTATAGGTGAAGAAGTAGCCCGTCTGTTGGCTGCTGGGTTTATTGTCGAAGTTTTCATCCAGAGTGGTTAGCCAATCCGGTGCTGGTTCTTAAGAAAAACAACACTTGGCGCATGTGTGTGGATTACACAGATTTAAACAAGGCTTGCCCCGCAGACCCCTTTGCTCCCCCCTCGCATTGATCAGATAATTGATGCTACGGCGGGTTGTGACTGTTTGTCTTTTCTGGATGCTTACTCTGGTTATCATCAGATCAAAATGTTGGTTAAGGACCAGGAGAAGACAACCTTCATAACTCCCTTTGGAGCCTTCTGCTATGTTTCCATGCCCATTGGACTCAAGAGTGCCCAGGCGACTTACCAGCGATGTGTTCAGAATTTCCTTCATAAACAAATTGGGTGCAATGTTCATGCATATGTGGATGATATTGTGGTCAAATCCAGAAAGGAGGGGACATTGATAGATGATATACGAGAAACCTTTGACATTAATCTCCGGGTTTACAAGATGATGCTCAATCCGGAGAAGTGTGTCTTCGCTGTCCCGGCAGGCAAGCTCTTAGGCTTTCTAGTTTCAAATAGAGGCGTTGAGGCTAATCCGGAAAAGATTGCAGCAATTACATCCTTGGCTAAACCGGCGTGTACTAATGATGTTCAACGTCTAGCCGGCCGGATTACAGCCTTGAGCCGGTTTATCAGCCGCCTTGGAGAGAAGGCCATCCCTTTATATCAGATGCTCAAGAAAACAGATAACTTTGTCTGGAGTGAGGCAGCTGATAAGGCGTTCGAGGATCTGAAGAGGCAGCTAGCTGAACCGCCCGTGCTTGCAGCACCGATCAATAAAGAGCCATTATTATTATATGTGGCTGCTAATGCCCGGGCTGTTAGCATAGCCATTATGGTAGAGCGCAAGGAGCCTGGCAAGGAGTATCCGGTTCAACGGCCGGTTTATTATATCAGTGAGGTGCTCATTGAGTCAAAGCAGAGGTATCCACATTGGCAGAAACTGGTGTATGGGGTGTTTGTGGCAAGCCGGAAGCTTAAACACTATTTTCAGGGCCATCCTATCACAGTGGTCAGTTCAGCTCCTCTGGGAGACATCATTCAAAACAAAGAGGCAACTGGCCGGATTTCCAAGTGGGCCATTGAGCTTGGACCTCATGGGATCAAATATATACCCCGCACGGCGATCAAGTCCCAGGCACTTGTGGATTTCATCAATGATTGGACGGAGTTACAGGCACCTGAAGAGAAACCAGATAATACATATTGGACTATTCATTTTGATGGGTCCAGAGAGTTGGAGGGCTCGGGGGCTGGAGTCGTATTAACTTCCCCACGAGGTGACAAGTTTTGTTATGTCCTCCGTTTAATGTTCCCTTGTACTAACAATGCAGCTGAATATGAGGCTTTACTCCACGGTCTTCGGATGGCTAAAGTGATGAATTTGAGCCGGGTTAAGTGCTTCAGTGATTCAGATCTAGTGGCTCAGCAGGTGTCTGGCACTTGGGATTCTAAGGACCCACTCATGGCTGCATATCGGCGAGAGGTGGACGCAGTGGCTGGTCACTTTAAAGGTTATCAGGTGGACAATATAGACCGGCGGAAGAATGAAGCGGCGGACGCTTTAAGTCGTCTTGGTTCCCAACGTAAACCGGTTCTGCCCAATGTCTTTCTTGATGTGTTGCACAATCCGCCAGTCAAAATACCAACCGAAGAAGATTTGGCTATTCCTGATCCGGAGGCTCAGTTGGTGGCAGCTCTGCATGCCATACCAGATTGGACGATCCCATATCTGGATTACCTGAACCGGGGCGAGTTACCAGATGAGGAAACATTGGCTCGACAGATAATCCAGCGTTCCACGTCCATGATCATACTCAATGGGGAGTTACATTTTACAGTGTTTTAGGAGCAGTTCAGCGCTGCGTTTCTCCTCAAGAAGGTTGTGAGATTTTGCGAGAAATCCATGAAGGGGATTGCGGTCACCACGCCAGTTCAAAGTCGTTGGTTTCCAAAGATTTTCGCCACGGTTTTTACTGGTTGACGGTACATGCTGATGCGGAGGATTTAGTCAAGAGATGTGATTGATGTCAAAAATTTGCCCGCCGTGCGCACGTGCCGGCTCAAGAGTTGCGGATGATTCCAATTATGTGGCCGTTTGCAACTTGGGGGCTTGATATGGTTGTACCCTTCAAGCGCTCTAAGAACAAGAAGACCCACCTGTTAGTAGCAGTTGATAAATTCACTAAATGGGTGGAGGCAGAGCCAGTCAGCAAGTGTGATGCAGCCACGACGGTTCAATTAATCAAAAAGGTGATATTCCGGTTTGGCTTTCCACACAACATTATAACAGATAATGGTACTAATCTATCAAAAGGGGAGATGGAAGAATTCTGTCAACGTGAGCACATCCGGCTTGATCTAGCATCAGTGGCTCACCCCCAATTTAGTGGTCAAGCGGAAAGGGCAAATCAAGAAATTCTACGGGGTATCAAACCAAGGCTTATGGTTCCCTTAAAGAGGACGCCGAGTTGTTGGGTTGAGGAGCTACCTTCTATGTTATGGAGCATCAACACCACACCCAATAGGTCTACGGGTTACACACCTTTCTTCATGGTTTATGGAGCAGAGGCAGTTCTTCCTAGTGACATCCGTCACGATTCGCCCCGTGTGGCAGCTTATGTTGAAGCTGATAATGAGAAGGCACATCAGGATTCTCTGGACCTGTTGGATGAAGAGCGTGATCTTGCAGCAGCACGTTCGGCGATTTATCAACAAGATCTTCGACATTATCACAGCTGCCGGGTTAAAACTAGAACCTTTCAGGAAGGTGATTTGGTGCTCCGGCTAATCCAGGATTAGACTGATATGCACAAGTTATCCCCCCTTGGGAAGGACCCTTTGTGGTCAGCAAAAATCTGCACAACGGATCTTACTACCTCATTGATGTTCGAGAGCATGAAGACTCACATCAATCGGAGGAGGAGACAAAGCGGCCATGGAGCATAGCTCTCCTTCGGCCTTACTATACTTGAAGCCATAGGCCCTTCATCTGTATATTTATGACAGTGTATATATCATATAATAAACCGGAGCCTCCGTTATAAGTGGGGTATCTGTTATTTCTTATATCATGTGTGTTCTTTTACAAGTTAACTAACAAAGCGGAGTCTTTGTTAAACCGGCTTTAGCAGCTGCATAGAGATAATGAAAATCACTAGGGGGCTTGGTCATGTTTGAACCACAGCTACACCTCTTGATCGGTTTTTAAACCACGAAGGGATATCACTAGGGGGCTTGGTTGTCCTCACACCATAGCTACACCTCTTGATAGGCATTTCAGCAACAAAAGGAAAATTTTGTGGAGCCAAAGAGAGTGTTGTACACAGTACAGACTCAAACATAGGCGCACACTGAGCATCGCTCACAAAGTTACTTGGGGTCTCTTTTTTGCAAAGCAACAAAGAGTTTGAAAGGACCCTCATAAGTGGCTATCAAGCTACGGCTTGGAAGCCTGGTGTATTCACCTAAAAACCCGGGTTAGCCCGCCTTCATCAAGTAAGCCACTCCTGTCCAGGTAATCCTGGTATGACCCATCGAACGTTTGACAAGTCAATCTTTTATAGACCCTGAACTTGTCAGTTAAAACGATGATTGGTTAATTGGAGGCCCATCTTAAAAGGCTTTGTTAAATGGTTTAACTCAGAGGCCTGGCAGCCCATGAAAAGCCTCGATTTGGAGCCTGGCAGCTCGTAAAAAGCCTCGCATATTTTCCTATTTGAATTTTGTTTATTGAAAATCATAAGTATTTTTTGTTAAACCGATGTCCTTGACCCGGCTTGCTTTTCAACTACCAGTTGTTGGCACATGATCAATTATAAACCGGTGTTCATTGACCCGGTCTGGTTTGATTAAATCACCAGTGTTATAAAGAAAATCCAGTAGTTATACCGGTCCGGTTTAATATATAGACCAGCATTATGAAGATGAAATTATCAAACATTCCGGATTGGTATTAACACCTTTGCCGTATACACGTTTGGTCAATCAATGAGGTATGTTCTGTACATTACTTTTTGTACAAACACTTGATTATTCATCTAAGTACTATATACTTCTTGGATATTATGACACGTCTAGCGGTAAACCGCTAGACACTTTTAAGTTTTTGTACCCAGGAAGGCAATTCATCATGGATTATGCATAAATATATCCCGAAGGCCGGCACAGATTGTCACAAAGTATTACGAAACATGCTCGATGGCATGGCAGATAAACGGAGTTTCACCCAATTACATGAAGCTTCAAAGCGGCTCAAACAGTGCCATTGTTTTTCATAGTAGCCATATAAACCGGTGACCGGATCAGGACTCTGCATCGCAACGTTTTGACGGTTGAGGATCAGTTGATGTAGGCACTTCTTCATCCCTCCCGAGACGCTGGAAATCAGCTGTTGACCAATCGATTCCGGTTAAATCTTGGAACACTACTTCCTCATGGATAAGATTGGAAGGGTTAATATTAGGGGCGTAAGTGTGCTTATGAATCGGAGGCACAAGTTCTTCGACTTCATGGATGTCGGCCGGCTGTCTTTTCCCTTCTGCATCATAAAACGGTTGAAAATGGGACAAATCGGTATCCTCAGCCAACTTGCTAGCCGCTGGCCGCATCTGTTTGGTCAGCCCCCGAAGATCATCATTGTCGAAGTTTGAACCGTCTTCTTTAACACCTGGGTATCCTTTAATGATATCCTCCGCTTCAAGGTCTGGAATCCAGGCCTTGGCTCGAATAAGGGCGGTTAAAGCTCCTTCTCTGGCAGCGGCTCTCTTCAACTCGGCAATACGGGCTGGTAACATGCCCAACTTCTCAAGGGTCTCCTTAATCAAAGTTGGAGCCGGTTTGTTATAAGCCGCCGTACTAATGGCCCGTTGAGACCCAGAGTATAGCTGCTCAACCAATGTATATGCCGCTTTGAGCTTCATCCGCATATCTGCACCAAGATGAGCGATCCGAGTGCCTGCCAAAGATTTTACCAACATTTTGGTCAGTTTTAAGATTCATTGGCTGGCGCAACATACATAAGAAGACACTTACCAAAGATCGCAGAGGTCATAGCATTGATTTAACATTTCAAACCGGCTAGTTCTTCAACCACTGGTTTCAGGGGTGCCTCGACGTCTACAGCTCTTTTGGTTAGACCAGCTTTTTCGGTTTCCCATTCAGCATGCTCTTGGTTGAAGGATTCTTTCAGCTTTTCCATTCCGGCTAGGGCCTGGGTCAGCTCCTCTTTGGCTTTTGCAGCTTCGGCTTGTTGAGACTTCACATTTTCTTGCAAGTCAGAATTTCGGGCATCTTTGCTTCTCAGTTCAGCCTGCAACATTGAAAGTCTATTCAACAAACAACATATTTATGCACTAAGTATAAACCATATAACAAGTTATACACTTCATACTTGGGGGCTAATGCCTATTTGCTCTCAAATACTACACTCTATACATGTCTCCAGAACAATGCAAGCATTATCCTTGACACTTGGGGGCTAATGTGCGTCTGTTCTAAAATGGTTGTGTGAATTAAAAACCGGATTAACTTGCCAAGTTAAACCGGCCTTTGGGGGCTATGCTGCAGAAAGTTATCTCATTTTTTCAAGATGAGTCTTATCTATTATTGGCGACACGCCATTGCAAGGATCAATGATGGGATGCTTGAAGTGTTACAAAGACCCGGTTTGTGATTAACAATCATAAAATGGCCCTTGGGGGCTACTTGGGATAGTGTTTCAGCTATAAATCAATATACAAAGGGAGAAGAATTTACCTCATATCGCTCTTTCATCAAGTTCACCAAACCGGCTTCATAATCCTGGTTTGAGTGCAGACGGTTCAAGAAGCCGGAATGAAGCTCATCAGCGTTAAGATGAGCATAGTTTGATAAGTCGCTACTCCATTTACCTTTATCCCTGGCAATTTGCTCTTCTTTGGCACTATGCTGAGCTAAAATGACGGGATGGCCAGGAGAGCTATGGCCTATTCCAGTAATAATAACATCATCACCTTGGCCTTCAGGATTTTTGGTGGATGATGTTGGAATTTCAGTGTCTTTCACCAGACTAGCCCGGTTTGGTTCTGCCGGTTCAGTATCGGGTGCGGCAGGCTCAGCATCTGTTGGTTCGTCGGTATGTTGTCCTTCAAGGGGAGGATCATCAAAAGTAGCTTCAGGATGGGGGCCTTCCGGTTCACCAGTCTGTTCTGGTTCACCTCTTGGTTCTTCTTCTTCGGTGATAGGGTCTTCTGGCGGATTGGTGACCCGAGTTTTCTTGCTGGGTCTGGCTTTGGCCCTGCAAACAAAATAAAAAAAGGATTAACATCCTATTCAAAGGATTTAGGGTGCATTGAAAGGAAAGGTTTTTACAACTCACCCGGCCATAGTTTTCAAAGGGGGGAGTTGAGTTGCTGTCGATTCACCAGAAGAGGAAGGAGGTGTCACCTGATAATTTGAATTAGACGGATTAAGAGGCTATCTAAAATAACCTGCCTTGAGGTAAGAATGGTCAGAAGTAGGAGAGACCTCAGACCGGCGCTTCCGAACTGGAGTGTCAGGTAAACCGGCTGAAGTGACCTGTTGGCCACTATGCCGGGTTGTTCGGCGAGCTTCATGCTATTGAGTCTTCAAAATAAATGTTGGATCCAAGTGAGCAAGAGGATGAGAAAAGCTTACTTTCTGGATTGCTTGGCGAGTTTTTTGTGTTGGCATAGAGTCTGAACCGGAGGAAAGGGTAATTACCTCTACGTCATCAACTTGACTAGCTTCTGCATCCTCCTGAGGAAGATCATTGTTAACAAGATGCATAAAAAGAGAGCCAAGTGAGTCAAGTTCTACCTCAACTTCTGGATCATTAGTATCATCATCAAGCTCCATATTAATCCAGTCAGCCGTTTTCTGCTTTGACGTCTGTTTTACGGCTTTGGTCTTCGGGCGGGATGGCTTGACCACTTTGTCTCCAGTCGGCTTTGCCGCTTTCTCTATGGATTTCCGTTTCCAGAAGGGGTCATCGCCCTATACATATAAAGAAGAAGGGTTACAAGTTGCATAAGTTCAAGATATTAGAGATAAAGAGGGAGTATAATGCTTACAACAGGCGGTTTGTTCTTGACATAGAAGGGATTCAGACCAGTTTGACTACAGACCAATTCTAATTCATTCAGAATCTTCTTTACACCTTCAGTAACTTCTTCCTCAGATAATTGGATGTTGCAATGGCGTTGAGGGTCGTCAAACTCACCGGTATATTCGCACATTAAACCGGGACGCCGGCTTAGCGGCAAGATACTCCAGGATATCCAGCAGCGCACAAAGTCCACGCCTGTTAAACCATTTGCCATAAAGGCCCGGAGCTTGGCGAGTTGAGGAGCGTATTTTGCCCTTTCTGAAGAGCTCAGGCGTTGTGGCATTGGGTGAGTATTGGATAGTCTATGATCACGAAAGCCGGGGAGGGGATTTTCATCCTCAGGCGAAGTGTCTCTGTAATAAAACCATGTTTGGTTCCATTCCTTTGGGTGGCTATGATGTTTGGCATGAGGAAATTCCACTTCTTTCTGCTTTTGAATCAAGACGCCACCAAGCTCTGTGTTCGGGCCATTTACAAACTTTGTGCGCCGGTTTAAGTGAAAGAAATCCCGGAACAATTCTGCAGTTGGTTCTTCTTGTAAATATACTTCACAGAAGACTTGGAAGTTGCATAACTTGGAAACTGAGTTGGGACCAATATCTTGTGGATGCAGTTGGAATCTAGCAAGCACATCTCGATAAAAGTTTGACCCTAGTGGTTTGGAACCACGGCCTATATGGTCAACAAAGACCACCACCTCGCCCTGCCTCGGGGTTGGAGGATTTTCTGTTCCTGGAACAAGCCATTTGATCTTAGTTTTCTTAAGCAGAGAGCCGATGCTAACCATCTCATTCAACTGAGCCTCAGTAACCCGGGAACGAGCCCAGTTGCGGGCAGTGAATTGTTTGGCCATTGCAAAGAGAACAAACTGAAAATGAAAGGCCGGTTTATAAATTACGCATGATTATATACAAGAGACAAGGGAGTAAGAAACATACTGATATGTGAAATGGTACAATCCGGAGACCAACGCAATAAGAGAAAAAGGTAATACTAGCACAGGAGTACTCAGACACTGTTAAACCGGAGCATAATTATGAAGGTAAAATGCTCCTCCGGTTTATCAGAGGGGTAATGGCATAGACGGCTTATACAAGGTCAAATTGCCTATATTGGTGCGAGGAGAAACGGATCTCAAAGGAACATAGAAACAAATCTCACAGTGATATATAAAACTTTCGGATCTAAGATAAGACAGAAAAGCAAAAATAATTGGATCTTGAAGGGGTGCAGAACTAAAGCAATTTATGACAGACTAGATCAGTTCTTTGCGCATAAGGATTTGTGATGACCATGGTAGGTTAGCTACGGCAAGAGATACATCAAGCATGAAGTATCCATCTACATACTAAAGGAAGAACAGGGAAGAACAACATTGATGAACTTCGGAAGAACTGCGAAGAACGTCGAAACCCTAGAACAGATCTATGGCGGAAAAAGCAGAGAACTTACCGGAGCTGGTGAGGAAGCGGAAAGGCGCCGCAGTATTCTGGTGCATTTAGGGTGATGCGGCGGCTAGGGTCGGAGCAGAGGCGACGGTCGACGGTGGCGGCGGATCTCCAGAGGCTGAGCGGCGCAAGGAAGATGACGCGAAGAGGCACGGGGGGGAAAGGTGAAAATGACCCCTCTGTCCTATTTATAAGGTGAAGAGATAAAACGGCAAGTACGGGAATCGAGGAGCCCAAAAAATGGATAAGCTAATAAAGGTGTCGCCTCGATGACTGAATATATACTAAATGAAGGTAATCTCCGACATCAACGGATGGATGACATCAGGGCAGTTTATCATAATTTTGAAGTATGACGTCACGACGGTTTACAAGATCAAAAGTGAAGATAGGAGAGAAGATTTTTTCTAAGTATGGAAGATTGACATGAACAAGTTCAAACCAATCTGGGGCCTAATGTTGGGGATATTACTACTGGAGGTAAACCGGCCTTATGTAGCCGGGTTGACTCTTTGAAGATTAGAAGCCCATGAAGATGTAAGGATAATGGCGCTTTAAGGAAGGCCCAAAGGCGGGTTACAGCCTGTAAATGTAAACCGACCTAGTCATATAAGTTGTATAGTAAGATAGGGAGAGTAGAGACCGAACCGGACACATTTATGATCCGGCTTCAGGACTCTGTAGCCCGGCGGGCGCCAACCTATGTATATAAAGGGACGACCCAGCCGCGGTTTAGGGACAGACAACAACAATTCGAGAGCCAGACAAAGCGGATTCGCTCCCTGGCCTTCGAAACCCTAGCAATACCAATCACAACTAGACGTAGGCTTTTACCTTCCTCGAAGGGGCCGAACTAGTATAAAACTCCCCATGTCCCTTGTCCGGTTTAACCCCTTAAAGCTAACCCGTAGTGATGGCTCCACGACTAAGTCCTTTCACAAGGACATCTCCCGTGACAAATCCACGATAGCATTGGCTGAATAGCCTGCCGGCAAACTCCATTGGCAGTTGGGAGAACTTGGAAGACGCATTCCTTCACAACTTCCAGGGCACTTATGTGCGACCACCGGATGCTGATGACTTGAGTCACATAATTCAACAACCCGGGGAATCAGCCAGGAAATTCTGGACCGGTTCCTAACTAAAAAGAACCAAATTGTCAACTGTCCGGATGTCGAGGCCTTATTGGCATTTAAGCATAACATCCGCGATGAGTGGCTCGCCCGACACCTCGGCCAAGAGAAGCCGAAGTCCATGGCAGCCCTCACGTCACTCATGACCCGCATTTGTGCGGGCGAGGACAGCTGGCTGGCTCACAGCAACAACACATCGGGAAATCCTGGCAATTCAGATGCCAAAGATAGCAACGGCAAGCCACGTCGCAATAGACACAAGCGCCACAACAATGGCGACAACACCGAAGAAACGACAGTCAACACCGGATTCAGTGGCTCTAAATCCGGTCAGCGGAAAAGGCCGTTCAAAAAGCAATCCGGGCCCGTCTAGTTTGGACCGCATACTCGATCGCTCGTGTCAAATTCACGGCACCCCCGATAAACCAGCCAACCACACCAACAGATAATGTTGGGTGTTCAAATAGGCCGGCAAGTTAAATGCCGAAAACAAGGAAAACAGGCTGCATAGCGATGAGGAGGAGGAGCCCCAGCCGCCGAACACAGGAGGACAGAAGAAATTTCCTCCCCAAGTGAAAATGGTGAACATGATATACGCAACCCATATTCCCAAGCGGGAACGGAAGCGTGCACTAAGGGACGTCTATGCGATGGAGCCAGTCGCCCCAAAGTTCAACCCATTGTCTTCTTGTCCGATCACTTTCGATCGTAGTGACCACCCTACCAGTATCCGTCATGGTGGTTCTGCCGCATTGATCCTTGACCCCATCATTGAGGATTTCACCTCACTCGAGTCCTTTTGGACGGTGGCAGCAGCCTGAACCTGCTCTATCAGGATATAGTGCGCAAAATGGGTATCGACCCCTCGAGGATCAAACCCACAAAAACCACCTTTAAAGGTGTCATACTAGGTGTAGAGGCCTATTGCACGGGCTCAATCACACTGGAAGTGGCCTTTGGATCCCCGGACAACTTCCGAAGCGAGGAATTGATCTTCGATATCGTCCCCTTCCGTAGTGGCTATCATGCACTGCTCGGACGAACTGCATTCGCCAGATTCAATGCGGTACTGCATTGTGCATACCTCAAGCTCAAAATGCCAGGACCTCGCGGGGTTATAATATTTAATGGAAACACAGAACGCTCGCTCCGTACGGAGGAGCACACTGCGGCCCTCGCAACAGAAGTACAAAGCAGCCTTCTGAGGCAAACTGCCAATTCAGCGACAAAGCCCCCGGACACCTTCAAGCGAGTCTGGAGTACCCTGCAACAGGATCGCCCGGCACGTTCAGAGCTCGCCTAGAAATTCGGCCTCCGTCCTAGTCCGAGTCAAGCGGCGAAATTTTCGTCGCGCGTACATAATTACGCACTCAAAATACCGTGGGCATAGGCGGAGGCACGGCTATGGCACGGCCCACAATGCGGCTCAACCGCCTCAGGACCCGTATATCTTTACCATTTTCTTCCTTTCAGGCCCCTATTCTCTGAAGGCCCTCTCCGATAGCCTAATTATCAGACCCACCACGGGAAGGAAACACCAAGGAAGCAAGAAGCTTCGACGTACAAGGGAATACCTAGGTGGTCTCTGATAACGATCGCTATACCTATTTTACATACCCACACGCAGCTTGCCCTTGGATAGGACATGTCAAATAGTCCTATTTTTGCTTATTGCACTACTTGTATACATACGCTTTGATGTATCATTTAAATAAAAATGTACAACGTTAGCTTATTATTGCATTTCTTCATCTTTTTTCCTGTCTGCTTATTTACGACAAATTGCACCCATACATTCTGGTACATCCAGTGCACCAGGGGCTTCAGTGTACCCCATAACACGGCAAGAAAAGCCCAAACACTTTCGACAGTGTGGCACCCCGAACTTATAGCATTATATGCATCAGCTCCGAATCATGTCTAGGGTCAATAGTTGGGTTTTCCTGGCTCCCATGTTTTGGTACCTTACGTTCCGCTATATCGGCTAAGGTAGCACTGGGAGAACTACTGTGATTGTGTCCCGGTTCTTCCGGATGAGCACCTCAGTAGAGAAAGCCGAAAACCGACTGTCATGATGCGGCGAGAGCTTGTCGCTGTTCGAGAGGTCTCAAATCCTTTAAGATTTTTTCTGCTTCGAGCGAGGAATCGACCTTGTCCGATTTAGGCGTATATAGTGCCCCAAGTTCGGCCTTCTGAATACTAGGGGCTTCGCCAAAATTTAATAATGTAGGCTTCTATGGCTAAGTGAGAGTGATAAAGTTGTATAGTCCGATTGCCTTGTTTGCTACGCTAAACACTTCCTTAAAGGACCAATTTTTTTAGATAAAGAGTGTTTAAGATTTATCCCGAACACCTCAGTACTAGTTATGTGGGGGCAGAAGCCGACGACTGGCGAACTCTCAAATTTTATAAACAGCCGCAGAGAAGGTAATATTTTAAATCGACAAGCATTATATAGCGCACATGAACTCGTTTTTCATATTACAGGATCACATGAGTACATTCATTCAAATATTACATCCTTAGCACATTCCTCCGCCACAAGGCGGGCACCCTTCAGGACACTGTCATAATACTTTTCGGCATGGCGATGCTCCTTGCCCTCCGGTGGCCCCTCCTTCACCAGCTTTTCGACGTCCATCTATGCCCAGTGCACTTTTGCATGGGCAGAGGCCCTGCGCGCACCTTCAATGCAGGAGGAACGCTTTATGACTTCAAACCGTGGGCAGGCATTCACAAGACGCTTTACCAAGCCGAAGTAGTGCCAGGCAGGGGCTTGCCAGGCCACATCCAGACTATGAGACCCTTCATGGCCAGTTCGGCCGCCTTGTGAAGCTCGACCAGTTGCTTTAGCTGGTCGCTCAAGGGCATCGGATGTTCGGTCCGAGTATATTGAGACCCGAACAATTTTTCCGTCGAGTTCCCTTCCTCGGCCTAGTATAACTCCACGGCATCCGATACACTACTGGGTAGATATGCGAACGCTCCTGGAGAGCTCCAAATTCGGGTAAGTAAAAGGAAAGTTTCCTTCACATGCTTGCTTTGCATAATGAATGCCTTACCCGCCGATATCTTCTTGACCACCTGAATCTCCTGGAGGGACTTTTGAGCTTCGACCTTGGCATTTTGTGCATTCTCGAGGGCCTTCGCAAGCTCAGACCCCTGCATCTTAGAGTCATGCTCCAAGGACTCGTATTTTTTGACGAAATCCTAGAGTTCTTGCTGAACCTCGCCGGCTCGGGCCTCTTGCTTCTCACGCTCAATGCGCTCCTGGGCCGCTCTGTCTTTGGCCTCGGACAGCGCCTTCTTCAGGGCCGCCACTTCGGTCGTGGGACCTAGCAAAATTCATGATGATCCTATGATGTAATAACCACTTTTTTCTTTATCAATATACAGACGGGGTATCACTTACCTTTGTTCTCTTCAAGGTGCCTCTTAGTAAGGCCGAGCTCTTCCTCGGACCGCTCAAGGTCCCGCTTCAGTTCGGAGACCTCCGCAGTATGAGCGGCAGCGGCCAGCAGCGAAGCCTGCTTATTAGCATAGACATATTCTGATTAGACTCCTGTGATTGTTATTTGATCCTCTGTTTGGCCTTTCTTTTCGAACACCAAACAGAGCATCAGGGGCTACTATCTATGCTGTGATATTTTCTCATAATTTGATTACTTACCTCAAAGCCTGTCAGGAGGCTGGCACAGGTTTCGGTCAATCCGCTTTTGGCAGACCGAACCTTCTCAACCACCGCACTCATGATAGTGCGGTGCTCTTCGCCAATGGAAGCACTGCGAAGTGCTTCCAGCAAGTTGTCCGATGCCTCTGGATGGACAAATGCCATCAGCATAGACGGCTCGCCCCCCTTAGCGAGGGGTCGACTGACAGAAACCGGAACCACTAGAGGTTCTGGCGTAGTATCCGGCTGGGGGCCGAACTTGCTGCAGCCCCCGTCATTCGAACCCATGGGAGTTTTACCCCCCATGCGCCCAACATCTGGGATGTCACCTTGGGATGCCCCCAGAATTATCTCCCATTGGTCCGGTGCCCTCTGAGACAACACCTCGATGTCGTCCGTGGGCCGGGGAGAGGTGGCTATCGGGAGTGAATCATTGTTCATCACCGACTGGCCCAAAGACTCATCCGAAGAGGATACATCGATGTGGGCTTTGTATGGACTGCACAATCATGTTTGACGTGATAAGAAGCAATGAAACAAAACATACCTGAACTATTATAGTATCCGGATACTTACGACTTCGCCAGGGCTTGTCCCTGGGCAACCACTCCTCGTCGCTGTAAGCGGCTGTTGTGGAGTGGTCCGGAAGGAGGGTCCTTCCCTTCTTGGACCCTTCGGCCTCTCCTGATGGGGTGGCCTTCCTTTTCTTGTCTCCCTCGGTTGGGGGGAGAACTTTCCTCTTCCTCCTCGTTTTCGTGGGAGGAGTGCGCCTCGGTGTTTTCGGACAATGAGTTCGATATAACCTTGCGCCAGAGACCTTTCCTAGTCCCCGCGGCCTTCTTCTTGGCCTTCTTCTCCGGCGCCTCATAGGGCGCCGGAACCAGCATCTTCGTTAAGAGAGCCCTTGCTGGATCTTTGGGCAGTGGGGCCGGATAATCGATCCGCTCCGCTGTCGCTACACAGTCCTGTTAAAATGGCGTGGAGGCTCAGATACCTCACATGATTATACTGGGGAAAAGAACATCTTATGAGATATAAAGAGCTTACCGGATTGGCAGGGCGCTTTGCGCTAAGACCGCGATCCTCGATAAGGGGAGGAGGTACCTCAGCGGCCTTGAACAACACCTTCCAGACGTCTTTGTGCGTTGTGTCGAAAAGTTCTCATAGTGTCTGGTGCTTGGCTAGGTCGAACTCCCACATATTGAATGCCCGTATTTGACACGGAAGGATCCGGCGGAAGAGCATGACCTGGACCATGTTGACAAGCTTGATTTTCTTGCTTATCATATTTTTAACACAGTTCTAGAGTCCGGTCAGCTCCATCGATGAACCCCAGGATAGGCCCTTCTATTTCCAGGAGGTGAGCCGCGTGGGGATGCCAGATGGAAATTCCGGGACCGCCACACAGTTGGTGTCGCGCGGCTCGGTGATATAGAACCACCCCGATTGCCACCCCTTCACGGTCTCCACATAGGAGCCTTCGAGCCAGGTGACGTTGGGCATTTTGCCCACCATGGCGCCTCCGTACTCCGCTTGCTGACCGACCACCACCTTCGGTTTCACGTTGAAGGTCTTCATCCACAGGCCGAAGTGGGGCTTGATGCGGAGGAAGGCCTCGCACACGACGATAAACGCCGATATGTTGAGGATGAAATGAGGGGCTAGATCATGGAAGTACAGCTCGTAGTAGAACATGAGCCTACGGACAAATGGGTGGAGGGGAAATCCCAGTTCGCAGACGAAGTGGGTGAGGAATACAACCCTCTCATGGGGTTCTGGAGTAGGGACGATCTGCCCCGCGTCTGGGAGCCGGTGCGCGATGTCTGCGGCCAGGTATCCAGCTTCCCGGAGCTTCGTAATGTTCTCCTCCATAACGGAGGAGTCCATCCACTTGCCTCCCGCTACGGACATGTTTGGGATGGCTTTGCGGAGAAGATGAGAACTTGGGCGCTGGAGCTCGAGTACGCGAGAATGGATGGGCAGGGGAAGAAGAAGGCGTGGGTGAAAAAGAGGAATCCTTGTCCCTTTATAAAGGCGGTAGAAACTGTGCGCCTCCCCACTTGCCTCATTAAATCGCTTATTCCCCAAGCGCCGCGATTGATTGCACGGTTGGGTTACCCGTACCAGTATTGATGAGAATCCCGTGTTAAGGGGAACACGATCTCTGCTTCGACAAGACGTGCCAATAAAACCGCCTCGCAACACGTGCAGTGGCAGGCTGGAAAAAACGGTTCATAATGACCGGACTGCGGCAGGATGTCAGGTTATGAAAAGTTGTCAGCAGATTAGATTTGTGGAATATTATACTCTCTATGGTGGGATGTGGAATTTGTTTTGCAGAGCCGGACACGATCCTTGTGTTCAAAATCTTCTATGGAGTATTCGGAGAAGGAACCCGCCTTGCAATGCCGAAGACAATCTGCGCGCCGAACTCGTCGTCATTGAAGCCTGGTTTAGGGGCTACCGAGGGAGTCCTGGATTAGGGGGTCCTCGGACAGCCGGACTATATACTTTGGCCAGACTGTTGGACTATGAATATACAATATTGAAGACTTCGTCCCGTGTCTGGGTGGGACTCTCCTTTGTGTGGAAGGCAAGCTCGGTGATTCGGATATGTAGATCTCCTTCTCTGTAACCGACTCCGTGTAATCCTAGCCCCCTCTGGTGTCTATATAAACCGGAGGGTTTAGTCCGTAGGACAACAACAATCATAATCATAGGCTAGCTTCTAGGGTTTAGCCTCTATGATCTAGTGGTAGATCAACTCTTGTAATACTCATATCATCAAGATCAATCAAGCAGGAAGTAGGGTATTACCTCCATTGAGAGGGACCGAACCTGGGTAAACATTATGTCCCCCACCTCTTGTTACCATCAGCCTTAGACGCACAGTTCAGGACCCCCTACCTGAGATCCGCTGGTTTTGACACCAACATAGATCTTTGTAGAGATCATAAATACACAAGATCAGATGAGAACCAGAAGACGACGATCCTTGGCAAGATCCTTGCCAAGGAAATCCACGAGACCCCCGACAAGATCCTTGCCGGGGATGACCGCGGCTCCATGGCAAGACCCTTGCCGGGCCCTTGGTAAGACGCTTGCCAAGGGCATCTGAGGAACCGCATCCAGGCCCACGTCTGCCAAGAGTCCATCGCCGCTCCCATGCAGCTGCTAGCTCAACCAGTTGGGCAGGCGTCTGGGGGGACAGATATGACAAAAGACGAGACACTTACTCATCCTCTGCCACCTCTTCCACTGCCTTCCTCTTCCTCCTCGGGCTAAGGGACCCGAGGTCGAAGATGACCTCCGCGTCGTTGTGTGCGGGAGGAGGGGAAGCAGGTGGAGTCCAAGGACGCTTGGATGAAAAAGAGGCAGTCGCTTTCTTCTTCGCTACCGTAGCCTACACCGCCTTCCCCGCCGCCGCAGCCCTCATCTGGCGGATGGACGCCTCCTAAGGTTGTTGCGGTTGTGCAGCTCTACCGGGCCGGACCAGCTCACCAGAGCTGGCCCACCGCAGGACACGCCCTCTCCCCATGGCTGGGGGGTCGACAGCCTCGACCTTCTCCCCGGACGACTCATCGACCTCATCTTCAATGAGAGGGGCCCCGGTGCCGGTGCTGCTGGCCTCCCCAGCGGATTCCGCCCACTAGGCAAGCTCCTTCTCCTCCGCGGCCGCCGCGGCCTCGTCCTCCACGCCTCCAGTGCTGCCGGCCTCCCTGGCGAGCTCTGCTTCCGCCGCCCTGGCGGCGATATAGTCCAGCTCTGCCTGGGTGATGTCCTGGATGAGCAGCGGCTCTTCGCGGACGTACTTCTCCGACAAGGTGTCGAAGAACTTCTGCACCTGATCCGCCTCCGGCTCGACCCAATTTGGGTCAAGGCCGTGCGCATTACAATCCGGCATCATGGCGATGATGTTGGTTTGAAGGGAGTTGTTGCTCAGCGGGACCACCCCCGCCGGCAACCCGAACAGGGGCCCCTTGGCGACCTTGCCGGCCTTCGCGAACTTGCCGGTCCTCTCGGCCCTGCCGTCGTGGTTCACATCGATCTGAAAGAGCCGCTGGCAGAAGTGGGTGTGCCCCATCACCATGAAGTTATGATTCAGGCGGGGGCGGAGCCGCATGAGGTCAGCCGCATTCCTGAAGAGCCAGGTCGGCCTCCCCTTGTTCTGCAGTGGAGCGATGCGGCGGCGGATGAAATCCGCCCCAATCATCTCCAAGGTGAGCCCGGCAAAGGTGAGGCGATTGATTCTTTTGATGGCGACCGTGAGCTTCCCATCCTGGGTGTCGACATCACCCTAGTCGTCTCTGCGAACCGGTGGCGCCTGGCGAACCTGGCAAAATTCCTACGGGTCCTCCTGCTCAATCCAACACCACCGGCTCCGCCACTCCTCCCACCTCTCCTTCTGAGCGCCCTCTAGATACGTCCCCTTCTCCAGGGTCCTTGGGATCCAGGCGACACAACTGGAAATGGCGCCTCCCCTTTGGATCCGAGGATAGAAGTAGTGGCGAAAAAGCGTCATGTTGGGATGCACTCCAGCGAAGCCCTCACGGAGATGGGCAAAAAGGGCCATGCACGCCACGGCATTTGGAGTTAAATCCAGAAGGTGTAAGTCATAGGTGTGCATGATATCGTTGAAGAAATCCGAGAAAGGGGGGCAGAGGCCGCAGGAAAAGTAGTCGACGAAGAATGGCTACCGATTCAGGCTGGCCTTGCAGAAATCGGCAGGGATGATGCATGTGGCCGGATGCCCCATCGTCTCTCCCCCCGTCTTACGCCCCCGCAGGGGCTTGAAGTTGTCCCGGAGGTGGACCGCGTCGACTGTCGAGGTAAAGTAGGCGAGATGCGTCCACCGCGCCGCCGACTCACTCTCTGATGGCTCCGTCCCCCCGGCGTCCTTGGCCACTCCTTTGCCTTTGCTGGTTTTGGGTGCCATGGCGGCTACGAGAGGTGAAGGAGGAAGGGCAGCGAAAATGCGGTGGCGGCGAGCAAGAGCAAGAGCTTGAGGAGGAAGAGGGAGGGGATGGCCATTCTGAGATTGGAGAAGGCATAGAGGGTAAATGAGCAGCGCGCCCGCGGTTATTCCTTTTTACGGGGAAGGCGTGGGCCGCCTCTTTACCATCTACTGCGATGTGACGCATGCATGCGGAAACCGCCCCACGCATGATCCCCACGTCATGCATGACCCCCCACGTCGCACATTCAACGTAGGTCGTGGGGAAGCGCAGCGGATGGAAAAATTACTGTAGTAAAAATCCACCCCGCCTGCCCACGCACCGTTCTGGGCCTAGCCCAACAGCGCGTCGCGCTTATGTGTGGCCCTGGCCCGGGGGCTCCTGTCGGTGTACAAAAGTAGGGGCTCTCCTTTTGCACCCATTTACTTGTGCACGGGCAGTCAGGGCCGCGCCCACGTCCGCACTGAGCAGGGGAGAGGAGGGATGTTGGAGCGCAAGACAGCCAGAGCAACGCCAAGACCAGGGGCGCAAAGAGAGCAAGACGGCGAGGTGGGTGAGGGAGTCCTGGACTAAGGGGTCCTCGGGCGTCCAGTCTGTTATCCATGGGCCAGACTGATGGGTTGTAAGACATGAAGGCGAAAGACTGCACCGTGTCCAGATTGGACTCTACTTGGCGTGGAAGGCAAGCTTGGCGATCGAAGATTCCTTTTTATGTAACCGACTCCATGTAAACCCTAGATCCCCTCGGTGTCTATATAAACCTAAGGGGATAGTCTGGAAAGGACACCACATATACTCATTACCATACCCACATAGGCTAGACTTCTAGGGTTTATCCATTACGATCTCATGGTAGATCAACTCTTATAATACTCATATTCATCAAAATCAATCAAGCAGGAAGTAGGGTATGACCTCCATAGAGAGGGCCCGAACCTGGGTAAACATCATGTCCCCCGTCTCATGTTACCATCGATCCTAGACGCATAGTTCGGGACCGCCTACCCGAGATCCGCTGGTTTTGACACCGACATTGGTGCTTTCATTGAGAGTTTCGTTGTGCCGTCGATGAAATGCTCAGTGGCTCACCTTGTCATTAAAGACAACGTTACCGCAGAGGTAGTTTTGGCCTCGGGCCAAACCCTCCGGCTGGGCGACTTTACTATGATCGCCCATTTGGCCGCGGAGCCGACGATGACCTCTCGGGCCATCGAAAATCCCCTTCGCATCAACTCCGAGCACTCCAAGAAGATGGATCCAGTTGTGTTTTCGTCCTTAAACGAGCTCCTAGATCACATCACCGCTTTGGGAATCGTCACAGATTACGATCAGATCAGGCCTAAAACCGATCAGGGAGAAACCGAAACTCCACTGGTCACCCACCAGATCGCGGCAGTCCTGGAGCAGGACGACGAGTCTTCTTCTGTATTGAAGATGGACTTTGTTCAGGTCGCCGTTCATGAAGAGCTGGATACTCATCAGCGAAAGGACGCAACCAGCCCTCCGAACATAGCATCGGACGGCGGTTCCAAACAATCAGAAGATATTCCGGAACCCGTACTGTCTAGTCTGGAAGGTCGGCGGACTCCAGACAACCGGTTTGGTCGGGGTTCAGATTTAATTCCACCCACCCACCCGGACATAAAGGCTCTCATGAGCATAAAATAGCAATCTCAGGAGAAGGTCCACCACTTTTGGGCCAGATTCCTCCTTGTCAAGGACAAGGTAAAAGATTGCCATGACGAGGACGCAATATCAGCATTCTGCAAAAACCGTGCAGACAAAGGAATCCTCAACGCCATCAATCGTCGCCGCATACTAAAATTTGCTGAATTAGCAACCATCGTACAAAAATACTACACGATGGAAAGCGCCTGGGAAACTCAGGCAGCTCGCTGGGAACCACCAGCCCCAACCCAACTTCCCCTACATGCGAAAAGGGCGTACCCTCGGGGCACGCCCAGTCCAACAGTCAAAAAACACAAAGCCACTATATGACACGGCACCGTTTTGGAAGGGTGGCTTGATGGCCCATGTGAAATACATACAACAACAGATACAGTGGTGTCGGGGGACTAATCCACGAACACCTATGGGATCGGCGGACCGAGTCCCTTTTGGTTCGGCGGGGGCGAGGGTCGCACGAAGAGCGGATCGAGGCGAAGCACACGAGTAGTTTACCCAGGTTCGGGCCGCACGGATGCGTAAAACCCTACTCCTGCTTTGTGGTTTGTATTGAGTTCTTGCTCGGGAGCGCGGAGTGCTACAGTACACCTCAGCAGCTAACGAGACCGAGCGTGAGTGTTCTCTTCCCCCTTCCTACGTTGCACATGGGCCTCCTTTTATATGCTCAAGGGGTCACCGACAGGTGGCAACATAGACAAGGGTAAAAATGGAAAGGTGTTGCGGTTGGTACAGCTACCTGCTACAGTGTATCATACCTAACCCTGACGGCAGGGGACAAGGGCATTAAATGCCCGTCTGCGTCGCCTAAATAGTGCAAAAGGGACCGTCAGGGACGCCACCACTCGCCACGATGGCAATCTTGTCAGTGCCGCTTGCCACCGCGCACCGCTGGCTGCACAGCCCCCCGCCACGTACGCCTGGAAGGGTCCCAGAGCGACACGTTGGTGGATGTGCTGGAGCGTGGGTGCAGAGTGGTGGCTTGCCGCGGCAAGCGCCTTGCCGCGGTCGTTGTCTTGTCGCGTCCGGGAGCTTGTCGCTCACCGGGCCTTTACGGGACGCGTGGCGCGTCGCGGCAAGTTCCTTGAGATGCCTTGGTTGGCCTTCCCGGCAAGCTCCTCTTGCCGGGGTCTTGTCTCCTTGGCTTGGATACTTTGTCATGCCTTGGTTGGCCTTCCCGGCAAGCTCCTCTTGCCGGGGTCTTGTCTCCTTGGCTTGGATACTTTGTCCTTGAATGGCTCCAAAGGGACCACGGAGGACCTTGGCGGTCACCCAGCAAGCCTTGCCGCGGGATGCCACGACTGCCCATGCACAAGTTCGTGATACTAGGGTACCCCTACTCTAGTACACCGACAGGAGCCCCCGGGCCTGGGCCATACACGGTGCCGAGCGCCATTGGGCCAGGCCCAAAATAGGGCACGGGCACGCGCGGCTTGGGTTACGCCGTATCTCTCCCCGTATCCACCACGCCCTCCCCGAACGGCACGCGTTGAACGCGGCATCGTGGGAGAAATCGTGGGTGGTTTCTTTATTCGGAAAGGCGGAACGTCCGCCCCTTCCTCTTTATAAGCATGGGAAACAAGGGTAGTTCGCCCATTCGCCGGTTGCTACTCCAATCTCGGAAACCTCCGCCGCTCCCTCGTCTTCCCAAAGCTGAAAGAGAGCAGCGCCCCGCCCCCCATCGCCACCAGCACCACCAACGCGGTCGACCTCCTCCACCACTTCCGCCATGGCTCCGAGAGCCGACAAGGGGAAGGTTGTGAAGTCGACCGAGGCGCAGCGGCTTGCGGCGCTGCGAAAGGAGCGGGCAATCTTCCCCCCCAAGCTCGCCGCGAGGGAGCTGAGGGAGAATTACTACCTCTTCTGGTCGACGGAGACGCGAGCGCATCCGCGCACGAAGGTACTTCCAGCCGCCGCTTGGAAAACGGCTCCAAATGGATATTGTTTCTTCGCCTTGTTCTTCTACTGCGGGCTCTGCCCGCCTTTCTCTGAGTTTTTCTGCGATATTATGAACACCTACGGGTTTCGCCTCCTTGACTTCACCCCAAGGCTGTTTTGACCATGGCAGTTTTCGCACATCTCTGCAAAAACTTTGTCGGAGTCTATCCCAATGTAGCCCTTTTTCACCACTTCTTTATGCCCCGAGTAGAGAGAGGAGAGCCTTTATCCGACGGAATAGCCTGGATCTCGAGGGCCGGCAAGAAGGACACTTATCTGGAGGGAGAGTTCCACGGCAAGTGGGAGGAATGGAGAGCAGACTGGTGCTGGATTGTCGAGGAGAACTCGCAGCCGTTTACCGCCCGGCGCCAAGCCCCAGTAGCACGCGACAGCGATTGGAGTGACGTGGCCCCGGAAGACGATAGGCTGAAGAGTGCCGTCACCCGGATCCAACGCCTCAGGCTTGCCGGGCTCACTGTAGGCGCTGTTGGCGCAGATTTTCTTCGCCGCCGCATCGCCCCCCTGCAGGAATAGGGGAGACCCGCCTGGGAATTCAAGAATGCGGCGGATATCATGAGGCTGCGTCCGGGCCTCAACTTCAACTTCACTGTTCTGGAGCTTAACGCGATGCTCCAGGAGCTGTTCAAGTACGACCCTCAACATCCCGAAGTGTTCAGGTTGCCGAGGGGTGTCGTTCCGCTGTGCAACAACTCCGCGCTTGACCGCATCCGTGCAATGATGCCGCTGTGCGATTCGCATGGAATTGTCCCAACTTGGCAAGAGTCTGCAGACAACGTCGTGCAGGAGTTCTTTGATGGCTTGGTAGAAGTGCCGGTCTGCTCCGACGAAAAGAATAGCCTCACCCGCGACACCACCGATGCGGAGATGACACGCATCGCCACTAGGCTGGAAGAGGCGGCGGCAGCCGCAGCCGCGGGCGAATTTGGATTCACCATGGAGGAGGCAGAGGCAGCAGAGGCGGCAAGCCGTGCCGAGCGAGAGGAGCTCATTGGCGAGAAAGAGCTTGCCGGGCATGACGTCGGGTCGAGCGAGCCTGCCGAGGACACGAGCGGCTCATTGGAGATCAACTCCTCTTCCTCATCATCTTCAGGCAGCTCGCCGCAAGCAGAGCCTCCATCCCCACCAAGAAGGCATCTCTGCAAGGCCGGGGACGTAGCGGGGCAGCGGGCGAGTGAACAGCCGCCGCGCCGCGCGACACGCTCCACCGCGGCAAGCACTGTTGCCGCGGGAGCATCTCACGCTGCTGCGGCAACTGGAGCGGGGTCCACCCGGACCACCGCTTCTGCTCCTGCCGCTTCTCATGCCGCGGCGGCCGCCGGAGCGGGGTCGTCTCAGACCACCACCACTGTTCCCGCCAAGCGGCCAAGGGAAACTAATCCTCCGCCTCCTCGCGCCGGGCGTGAGCCGGACTTCGACTTCTCCGCGTTCAGCTCCGACGAGGAAGAAGAAGAGTAAGATTCTCTTGTTGTACTTGTAGTTCTTCAATTCTTGCTGTTTTGTCTTGTATCTCATTTGCTTTACTCTGAACTCATCCCTTTTTAGGACTCTGGCCCAGAGAGCAGCGAAGAGAGCCAAGGTCCCGGTGATTGTCATCGAGGACGAACCCACCGCGACAGCAGGGGGTCCGTCCGAGACAACCTTGCCGGACCCGGCAACTGTCCTCCAGAGCAGCCCCCAGCGTAAGTATATGGTTCGCTTTCCGCTGTTAGGCGCACATGGATACTCTTTCTTTGCTGACATCTGACTGTTGGTTTGTGTAGGAGCAGAGCAGCCCCACCAGGAGCGCGCGGAGGCCGCCCCCGAAATGCCAAGGGAGAGTCCTCCGGCAAGGAAGAGTTCTCCGGCAAGGGAGAAGTCTCCGGCAAGGGAGAGTTCTCCGGCAAGGGACAGCACCAGCGGCCCTCCGGCGGCGGAGACCACGACTACAGAACCCGGTACAGGTAATCTTCTTTTCAAAGCTTCCCTTGGGTTCTTCTTCTTTTTGGGTATTTGCTTGACTTTTCTCACTTTTTCGGCCATCAGACCCATCTGCTGTGGAGCCGATGAAGACCGAGGTTGCTGCCGACGACGCCGCTGCCACTGAAGAAGCAGCCGGCGCTGATGATCCCGCCGGCGACGAGGCCGCCAAAGCTGCCGCCGCAGCAACTGGCGAGGGGTCTGGCGATCGCACTGACGGCCCCGAGGCCGCAGGAGCGCCAGGCGCTACGTCGACCGCCGACCCATCTGCCGCTGCCGCAGTGCCAGGCTTCGAAGAGCCCCAGCCAGGCGTCTACTTGAAGGCCGGCGATGGCGTCTTCATCAACCTCCCCTGGGCGTCAAGCTCCAGGGCGCCGGTCGAGGGAGAGAGCTTTGATGGAGAGGTGCTCGCCTCTGCTGGGCTAACGCTGGTTGACGCGCCGAGCAGCAGCAGCACCGAGCCTGAGGAGGAGCGGATGCTGCGGAAGCTGGTGTCGCTCTATCGTGCCCGGCAAGCCAAGCTGGAATCCCGCGAGGCGCTTGTTGCGAAGGCGGGAGTGGACATCGAAAAGCGCGCGGAGGAGCTCCGAGGTCTCAACCAGGAAGCTCTCCGGTCCCTGGCAGAGGAGCGGGAGCAACTCGCCGAGGAGCAGAAGGCCTTCCTCCTCGAGAAGGCTGAAGTCGAAGAGCAACAGCGGCTTGCCGCTGAAAAGCTATCTGCGCAGGAGGGCGAGCTGGTGCAGCGGAAGGTCAACCTTGACGCCCACGAGGAGGAGGTTGCCGCGCGCGAGCGAACATTCGGCGGAGCCCTCAAGCAAGCGGAGGATGCTGCCACAGCTGCCGAGGCCGCCAAGAAGGAGCTGGAGACGAAGGTGGCGCAGCTAGAGGCCGATCTCAAGGCGAGCGGTGAGGAGCTTGCCGCGCTCAAGCATGAGCGGGAGAAGGATGCCTACAACCACTCAGAGCTGCAGGCTCGTCTCACCGAGAAGGGCAAGGAGCTCAGCGCCGCCAAGGACTCCAACGCAGATCTTGAGTTGAAGCTGACTACTTTGACCAAGACGCTGGACAGTGCCAGGGAGCAGGAGGTGGCCTTGAAGGAGGAGATCAAGGCCGACAAGGTGCTGCTGGCGAATGCTGCTGCCGCCCAGAATGCTTTTAGGGAGAATGTGGAGCACTGGACGGAGGGTCTCGTGAAAGCTGCCGCAGATATCGATAGGGAGCTGGCGCAGCTGGGGGTGGAGGATCTCGGGTATCCCTCTGATGAGAACCTCCAACCCAGCGCCAAGCTCACCTTATCCTTCAAAGGCGTGGCGACGGCCCTCCAGCAGCTCCGGGAGAAGATCCCAAAGCAGCTGGCCGACGAGTCGCGCAAGATCTGCGCGGGAGCTCTTCAAAAAGTGTTGGTGAAGGTGGCCTTCCGCAACCCGGGCCTCAACCTCACCAACGTCCTCAAGACCCTGCCGCCGGATGCTGATCTGGAGGCGCTCAAGACCCTTGTCGCACCCATTGTGGACAAGGTGAGCGGGATCAAGAGGATTGAGGGCGATCGCGTAGACTAGGCCGCCCGTTTTCTTCTTTTCTTGTCGCTGCTGGTCATGTTATGAGAACAATCTGTTAGAGCCGCGATAAGATACCTTGTAATATAACTCTATTCCGGGTAATGATTGCAATGTTATTCCCTTTACTTGATTCGTCCCTTTGTATGTTTTTGCCCTACGCTTTTAGGGAACTTGCCGGTGTAGGCAGCTTAGCCGCGAGCGCTGAGTGCGGGACGTCAGCAGCCTGCTGGCGGTGCCTCTACCGACAAGAAACCTTGTCGCAACTAGTCGCAGCTCACTTAAGTTGTTGAGCGGACTCGGAACAAAGTAAGGGCGCAACTAGCTATGAGTTGGTTCCTCTACGCACAGGTTTTCCATACAAAGTGCAGTCGTTCAAGGGAGATAACTTAAAAATTTAAAATATCTGATTGCTCAAACTTTGGCAACTTAGCTTTTCTGTTGTTTGCTTCCCGGTAAGGCGAAACTTCCTTGAACGACGCCTGGTCCATACCATTATCTTCTCCTTTCCCCCCCGGCAAACTTGTGGGCGAGGGAACCTTCCTTTCCTTGAGAAAAAAGAAAGAGGAGAAAATAAAGATATGGAGCCTTACGACTCGTTATTGTTTACCGGGGAGTAGGTGCTGCACAAAGTGTCAGATCACATATGCAAAAAATAGAAAGCATGAAATTGACAAGATGTGCGGAGCATATGAGCTTTACTTATGCACGGGGTCTGCGCCCGGCTTCATACAAAGGATTACATGCAACAGCGGCAAGACTTGTACAAAAGGTGGTTGCCGGAACAGGTTCCGGCAACCGCGCCTTACGGGTAAAACTTACGAAGATGCTCAATGTTCCAGGAATTGCTCACCGGAATGCTATCTTCGGTCTCAAGGCGGACAGCGCCAGGCCTAGTGACTCGTTTCACTCGGTAAGGGCCTTCCCACTTCGGCGTCAACTTGTTGGAATTCTTGGCGGACTGAACACGCCGAAGAACAAGGTCGCCTTCCTCGAGACTTCTGGCGTTAACTTTGCGGCTATGGTAGCGGCGCAAAGCTTGCTGGTAGCGAGCAGCTCGTACAGCAGCCTGAAGACGGTCTTCCTCAAGGAGTAGCGCGTCATCTTGTCGCAGCTGCTCTTGCTCAAGCTCATCATAAGCGAGCACTCGAGGTGACCCGTATACGAGTTCCGTGGGGAGAACTGCCTCTGCTCCATAGACTAGAGCGAAAGGTGTCTGGCCAGTGGCTCGATTTGGCGTCGTCCTGATCGACCAAAGAACCACCGACAGCTCCTCGATCCAGTTTCTTCCGCACTTGTGCAGCCTGTCGAAAGTCCTGGTCTTGAGCCCACGCAGCACTTCAGCATTTGCCCTCTCCGCTTGACCGTTGCTTCTCGGGTGAGCAACAGAAGCGAAGCAGACCTTGGCGCCAAGATCTTGGACGTACTGCATGAAGGCGCGGCTCGTGAATTGCGTACCGTTGTCGGTGATTATCCTGTTAGGGATCCTGAAGTGGCAAACAATCGACCTGAAGAACTTGACTGCTGACTGTGCTGTCACCTTCCTCACTGCCTCCACTTCCGGCCACTTTGTGAACTTGTCGATTGCAACGTACAAGTACTCAAAGCCCCCGACTGCTCGGGGAAAGGGGCCGAGGATGTCGAGCCCCCAGACCGAAAATGGCCAGGATAAAGGGATCGTCTGGAGAGCTTGAGCTGGTTGGTTTATCTGCTTGGAATGGAACTGGCACGCTTCACACTTAGTTACTTGTGCAGTTGCATCCTGGAGGGCTGTCGGCCAAAAGAAACCTTGCCGGAATGCTTTGCCGGCAAGTGCTCTTGCGCCAATGTGGTGACCACATATGCCTCCATGTATCTCTGCCAACAGCTTTTGTCCGTCTTCCCGGTGAATACACTTCAATTTCACACCGTTGAGTCTTCTTCTGTACAGTGTGTTGTCGACAAACTGGTACATACTTGACTGCCGGGCTACTCTTTCCGCTTCTTCTTGCTCTTCGAGAAGTTCTCCTGTCTGAAGGAAACGAACAATCTGCTGTGTCCACGCTAGAGCTTGTGGCTCGACAACAAGGACTAAAGGCAAATCTGCTGCTGCGGGAACATCCGCTTCTATGGCGAGAACCTGCGGCTCTGCCGGAGCTTGACGTTCCCCGGCAAGCTTGCCGGAGCAAAACTTGTCGGAGCTTCTGCTTCAACGGAACAAACCCTAGGGCTTGCCGGAGCAGACTGCTCCTCAGCGCTCTTGGCATTGATCTTGGGGACCTTCTTGGCGGCGGCTTCGGGAAGCTCTGCCGGAAAATAGTCACCAGAAATCAACTTCCTCCTCTTGCTCTGTCCAGTTGATGGCGTTATAGACGGTTGAGTCAGCTTGAGCACAAAGATCCCTGGTTCCACAGGTAACTTAAGTGTGGCGCACTTTGATAGGCCATCGGCAATGGCGTTCTGAGCTCTTGGAACATGCTCCATCTGTAGGCCGTTAAAGTGCTCTTCTAGCTTTCTCACTTCGTGGACGTAGGCTTCCATCAACGGACTCTGATAGATCTTACTCACTTGATGGACGACAAGCTGCGAGTCACCCCTGACAATGAGCTTCTTGATCCCAAGGTCTGCCGCGATCCTGAGACCGGCAAGCAAGCCTTCATACTCTGCAGTATTGTTTGTTGCTTGCTCCTTGGGAAAGTGCATCTGGACTACGTACTTGAGGTGCTCTCCGGTGGGTGCGACAAGCAGCACGCCAGCGCTGGCGCCTTGCAGCGAAAAGGCACCATCAAAGTACATCAGCCACTCTTTGCTTGCTTCCTCGACGGGGATGCTCATTTCTAGAATTTCTTCATCTGGTGTTGGCGTCCATTCTGCTATGAATTCTGCCAATGCTCTGCTTTGGATAGTTGAAGTACTCTCAAACTTGAGGCCAAAGCTTGACAGTTCCAGTGCCCACTCAACAATCCTGCCTGTTGCTTCTGGATTCTGTAGTATCCTCTTCAGCAGAAAACGAGTGACAACTGTGATCTCATGTGCTTGGAAGTAATGGCGCAGCTTTCTCTAGGCCATGAGAAGGCCGAAAAGCAATTTATGCACGCCAGAGTACCTTGACCTAGCCCCCTGCAGAAGGGAACTGACAAAGTAAACTGGGCGCTGTACCATTCTCTTCTGTATCTCCTCGCGCGTCTGCGTAGATCCATACTTGTCGGGACCAGAGCTTGTCGGGGAAGCCCCCTACTTGTCGCTGGATGCGCCTGCCGTGGTTGCTGGCTAGTCATCTGCCTCCCTCTCTGCTACTAACGCAGCACTAACCACTTGATTGGTTGCCGCTATATATAGCAGCAACTTCTCTTGTGGCTTAGGTGCGACAAGTGTTGGAGTGGAGGAGAGGTATCTCTTCAAGTCTTGCAGCGCAGCCTCCGCTTCCGGAGTCCATTTCATTGGACCTGCCTTTTTCAATATTTTGAAAAACGGCAGGGCGCGCTCAGCAGACCTAGAGATAAACCTGCTGAGAGCAGCCACGCAACCGGCAAGTCTTTGTACATCCTTGACGCGCTTTGGTGCTTCAATCTGCTCAATGGCCTTGATCTTGTCGGGATTGGCTTCGATTCCCCGCTGAGACACGAAGAACCCGAGAAGCTTGCCGGAGGAGACTCCAAACACACACTTCTCGGGGTTGAGCTTGAGGCTGATCTTGCGCAGATTTGCAAAGGTCTCGTCTAAATCTTGAATCAGAGTTGCCTTGTCCTTGCTCTTGACCACTATGTCATCCATGTAGGCTTCTACATTTCTGTGTATTTGTGGCTCAAGAGCGACATGGACTACCCTTGCAAATGTTGAACCAGCATTTTTTAAACCGAAAGGCATCCGTATGAAACAGTACGTGCCACATGGAGTGATGAATGCAGTCTTCTCCTCATCCTCTTCTGCCATGAAGATCTGATGGTATCCTGAGTATGCGTCAAGAAATGAAAGCAAGTCACATCCGGTCGTGGAGTCAACAATCTGGTCAATGCGCGGCAAAGGAAATGGGTCTTTGGGACAAGCTTTGTTAACATCGGTAAAGTCGATACAAAGTCTCCATTTCCCGTTCGCCTTGCGCACGACTATAGGATTGGCCAACCACGTAGGATGGAGCACTCCTTTGACAAGGCCTGCTGCTTCCAACTTCTTGATCTCTTCTGTGATGAATTCTTGGTGCTCCACTTCTTGCTTCCTAACCTTCTGCTTGACGGGCCGCACGTGAGGACAAACGGCAAGATGGTGCTCAATTACTTTCCTGGGAACACCGGGGATGTCATACGGTTGCCACGCAAACACGTCAACGTTCGCCCGTAGGAAAGCAATGAGCGCGCTTTCTATTTAGGGTCGAGAGTGGCACTGATGGTGAAGGTACCACCAGTGCCGTCCTCCTTGGCGGACACCTTCTTGGTCTCTGGTGGAGCTGCCATTGTCTTCTTACACTTGCCGGTGGAGCTCGATGGTGCGTCCTCGACGGCAGCGCAGCACTCCGAAGAGGTGCGCTTGCCGGAGTGGGCATCAGAACTCTTGCCAGACTTGGTCTTCTTCTTCCCCCCGGGAGCTTCAACGGCAGGTGACCTGCGATCTGTTGCGGCTGCCGCTTCCCGGTAGATCTTGTCGGCGCAGATAAGAGCATCCTTCTTGTCGCCAGGGACAGAGATGACGCTTATCGGGCCTGGCATCTTCAGCATGTTGTATGCATAGTGACAGGCTGCCATGAACTTGGCGAGTGCTGGACGGCCGAGTATCCCATTGTAAGGCAATGGAAAATCGGCAACGTCAAAAGTTACCCTCTCAGTCCTGAAGTTCACCTCGCTGCCAAATGTTACTCGCAACGTGACCTTCCCCTTCGGCTTGCTCCTTCCCGGGTTGATTCCTTGGAATGTGCCGGTCTCTTCAAGCTCGCTGTCAGGGATCTGGAGTTTCTGGAGTACAGCAGAGGAGATCAGGTTCAAGCCGGCCCCGCCGTCAACTAGCATCTTAGTGACCTTGAGGTTGCGGATAGTTGGTGAAACCAACATCGGCAAGCACCCGACCGCAGTTGTGCGATCAGGGTGGTCCTCAATATCAAAGATGATAGGCGTGCTGGACCATTTCAGATGCTTGCGTGACTCGACAGGTGGTTCCGCCGCATTGACTTCCTGCACCCACTGCTTGAGTTGGCGGTGCGAAGTATGCAGAGAAGCACCGCCGTCAACGCACAAGACCTCTGTGGCTTTCTGGAACTCCTGCTCACTGGTCTCGACATCATCCATGTCTTCGTCATCATCGTCATCTTCATCCTTGTCGCGGCCGCGGGGAGGTCTGTCTCCTTGCCGCTGCTTGGCCTTGCCGTGGCGTCCTCCCCGGCCGGCGCGCTTCTTGCCGGATTCTCCAGCGCCTCCTTGGGCCCTCTCCTTGTCGCGCCGCTCGTATTCAGCCTTTTGCTGCTGGACAAGCTGCTCGACCTTCTTGCAACTCTGGAGGTCATGGCCCTAGGTGCGGTGGATCTTGCAGTACTGCTTGTCAGTGCCGTCCTGCTTGTCGGCGACCGCCACAGTCTGGCAGATGGTGCATGCGGCAATCTCCTTGCTGGAGCTACCAGCTTTGGCTTTCTTGGCGCCACCTTCGTTGGTGGACTGCTCAATGACTAGCACATCTTTGCCTTTCTTCTTCCTGTTGTTCCGTCGCCGGTTTTTCTTTGCCGGGGTAGCATCCTCGCTGTCAGATCCTCCTGCTCCTGTATTCTCTCCGGGGAGTTTCCTCCCTTCCTCAGCACGTGCACACTTGTCGGCCAGGGCATACAGCTCACTGACGTCTCTGATCTTGCACATCGCCATCTCCTCCCGCATCTTGCGGTTACGCACGTTCCGATGGAACACGCTGATGACCGCGGCAGGGTGGACATTTGGGATGTTGTGCTGTACATGGCTGAATCTCTGAATGTACTTGCGCAGGGGCTCTCCTTCCTTCTGGGCGAGCAGATGAAGGTCACTCTCTTGGCCATGAGGTTTGTGGCCGCCTGTAAAGGCACCGACAAACTGATGGCATAGGTCTGCCCATGAGGATATGGAGTTGTCCGGCAAGTGCATGAGCCAGGACCTGACATTGGGCTTGAGCACCAGCGGGAAGTAGTTGGCAAGGATCTTGTCATCCCGTCCCCCAGCAGCCTGCACCATGATGGTGTAGATGCTGAGGAACTCCGACGGATGCGACTTGCCGTCGTACTTCTCTGGTACGTCTGGCTTGAAATTCTTCGTGCTGGGCCACTGGACTTGCGGCAGCTCACGAGTAAACGCTGGGCAACCTACCGCGTACGGCAAGTCGCCTGGTTCCCCTGGCGCGTGCATGTCGACAGAGGGCCCAGCGCGCTGGTCCAATTGACGTCGCGCTTCTCTTCAGCGCTCGATGCGAGTACGAGCGTCTTCTTGATGTCGTTCGTGAAGAACTTGGCGCTGATCCCGACGAGCTCGTGGATCTGATGACGTGGTGGAGTCGCTGTCGAGGTGGATCCGGCGAGTCGGCGATCTTGGCCTTCGGGGCGGAGAGTGCACAGTGGTTGCACCCCCACCGGTCTTGTCGCCACCGGCTCGTGCCTGGCTTACTTGCCGCGGCTGCGACGTGCTCGACTGCCGTTAAGTGTCGCCGTTGGCGAAGCCGATGAGACTCTGAATGGTGGCCCTCCAGTCGTCGATCTTGTCTGCCGTTGGAGGGTATTCCAGGAGCAGTTGAGCTCGCGCCAAAGCTTCTGCTGTAGTGGCGGGTGGCGGTGGCAAACGGTGCGAAGAGCGGGATATGCTCGGACTTCTAACTATGTTAGAAGGAGCAGTATCCCGTCCAGGCGACCGTGCCTCGCTCGTGCCAGCATTTTGGCGTGCATGCTGGTCTTGAGCACTCCGAGATCCACCAGCTCGATCTTGGTCCAGCAAACGCATGGTACCGTGAGTACCATGACGCTGCCGGTCCTGCGCCTCCTGAGATGGGCGCGGTGCATGTACGGACGCCGAGGTCTTGGAGTGCGCCCGGTCGTTGTGGGAGCCGGCTACGCCGCCGATGGGCAGCGCAGCCTTGTCCTTGGACCTGGCAGCACCGTGAGCTCCCTCGTCGATGCCCGTTCTTCCGCCGGCGTCTGCCCCATCAGCCGTTTGCTCCGGCGGTGGTGGGTTCGGCGCGGACGGAGCAGCCGCCTCCGAAGCCTTCTTCTTCGGCGGCATGTCGATGAAGATGATGAAGATCTAGCTCGTGTGAACGCCGGATCTGGTTCACACAACCTCGATCCCCCTACCTGGCGCGCCAAAGATGTCGGGGGACTAATCCACGAACACCTATGGGATCGGCGGACCGAGTCCCTTTCGGTTCGGCGGGGGCGAGGGTCGCACGAAGAGCGGATCGAGGCGAAGCACACGAGCAGTTTACCCAGGTTCGGGCCGCACGGATGCGTAAAACCCTACTCCTGCTTTGTGGTTTGTATTGAGTTCTTGCTCGGGAGCGCGGAGTGCTACAGTACACCTCAGCAGCTAACGAGACCGAGCGTGAGTGTTCTCTTCCCCCTTCCTACGTTGCGCATGGGCCTCCTTTTATATGCTCAAGGGGTCACCGACAGGTGGCAACATAGACAAGGGTAAAAATGGAAAGGTGTTGCGGTTGGTACAGCTACCTGCTACAGTGTATCATACCTAACCCTGATGGCAGGGGACAAGGGCATTAAATGACCGTCTGCGTCGCCTAAATAGTGCAAAAGGGACCGTCGGGGATGCCACCGCTCGCCACGATGGCAATCTTGTCAGTGCCGCTTGCCACCGCGCACTGCTGGCTGCACAGCCCCCGCCATGTACGCCTGGAAGGGTCCCAGAGCGACACGTTGGTGGATGTGCTGGAGCGCGGGCGCAAAGTGTTGGATGTGCTTGCCGCGATCGTTGTCTTGTCGCGTCCGGGAGCTTGTCGCTCACCGGGCCTTGCCGGGACGCGTGGCGCGTCGCGGAAAGTTCCTTGAGATGCCTTGGTTGGCCTTCCCGGCAAGCTCCTCTTGCCGGGGTCTTGTCTCCTTGGCTTGGATACTTTGTCCTTGAATGGCTCCAAAGGGACCACGGAGGACCTTGGCGGTCACCTGGCAAGCCTTGCCGCGGGATGCTGCGACTGCCCGTGCACAAGTTCGGGATACTAGGGTACCCCTACTCTAGTACACCGACAAGTGGCAACCCACACCCTTAGAGCATGTTGGATACTACGACAGGTATCCAAGCGCGGGGAGAACATCCTTATCAAGGACGCCCCAGAACAACACCCCCCTAGAAGCGGACTAAATCTCATTTATGAGGACACACTCCACAAAATGGAAATAGATAGGAGCCGCATCAAACAAAGTAACACAACCTTCCTGGGAATTATTCCTTGTCGAGAGGCGCGGTGCGTGGGAAAAATCACACTTGACGTGGTATTCAGATCTCCGGAGAACTATCGGTCCGAAGAAATAACCTTCCAAGTGGCCCCTTTCAGCAGCGGATATCACACCCTGTTGGGGCGGGATGCTTTTACACGCTTCCAAGCTATACCTCACTACGGAAATATGAATCTCAAAATGCCCGGACCAAATGGTATAATCACTCTCGTCAGTGATACGGACATAGCACTCCGCGCTGAAAACAAAACCGCATCCCTGGCCTTAGAGGCACTATCCGAAGCCCTCACGGCCGAATAATTAACCGCACTACACTCCAAAGTGGACATGGACGATGTGATCCTCGACAAATGTCCCAAATTCACCTCGTTCAAACCGGCAGAAGAAATAATCAAATTCCAGGTCCACCCAATGGACCCCAAGAAGACAGCATCCATCGGAGCTCAACTGAACCCAACAGTCGACGCCGAACTACGAGAATTTCTGCGTGAAATCTGGGACATATTTTCCTGGCACCCTTTGGATATGCCAGGAATCCCATGCAAGTTGGCCGAGCATAGCCCCAACATATTAAAGTGATTTAAACCAATCAAGCAAACACTTCAGCGCTTTTCCGAACCTAAGCGACAAAGCCATGGGGGAGGAGCTGGTCAAGCTCATCGAGGCCGGATTCACTAGAGAAATCAAGCATCCGGACTGGCTGGCAAACCTAGTAATGGTACCAAAGAAAGATAAATCCTAGCGCCTATGTGTCGATTTCAAGGATCTCAACAAGGCTTGCCCTAAGGACCCCTTTCCCCTTCCCGCATTGATCAAATCATCGACCCCACCGCAGGACACGACTCACACTACAAGAAATATGTCAACTTGTGACCACCACTATTGGTCACTGAAAGGTCACAAATTTCCATTTGCGACCTTTTTGTGACCAAAAACAGAAGGTCACAAGCTGGCGGTCATAAACTGACTATAGCGACCTTTCTTCTGGAATGGTCGAAGACGTTTACGACCAAAATATGTCCACTATGGCGTTTTGGTCACTAGCAACCTCCCCAAGCCACGTAGGCATCCAGCGTGGCAAGCTGATGTGGCACAAGATTCAGCCTGGTCCAATTCAGTTGTCTACATGGGCCTAGTCCATTAATTCAGCCTTTCTATATTTTTTCTGTCAATTTTTGGTCGACTCCATGGGCCTGGCCCAACATTGCAGCCTTTTTTATTATTGGGCCTTGGCCTTTTCGACTAAATAATTATAATTTCCTTTTTTTATTAAATGGGTCCACCAGTCAGATGGGTCCCAGTTGTCAGGTTTGGGTCTGGTAAGTGAGTCCCATCTATCAGGCTCATATTCTTCATATTTCAACTAGTATTTAACTTGGCAGACAAAAGCACACATGATACTTCAAATAAGACCAACCAGATCACGTTGCCAATACATATGACCATGTGTAATATAGTACTTTAAAAGATCTACATGTGTAACGAGCTCTACAAGTGTGATACAATACTGCTTTACAAGAAAATGACGACATGCCGGACTCGCTGGACAACCATAGTCAAGGCTGGGAACAAACAAAACGGCAACATGGCTTCCTCTGTCAGGGCTGCCGGTGCTGCTCCTTCCCCGCCGCCGCCGCACAGGTGAATTTCCTGCACAAGTGAAATTGGACTGAAGCTGTAAACTTGTTTATACTCCTGTACTGTGTTTGGAATGAATTTGGAGTACAAGGAAACAAAACAATATCTGGACTGTGTTTGGACTAAATTTGGAGTACTCCTAGACTGAATTTGGACTGAATTTAACTGAAACAATGATCAGGACAATGAATAGTACACAAAACATTATAGTCCAGAACCATATGTGACGGACGGTACCCCAACATTACACAAAGGATGGTCAATGATCAAGACTAGTGTGCAATGATATATACCTTTGGTGACCGGGCTAGAATAATGGACCATAGCCTGAGGATCATGACGTTCGTCGTCTTGACGTACTCGTGCACCTTCTTCATGATGTGCTGTGCCTCCACTATACTCTCCATCGTCATCTTGTCCGAGGACTTGTCGATGATCACCTCTGAGCATATCTCACCTATCTTTCTCTGCTTGGCCCAGACCATCGCGCCCACCGCTAGTAGCAAGGATGCTGCCAGTGCATAACCGACCCACTCACTGCAATAGAAAAGATGAAACTTGCATATTATTCCAAGTCCCATTTTCAACTTGAGTACACACAAATATGTAACCAGGATTCAATGAAAATGATGCTTATAATCTTAATGATGCACTAAGCAGACTAACGGAAATATATATGGGAGGTATTCAGAAACATGTTTAATGGAAATATCCAGCTTGGAGATATTCAGAAGCATGATACTGCTAATCATGTACTTATGCTGAGAATATTTATGCCTGCATGTTCAGAATATATACTCTACTCAGCTTTACTAAGAAATATTGTTAAATCTTGACAAGTTAAATCTTGTTCGGTCTTGTTAAATACTCCAAGCAATTAATCCTACTGCGACTGCATTTTGAGTATAGTTACTCCAAGCAACTCTCTTGGACGAGTACTAACTAGAAAGAGCACCATGGGGACGGGGAGGGTTGGATGGAAATCTCACCAGGATGAGGTCGAAGATGAACCAGGAGGTGCCGAAGAGGAACACGAACAGGGACAGCAGGAACGGCATGAACTCCGGCCCTCTTCGACCAACCTCTGCACAAGCACAACCACACGCATGTCTCATGATTCAGTAGTCAGCGCGTACACCAAACTGTTGACTGTGGATTTCAAAAATGTGTGCGTGCGTACCGTCAAGACGGCGATCCGTGAAGCTGATCGTGACGTTAACGCAGGGCACGGCGATGGTGCCAAGCCGCGATGCCGCCGCCGAGGACGACGAGGCAGAGGACTAGGATGCCCGCTCGCAGTCGGTGGTGGCGACCAGGAACATACAAAGAGTATAAGAACAAACAAAGCTCATGGTTACACTTAATTCACATTTTCTAACTCTCTTTTTACATGTATAAGATGCTAGAAATAAGATGTAGAGTTTTCAAAAAATAATCAGCATACTTGCATTTTGCAATGCTACTGTGTGCACTGGACAACAATCATTTATGGACTTAATTCAAAACACTTGTAACATAACAGAAGCAGGGTGAACAGGGTACCGCATTTGATACCAACTGAGAACACTTATTACATAACAAGACAAGAGCAAAGTGAACTTAGTGTTGCAGTGTTGTTTAAGAGAGCGGCTCGTTCAATTTAAATTCACACCGAATGAGGCCAGAACCAACTTACATGATCTGGTATAAATCTACCAAATACCCTATTTCAGCAACATCACAGAACACACGAACTAAACCTAACATACAAGTGAGGTCACGACCAATATACATGACCTAGTAAGGAACCAAGGACCTTCAGTAGAAACCACCAAAACCTCGGCACGATCCACAGAAACAATATTATTCTACCGTTTGGTTAAAGCTAGAACACTGCGACGCTGCATACATCTCCCTATGCAGCAACTAAAATCAAGTGTCTTCACCATACACAAGACCAACACGGTACCAAAAATGATCTATTGCACAACCACGACAGTTAGTACCAGCCAGCACAGTTAAAGTTGCATCCACGGATCATGGCAACTGGAGAGAAGTGATATACCTCGTTGATGGCGAGCATCTGGCCGTTGGCCTTCTTCACCTTCTTGAGCTTCCTCAGGAAGTACCTGCGCGCAAACAACCAAACAATCAAACACATAAGTGCCGATGAAACCAGCGCGCGAGGAAGATCGAGGTCGGGGGAGGAGACTGACCAGAACTTGGACTTGGCGCGGACCTCGTTGGTGGCCCAGAGCTTCATGCGGTAGATCTTGGGCTGCTCATCGCCGGGGGTCGGCAGCGTGCGACCCACCACCTGGTACTGGTGGAACTGCGTGCAAACACAGAGAGGTCAGCCACAATGGGGGTAAGATCGACGGCGCGGCAGATCTAGAGGACTGGGGGAGGACGGCGGGGC
>NC_041388.1:368960188-368960753 GCF_002162155.2 Triticum dicoccoides | reverse complement strand
AGAGAGAGAGAGAGAGAGAGAGAGAGAGAGAGGAGGAGCTTACCCTGTGGGTGACCATTCTGGCGAGCTCTTGAGACCAGAGTGCGGGGCGGCGAGCGCGGGGCGGCGAAGCGAGAGGCGAGGTTGGATACGTAGTGCTGGAGGAAGGAGGAGGTGGCGGCGAGGGGGTGGGAGACAGGGAGGGGGAGGGGCACCGCTGAACTATATCGACGCCGCAGACGACGACGAGCACTCCCCTCCACCTCCGCCCCTGAAGCTCATCTCCATGCCTCCTCCCTGGTCACCGACGCCTTGCGCCCCGGAGATGGCTGCCGGCCTAGATGGCGGCGACGGAGAGGGAGTTGGGTGAGTGGGTGGGGAGAGGGAGTGGGTGGATCTGGCCGCCGGTTGAGGGGAGCGGCAGCGGAGAAGGAGGATCCGACGGGTTGTGGCGCAGGTTGAGGTACGGGTGTAGGGTTAGGGAAGGGAGGTGGCTTGGGGATGGCGATGCGGTGGGGAAGGGAGGGGTCGGGGTGGCGATGCGGCAAGGATGGGCGCGGGGAGGCCATGGATGCGGGGAGGTGGC
>NC_041388.1:368931687-368959936 GCF_002162155.2 Triticum dicoccoides | reverse complement strand
AGCTAGGGTTTCGCCTCAGGTGGGGTTGGTGGGGGAGGCGAGGAGCGACGGCTACCGTTGGATCCGGGAAGATCCAATGGTGTTTTGTGCATGATCCGTGTGCCTTGTCCACGGACCAATCAGAACGCAATACAATATTATGACCAATTGAATTGGTCGTGATAAATTTAAAAATAAGATGTTAGATCATCTTAGCTATTTACTTGACCTGATACATTGGAAAAAAATGAAACAAATGAAAAACCTTCTCATCATGTCATCAAATGTGACCTAGTTTTTAGAAGAAAAAATAACAAAATAGTAATAAGGAACTTTTCATTTTCTTTGCACGAAAATTCATTTTTCATTTTTTGAGTGCTCAAAATGAGTTTTTTGTGAAGAACATACCAAATATTTGTTGCAAAATTGTATCAAATCATTTTTCTAAAATACTAGACCATATTTAATGTACAAATAATCAAATGGTTGGGTGTCCAAACTTTTAATCCACCTCTCGTGAAAAAGACAAATTTCCGCCCATTCAGCTGGAAGCGGGTCAAATTTGAACTACAGTTGCCTCATAGTTTGCTATTTATTTTTTCCAAAAATCATTTCTAGGTACGTAAGTACCTATTTAATCAGGGAAACACCAAAAAAATTCCAAGATTCAACCACTAGCTAGGAACGGTCAAGCCCGCCGTTTTGACCGCATTTTGAAACGGGCATAAAAATTTTAAAAAAAATCAAAAAATTGGAAAACCTTCGCATTGTGCCATTATATGTGACCAAGTTTCCAGGAAAAATAATAAACTTGTAATACGGAAATTATTTTAGAAAAGTGTTCTCATAAATGAGCTATCATGTGTGAAGATTCATGGATTTCAACCCAAACGCTCAATCTCATGGTCACATTCATGGCATAGTTTGTTCAAATGATCTCATATTGTGCACAAGGGTGAATCTTGGAATTCCAAACAATGTTGCCAAAGGGAGTTTTCATTTTTCATTTTCTTTGCACAGAAAATTCATTTTCCATTTTTCGAGTGCCCGCAATGAGGTTTTTTTGTGAAGGACCTACCATATATTTGTTGCAAAATTGTACCAAATCATTTTTATAAAATATTAGGACATATTTAATGCACAATTGACAAAATGGTTGGGTGCCAAAAGTTTTGATCCACCTTTGGTGAAAAAGACAAATTCCCGCCGATTCAGTTGGAAGCGGGTCAAATTTGAACTACAGCTGCCTCATAGTTTGCTATTTATTTTTTCCAAAAATCATTTCTAGGTACATAGGTATCTATTTAATCATATAAACATCAAAAGTTTTCCAAGATTCAACCACTAGCTAGGAACGGTCAAGCCCGCCGTTTTGACCGCATTTTGAAACGGGCATAAAAAATTCAAAAAAAATCAAAAAATTGGAAAGCCTTTGCATTGTGTCATTATATGTGACCAAGTTTCCAGGAAAAATAATAAACTTGTAATACGGTAATTATTTTAAAAAAGTGTTCTCAGAAATGAGCTATCAAGTGTGAAGATTCATGGCTTTCAAGCGAAATGATCAATCTTATGGCCACATTCATGGCATAGTTTGTTCAAATGATCTCATATTATGCACAAGGGTGCATATTGGAATGGCAAACAATGTTGCCTAAGGAAGTTTTCATTTTCTTTGGACGAAAAAACCATTTTCCATTTTCTGAGTGCCTGAAATGAGTTTTTTTTGTGAAGGACCTACCATATGTTTGTTGCAAAATTAGACCTAATCAATTTTATAAAATACTAGGCCATATTTAATGCACAATTGACAAGATGGTTGGGTGTCAAAAATTTTGATCCACCTTTGGTGAAAAAGACAAATTCCCGTCGATTCAGTTGGAAGCGGGTCAAATTTGAACTACAGCTGCCTCATAGTTTGCTCTTTATTTTTTCCAAAAATCATTTCTAGGTAAATAAGTATCTATTTAATCAGAAATACATGGTTTGATGGCGAGACATCGAGGTTTGGACGGTGGACGAGGGCCCCAACTCTAGAGCGCGTAAGCTCGCATGCCCGCCGCGTGGTCACCGCGTGACTGTGGCATTGCCATGTGTTCTGGGCGGCCTAGGCATGTCTAGTGGGTTGGGCACTCCCCAGGTAGGTGCTAGGAAGAAAATCACAACATAAGATTCTCACGAGGAGACCGATCGATGCTCAAACATGAATAAGCAACCAAGTGTTTGATTTGCGGTACGGGAAATGCACATGGCTAATGGGCGTGAGTTTTGGCTGAGGATGATTAGTTACTAAGAAGACCGTCTTCACAAATTTTCACCTCAAAAGGAGGAGCCTAGGTGGTACTTGCTTTACAAAGTACCACACTTGACATAAATACGAATGTTGAAGCTGGGCTCAAAATAATGAATGGATTGAGTTGGCATTTGGTGGAGGATGGTTATTTGGGCATAGGAAAGCACTGTAGAAAATGGATACCATTTGGACATGCCAAAGTGGTACTTCCTTCACAAACTGTTATTCTGAACAGAATAGGAAAATGAATATTTTTAAATTATTTTTGAACTAGGAAAGGAAGGTTTTTACATATTTGATGAAGATATGACCCAAAGAATTTATGAGATTTTTTTGGGAATTTTGGCAATGACAGAAATATAGGTTGCTTCACAACCTAGGGCAAAAACTACCACATGGACATGACACATAGGCAAAACTGATGAGATGGCGCCTAGTCATCGCAAGCCACCACAATTTACAAGGCTATGACCATCTATATTGGTCGTTAACAACTAGAAATAAGGCAGCGGACTAGCGTTGTTTGCTTTATGACCATTTCGTGTAAGGAAATTATGACCTTTCTGACCAAAATGGTCGCAATGGTTTAGGGTTTGGAGCCCCCCAGACAGCTTTTGACCAATTGGTCTAAAATGGTCATAAATTTATGACCAATTCTTCGAGGGTCACTGACAGAAGGTCATAAGTTGACATATTTCTTGTAGTGTCATTGTGTTTCCTCGATGCATACTCCGGATACCATCAAATCAAACTGAAGGAATCCAATCAAGCTGCAATAACATTTATTACCCCACACAGGCCATTCTACTTCAATACCATTCCCTTTGGGCTCAAGAACACCGGCGCCACATATCAACGCATGATTCAAACATGCCTGGAGAAACAGATTGGCAAAACAGTAGAAGCTTACGTTGATGATGTCCTCATAAAAACCAGGCACGTGGAAACACTAATAGACGACTTACTTCATACATTCGACAACCTCAGGGCGTATGACATCAAGCTCAACCCGGAAAAGTGCATCTTCGGCGTCCCCGCTGGAAAACTCCTGGGCTTCATCGTCTCCAATAGGGGAATCAAAGAAAACCCAGCCAAAATCCAAGCTTTGTCACAATTGGCTAAGCCAACAGATCATAAACAAGTTCAAAAACTTGTCGGTTGTGTGGCAGCTCTAAGCCACTTTATCTCCAGATTAGGAGAAAAGGCACTGCCACTCTATCGCCTTCTACGGCGAAACAACCACTTCGAGTGGACGGACGCGGCAACAGCTGTACTGGAAGAAATAAAAACCCTTCTTGCGAGCAATCCAATCCTGGCCGCACCAAACGCCGGCGAACCGATGTTATTATACATATCGGCAACACATCAGGTGGTGAGCGTCGTACTCATCATTGAACGAGAACATGACAGACATAAATTCCCGCTTCAGAAGCCAGTATACTACGTGTCTACTGTCCTTACACCATGCAAATTCCGGTACCCTCATTATCAAAAAATTGCATACGCGGTCTTCATGGCATCCCGAAAGCTCCGTCACTACTTCCAGGAGTGTTCGATCATGGTGGCCTCCGAAGTACCACTCAACGACATTATAAAAAACCGTGATGCTACAGGCCGGATTGCCAAATGGGCCATTGAGCTACTGCCATTTGACATTACATACAAGCCATGTCGAGCTATCAAATCCCAAGTTCTGGCCGACTTCATCGCCGAATGGACAGAGGCCGAACTCCCTAAAGAGTACGACACATACTCCAATTGGGTCATGCACTTTGATGGCTCGAAAATGCTGGCAGGGTTAGGAGCGGGTGTCGTTTTAACGTCCCCCACTGGAGACATCGTCCAATATGTTCTCCAAATACTATACACAGATTCCAATAATGCAGCCGAATACGAGGCCTTATTGCATGGTCTCCGGATGGCTGTCCCTATGGGCATACAACGCCTAGAAGTGCGCGGGGACTCAAACCTTGCAATATCTCAAATAAATGGAGATTTAGACGTTAAATATCTGAAGATGGCAGTGTATTATAACACAGTCATAAAAATGTCAGCTCGGTTCGAGGGGCTCAAGTTCCATCATGTGGCTCGAGAAAGTAATCAAACGGCGGATGTTCTTGCTCGTATTGGCGCTAAGCGCGACCCCGTCCCACCTAATATCTTCCTGGAAAGGCTCTTTAAGCCATCCGTGATGTGTCAGGGGAAGACGGCAATACTAGTCCGGACCGAAACATAACCCCAGATCCCGGAAACACCGACATAACACCGTCGGCGCATCTCATCATGGCAGTCATTTCCCCATGGACCGAACCCTTCCTGGCCTACCTTAATAGGAAGGAGCTTCCTGAGGACCAGAATGAGGCTCGCTGCATTGTCCGGCGCTCAAAGGCCTACAAGGTGCATGATGGAGAGCTCTACAAGAAAAGCGCCACCGGAGTCCTTCAACGATGTATATCCGAGGAAGAGGGGCGGCAACTCCTGGCTGAAATCCATGCCGGACTCGGCAGTCACCACACCGCAGCTCAGGCCATTGTTAGAAAGGCCTTCCGTACAGGGTTTTATTAGCTGACGGCCCAAGCGGACGCACAGGACCTTGTCCAACATTGCGTCAGATGCCAACTCTTTGCCAATCAAATCCATATGCCCCCATTGCCCTATAAACAATCCCCATCACTTGGCCTTTTGCGGTCTGGGGACTCGACATGGTTGGCCCCCTTAAAGGGGGAAGCCATAAGAAAAAATATCTGTTGGTTATGGTGGACAAATTCACTAAGTGGATAGAGGCTAAACCGGTCAAGATGGATGAGTCTGGCCCGGTGATAGATTTCATATCTGATGTTGTGCACCGTTATGGTGTCCCACACAGCATCATCACTGACAACGGCTCCAATTTCGCAGCCGACGAGGTAAAAACCTAGTGTACTTATCTGGGTATTAAACTCGATTATGCCTTCCTCTACCACCCACAAACCAACCGTCAAGTCGAATGGGCCAACAGTCTTATTATGAGCGGCATCAAGCCCAGACTAGTGCGGTCTTCAAAAGAATCAGACAAGCACTAGGTTGAGGAGCTCGACTCCATACTCTCGGGGCTGCGGACCACGCCCAACCGTACTACCGGGTACACACCTTTCTTCATGGTGTACGGTGCAGAGGTTGTATTGCCCTGCGATATTATTCACGACCCACCTAGAGTGCGTATGTACGAAGACAGAGAAGCTGAGCTCAATCGGCAGGACAGCCTATATGCCCTGGAGGAGGAATGCGATGTCGCAAAAGCCCGTTTAGCAGTTTACCAATGGCAGGCTCGAAGATATCAAAGCAGAGAAGTACGGGCCAAGACTTATAACGTTGGCGAACTCGTTCTACGACTCCCGAAGAAGAAAAAGTACAAACTCAAGCCCAAATGGGAGGGTCCCTTCATAATTGACGAAGTTCTCACCGGAGGAGAGTACCGTCTTCGGGATGCATTAGACAATCGCCTCAAGTCAAACCCCTGGAACGCGGCCAGACTCCGGAGATTCTACACCTAGTGCTAAACCCCTTGTTCGTCTCCTCCTCCTGTGTAGTTTCCATTATTTTTTCTCTCTTTTCCGATTACTTTCTTCTTTCTCGCTTTAAAGCTTCAGTGCGGCTAGACCGCACACCATCGACACGTAAATCTTTAAACATGTACGCCACTAGTACCTGGTGGCTTCTCGGACAGAAGTTATTGTCATTCCTTGAGCATCAAGCTCCTCACATATGAGTTTTTCCATATGTACCTTTTATTTGCCATTATATGCATCGATATGACTTTAGTTTTGGCCAAGCTGGGTTGCCTGGCTCCTGTGCTTATGCCCTACATTCCCATTAGTTCAGCTAGGGCATAAAGGGAGTACCTCTGCGATTGTTACTGCTGGGTCATCTGGATGTGTACCTCAGACTGGGTGAAGCCGAAAGCTAGCGTTCTTAAGGGAATATTTGGTCGGTGAATTAAAGATGTTTTTTAAAACTCACTCCATTGTGCACCCCCAGAAGTTATACAAACCGTGGTGCTCACATCACAATTCGGACATGCACATTAAATGCATGCACTCCCAGGGAAAGGAACCCTTAACGGAACTATTCTCTCTAGAAGATGTTTCTTACGATATCAATGTAATGTGACATAACTAGCCGGATACAACTTGTCTGTTCAAGCAACTATGACCCCTACGCCTAGTTTTCCAGGCATACCCCGGCCTATTCGGCTGCGATGGTATTCGGAAACACTCCGCACCTTCAGGACCGGAGGTTGAAGCGAAAAGGTCTGCCATGACAAATGATATACAATTCAGCTACATGAGGAAAGTACACAGTCACTTGGACTCAAAAACCTCCTCCTCTACGCCTTCCAATAGGCAGTCTAACTTAATTACAATCCTGTTGGGAATATTTGTTGGCCACCTCTACTTGGTCATATACTAAACTAATGGGAATTTCTTCCCCATTCGACCCTAGCGGTCCGACACAAGCCATGTGATTAGGATCCAGCTTGGTATATCGCGTCTTCACCATGGCCCAGGCCTCTCGCGCACCCTCTCGACTTGCCGATATCTTTAAGCATGAACAGGGACAAATCCTATGGTAATGTTACTCTGGGGCTTATGGAAGACATCATGCGGGATACAAAACTGCTCACAAGGTATTGCAATCTGGATTTTATTGGCCTACTCTCTTCAAGGATGCCTGTAAGTTCGTCTTATCTTGTGATGAATGTCAAAGAATAGGTAATGTCGGTAAGCATCAAGAAATGCCTATGAATTATTCACTTGCTGTTGAACCATTTGATGTTTGAGGATTTGATTACAGGGGACCTTTTCCTTCCTCTAATGGGTGTACTCATATTTTGGTTGCTATTGATTATGTACTAAGTGGGTAGAAGTTATTCCAACTAGTAGTGTTGATCACAACACCTCTATTAAAATGTTTAAGAAAGTTATTTTCCCAAGGTTTGGAGTCCCTAGATATTTAATGACTGATGGTGGTTCACACTGTATTCATGGTGCTTTCCGTAAAATGCTTGCCAAGAATGATGTTAACCATAGAATTGCATCACCTTATCATCCTCAGTCTAGTGGTCAAGTTGAACTTAGCAATAGAGAAATAAAATTAACTTTGCAAAAGACTGTTAATAGGTCCAGGAAGAATTGGTCTAAGAAATTAGATGATGCACTTTGGGCTTATAGAACAACATATAAAAATCCTATGGGTATGTCTCCTTATAAAATGGTCTATGGAAAAGCTTGTCATTTGCCTCTTGAGTTAGAACATAAAGAATATTGGGCAGTTAAAGAACTCAACTATGATTTCAAACTTGCTGGTTAAAAAGAGGTTATTTGAAATAAGCACCTTAGATGAATGGAGAACCCAAGCTTATGAGAATGCAAAGTTATTCAAAGAAAAAGTTAAAATATGGCATGACAAAAGAATTCAAAAGCGTGAGTTTAAAGTTGGATAATATGTTCTTTTCTACGACTCTCGTTTTAAATTTTTTGCAGGAAATCTCCTCTCGAAATGGGAAGTCCCCTATGTCATCGAGGAGGTTTACCGGTCTGGAGCCATCAAAATAAATAATTTCGAAGGCACTAACCCGAAGGTTGTCAATGGGCAACGAATAAAGCATTGTATCTTAGGTACGCCTATTAATGTTGAAAGTAATATTATCCAAACTTTGACACTAGAAGAACACATAAAAGAGTCTTTCCAGAACACTCCAGAATCGTGAAAATAAGGAGGTACGTGATACGGTAAGTTAACGGACTCCAAAATATATGCAAAAATATTTTTTGTCAATTTTGGAATATTTTCAAATTTTGGAAATAAAGAAACTCCCAGGAAGCGTACTCTGGTGGGCATAAGACAACAGGGTGCGCCAGGCTTGCCTAGCGTGCCCAGGTGGGTTGTGCCCACCTGGGATGGCTCCTGTACTCTGTTTTTCTACCATATACTTGTCCTCCATGATAAAAAATCCATATATACTTCCCGAACCTGTTGATCACCGTATTGCGGAGAAAGCCTATGTTCTCTTTTTCCTTGTTGTTTTCTATCAGATTCCATCTACTATGGTCTCTTCCAGCTTCTCCAAGGATAAGATCTCTCCTTCATCACCACCATCATCTCCTTCACCACCAAAAGGAGAATTGACTATCGGGTATGGGCACTCCCCTTGGCTTTCGCAAAGCTTGGGGGAGGTGCCCCGGTATCGTATGATCCCACTATCTTTTTTCTTTTACTTATTTTAGTTCGATCAATTGCTTTTAGATGAAATAAAGTTTAGTTCGATCCTTTCTTCTTTGAGAGTTCTCTTAGTGATCTATCCTTGAAACCGTGTGCAAGTTATATAATAAAGTTAGTTTGAGTTTTTGCTTTCTTTACTTTCATGTTGCAAATAAAGGAAAGAAATAAGAAAGAAAGAAAAAGAGAAAGGAAATAAATGAAGAAAGGAAATAAATAATGAAAAGATTATATACTAATCCTATGGTAAGTGATGGCACCGCAGAAGGAAAAGTATGGGTAGAAAATTTTATTAGATACTGACAAACATAGCATTAGTCAATGATGCAACTCATGAAAGAATTAATAAGGGAAGAGAAGATTCACATATAGATATACTATCCTAGAAATCTTTTATGATTGTGAGCCCTCATCAAATTATTATATGCCAAAATTGTTGATGTTGGTCAAGGAAGACAACTTAATGCTTTATGTTTGTTTATATTCACATAGAAGTCATATTGTCATAGATCCTTTAACATGTGATGCTTGTCCCCTATCTTTGCTAGCCAAAAATTCTGTACTAAGTAGAAATACTACTTGTGCATCCAAAAACCCTTAAACCCAAATCTTTTTCAAGTCCACCATACCTACCTAGGGATTGAGCAAGATCCCTCAAGTAAGTTGTCATCGGTGCAAAAAAGGCAATAAAAATTGCTTCTAAAAGTGTGAGATCATTTAGTGTAAGAGAAAATTGAGCGTTGAATGAACTTTGATGACAAAGAATAAAAACGACAGACTGCATAATAAAGGTTGTCATCTTAAGGGGCAATACAACGTGCACTAAGGGATTGAGCATACAAACAAATAAGCGCCTGGCAACCTCTGCTTCCCTCTGCAAAGGGCCTATCTTTTACTTTTATGCAAACGTCAAAGTTTTCTCTCTATTCCTTTTATTTTCTCTTTTGGCAAGCATCATGTGGTGAGGAAAGATGTAGGCACATATGTCCAATTGAATATAGATAGCATGAGTCATTATTGTTGACATCACCCTTGAGGTGAGTATGTTGGGAGCCGAAACTATAAGCCCCTATCTTTCTATGTGTTCGATTGAAACGTTTTGCTCATGGGTACAAGATGAGTATTAGCAATCATAGAATACTATATGATGGTTGAGTATGTGGACTTGCCTAAAGGCTCCGACACATGACTCTTCCTGAAAAGATGATGAATTGTAGTTCCAAAATTGACTGAGAACATAGTTTGTAGGTTTCTAATAGAGTTTTTGCTTTATACTTCGATTGTGTGATGAACTATTACTTATTCATGAGAAGTATATGATAAAAGTTCTATGATAAAAGTCCTATGTTTACTGTCGTTGATGTTATAATAATCAACATGATTCTTCTATGTCTGTATTTTTTTATCGACACCTCTCTCTCTCTCTCAAAGGATGTGGACATGTTTTTCGATTTCGGTTTTTGCTCGAGGACAAGCAATGTCTAAGCTTGGGGGAGTTGATACGTCCATTTTGCATCATGTTTTCTTACTATTATTTATAATGTTTTTATCCATAATAATGCTTTTTGGAGTATTTATAATGCCTTTTCTCTCATAATTTGCAAGGAACACACCAAGAGGGAGAATTCCGGCAGGTGGAAATCTGGACCTGGAAAAGCTACGTCAGGCCACCTATTCTTCACAACTCCAAATGGGATGAAACTTTACGGAGATTTTTAATGGATTATTTATGAAATATTGGAGTCAATAAACACCAGAGGGGGGCCACCAGGTGGGCACAACCCACCTGGGCACGCCAGGCCCCCCTAGCGCACCCTAGTGGGTTGTGGCCTCCTCGACCCACCTTCGGTGCCCATCTTCTGGTATATAAGTAGTTTTTACGTATAAAAAATAAGAGGAGGACTTCCGGACGAAGCGCCGCCACCTCGAGGCGGAACTTGGGCAGGAGCACTTTTGCCCTCCGGCGGAGCGATTCTGCCGGGGGAACTTCCCTCCCGGAGGGGGAAATCATCGTCATCATCATCAACAACAACTCTCCCATCTTGGGGAGGGCAATCTCCATCAACATCTTCACCATCACCATCTCATCTCAAACCCTAGTTCATCTCTTGTATGCAATCTTTTTACCGGAACTATAGATTGTTGCTAGGGGGTGACTAGTTGTGCTGATTACATCTTGTAGTTGATTACTATATGGTTTATTTGATGGAAGATTATATGTTCAGATCCATTATGCATATTAATGCCCCTCTGATCTTGAGCATGATTATTATTTGTGAGTAGTTACTTTTGTTCTTGAGGTCACGGGAGAAATCATGTTGCAAGTAATCGTGTGAATTTGATATGTGTTCGATATTTTGATAGTATGTATGTTGTGATTCCCTTAGTGGTGTCATGTGAACATCGACTACATGACACTTCACCATATTGGGCCTAAAGGAATGCATTGTGGAGTAGTAAATAGATGGTGGGTTGCGAGAGTGACAGAAACTTAAACCCCAGTTTATGCACTATTTCGTAAGGGACCGATTGGATCCTAGAGTTTAATGCTATGGTTAGAATTTATTCTTAATACTTTTCTCATAGTTGTGGATGCTTGAGGGAGGGTTAATCATAAGTAGGAGGTTTGTTCAAGTAAGAACAGCACCTACGCACCGGTCCACCCACATATCAAATTATCAAAGTAGCGAACACAAATCAAACCAATATGATGAAAGTGACTAGATGAAATTCCCGTGTACCCTCAAGAACGCTTTGCTCATTATAAGAAACCGTTTTGGCCTATCCTTTGCCTCAAAAGGATTGGGCTACCTTGCTGCACACTTGTTACAATTATCGTTACTAGCTTGTTACAAATTTCCTTGCCATCAAACTACTTGCTACTTACAATTTCAGCACTTGCAGACACTACCTTACTGAAAACTACTTGTCATTTCCTTCTGCTCCTCATTGGGTTCGACACTCTTACTTATCGAAAAGAGCTACAATTGATCCCCTATACTTGTCGGTCATCATGTATCTATAATGTTTGATAGTTCCATGCTGTTATATTATCAATCTTGGATGTTTTATAATCATTTTATATCATTTTTTGGTACTAACCTATTGACATAGTGCCAAGTGCCAGTTGTTATTTTTTTCCATGTTTTTTACATCGCGGGTAATCAATATCAAACAGAGTCCAAACACAGTGAAACTTTTTGTGGATTTTTTTGGACCAGAAGACAACCAATGGGCTGAAGAAGCACCTGGGGGCTGCCACTACAAAAAATACACTTCTGTGATGATACGTGCTTGTCACAGTAGTTCGCGTTTTCTGTCATGCATGTACATCCATGACGATTTTATGACAAAATCAAGATAGTCATACATGTGTTGTCGTAGTTGTGTTCCATGACATTACCAAAATTATCATCACGGAAGTGTCCACTTCCATGACGATAAATCGCGTGTCACAGAAGTGCTTTCGTCAAGGGTGACCAACACATGGCATCCACCGTAACGAAACGTCGTTAAGCTATCAGGTCGGGTTTTGGATCTGATAACCCGTTAACATCCCCGACCAATGGGGATTTTCCACGTGTAAAATCATCATTGGCTGGAGGAAACACGTGTCGGCTCATCGCTCGGACATATGTCATCCATTCATTGGACAGAAGGCGCCTATGATATGTCGACATGTGGCATGGCCCAACAGAGGCCCATTCTTGTGAAAAGGCCGGCCCGTTTGACTTGGTCAAAAGGTGGCGGGCCGGCCCATGGAAAGCCTGTTAACGGCCTGTTCGCATATAGCCCATTTACAGCCCGCTAACCCAAGGCTCGTTACGCAGTATTCGAATTAGGCCCAATAGCGTCATCTGGGCCATCCAATATGATTCCAGCCCGTTCTCACTTCTGGCCCATGACGTCTTTTGGCCCATATGAGGCCCTATGTAACTCTTGGCCTATTAACGGCCCATGGTGAAACTGGCCCGTAATGAACACTGTATCACTTTACACCCATTAACGGCCTGTGGTGAAACTGGCCCGTAAAGAACAGTGTATCACTTTATACCCATTAACGGCCCGTTATTCCGTTGGGCCGTTTCTAGCCCATGTTATCTTTCGTCCTTCTCAGAGCCCATTTATTCTTGGGCTATTTTCCAGCATTCGTTTACTTACAACCCGTTACTGTCATTTTCTGCTTGTGGGCCAAATTCAGCCTGTGGTTACAGTCAGCCTGTTTGTGGTCCGTTAATACGTTGGGCCGTTGTCACATCCCTAGCTTCTGGTGCTGCCTGGTGTGTGCATCATGTTTAAATTCTAAAATTTGAACTGAGGGAAATTGGAAGCCTCAAAACCCTAACTAAAGAGGGGCAAGAAACCCCAAAATTGCAATCAGTAAATCCAAAATGCCCTAGAAATAGCTCTGACAATTTTGGCAAGAGTTATAAATCAAACCAAAATTTTGGGACATTTCTAAGGAATTATTGGGCTCTGATTTTAAATCAATATTTTATTTGAATTTGGAGTTATATTCATAATATATAATGAATATATTTTCAAATGACCTGAGATATTTTTGTTATGTGTGGAGAAGTCCATTAAGTGACTTAAAAATATCCAGGGGAGTTTTGGCACTGTTTTCAAATTCTGTTTGAATTAAAATTCAGTGCCAATTAAATAAAACAGAACAAAAATAGAAAACAGTAAATAAAAGCAGAGAGAGAGAACTTACCTCAGCTTACCTGTCAGCCCACCCGGCCCAAACCTACCTGGCGGCCTAGCTGGCAGGCCCAGCCCACCTCCTCCTCCCTATCGCCTTCCTCCTCGCGCCAGTAGGCAGAGGAGGGACTCGGCGCACGCGCCCGAGCTCGCCACGCCACCACCCTGCTCGTCTGCATCGCCTGGACACCACGACGCCTCGCGCCTTCTCCTCGGCGCCGCCTCGACCCCTGGAACCCTCCCGCTCACTCCCTCGTCCCCATCTCCTCCTCTGTTCTTTCTCTCGCACGCACCCGAGAGCGACCGTCGCCGCCGCTTGCTGCTGCCGTGGCCACCGCCGCCCCCTCGCTTCTCTGACCAGCCCACGAGCTCCGCCTAGAACCCGAGTGCCTCTCCGCCGACCCACGCAAGGCCGGAGGACCCCAAGACGACGCCGCGACCCTTCTTCCCCGACCACGGCCGCCGGATGCCGCCGCCCGATTCGTCGTCCACAGGGCCTCCCTGAGCTCGCCGTCTTCTTCATACGACTCCCTGTGAGCCCCTCTCCCTTTCCCCTCATACCCTGTGGTGGATTTGGTTCGCTAGCTCGATTCCCGCCATCACCGAGAGCTTCTCGCCGCCGCGCTCGTCACTGCCAGCGCTAGCAAGCCCCGACGACCAAACCGAGCTCGCAAACTACTTCCGTGTGCTGTGTAGATGCCGCTGCGCTGCTCAGCTCCCTCGCCCGCGAGCTCTAGCCCTCTCAGCCGCAACCACCGAACTCCGGCCGCCGCCGCAAGCTCCGCTCCGGCGAGTGCTGACCACCCCGCGTCCTTCCGTCACCTCCTCCGGATGCGCACGAGCGCTAGGAACCCACAGAGCCTCTCCGCGCGGCGTTTGGCCGCCGGAGCAAGAAACCCGAAGGCCTCCGCCGTCTCGGCCTCGCCGGCGTCAAGCCGCCGGCAGGTTAGGCCCTGCTGACCAGGGGTTTGACCCCCCCTGGGTCGATGACAGGTGGGGCCAGCCCCCCTGTTAATTAGTTTAGTTTATTTTAATTTATTTAGCCACTATTTCACTGCCATGTGGGCCCGAGGCCCTGCTAATTTGGTTTAGGTACTAATTAAATTTTAGCTAACCCACTGACCCGCTGACTGTGGGCCCCAGCCCTTCTAATTACGTTAGTTAAGAATTAACTAAACCCTGTTTAGTTCCTGTGTCACTGACGTGTGGTCCCCACACGTCAGGTTTGACCGGACCAGCCCAGTTGACCCTGCTGACGTCACTGTGATGTGGGGCTGACGCAATAAGTATTTTCTGGATTTAAAAATAATCATGAAATTCCAGAAAATAGCTAAAACTTCAATAAATCATAGAAATTCAACTGTAACTCCAAATTAAATAAATTATATATGAAAAATTATCAGAAAAATTCAAGGAATCCATCTGTACCATTTTCATGCATGTTTGAACAATGGTTGTCCTCTGTTTTGGACAAAACCAATAAAGGGCATTTAAATAATCACATATGGAGTTTGAATTTGAATCTTGTATTCAAACCAACCCCATTTAAGTTGTTGCTAGTTGCATTAGCTCAAAACACATTCATATTGCCATGTCATAGCATGCATCATTTTGTGCATTGCATTGATTGCGTTTTTCTGTGTTGCCGGTATTTGTCCCCTCTCGATAGACGCGATACCGATGATGTGATCGTTGACACTGATGAAGACTCAATGTTATCTTCAGAAGTGCCAGGCAAGCAAAACCCCCTTGTTCATTCCGATACAATCCCACTCTCTCGCTCCTGCTCTCTTTTACTGCATTAGGACAACAACGATTCATCTGTTACCTGCTGCGGTAGCTGAACCCCTTTATCCTTTGCATGACCTGTCATTGCCACAGTAAATAGATGAAACCCACTAGCATGAGTAGGAGTTGTTTGAGCCTTGTTGTGCCTACTCATTCATGCTTGTTTATCACGCCTGCTACTGCTTAGAGTTGAGTCAGGTCTAATTCATCCGGGATGAATCAGAGGTGTGTGAACATGTCCTACTGTGTGTGAGCTAAGTGTGTGAATACGATTTGGTAAAGGTAGCGGTGAGAGGCCATGTAGGAGTACATGGTGGGTTGTCTCATTGCAGCCGTCCTCAGGAACTGAGTTCTGTGTTTGTGATCCATGATTCAACTACTACCACGCATTGGGCCCGAAACCAATGGACCCTCTCGGCTTCTTGATCACCCTTGTCCTCTGTCCAGGAGTTGCAAGTAGTTTCTGGTGTTTGTAGTATGCTGGAGGCCGTGGGCAGCGCTGACCGTAGGGGTGGGCTGTGATGCGGTAGGCACGTGGCACGGTGTACCGGGCGCTCGTTTGGTGTCTCGGGAACCCTGTTCACATCGTTTGGGGCTGTGAGCGAAACTCCGGCCGGATCTCCTCATGGATGGAACCCGAATAGGCGATAAACCTGGACTAGGGACTTGAGTGTTTAGGCAGGCCGTGGCCGACACCCACGTTGGGCTTCCTCTTGAAGGTTGCCGAGTACATGTCGTGTAAACGGCGGTAAGTGGTGAGAGCGTGTGTGAAGAAGTACACCCCTGCAGGGTTAACATCATCTATTCGAATAGCCGTGTCCGCGGTAAAGGACTTCTGGGTTGCTTATATCAGTTCATAGACAAGTGAAAGTGGATACCCTAAAATACGCAAGATAAGCGTGAGTGCTATGGATGGCGTTCTCGTAGGGAGACGGGAGCGGTTCCATAGTGGTGTATTGATATGGTGAATATGTGGACTCGTGTGCGCCACTTCAAAAGAGTTACTTGCAGTCGTAGTTTAGGATAGGCACCGAGTCAAAGCTGGCTTGCTGCAGTTAAACCCCACCATCCCCTTTGTTGATAATGATGCATATGTAGTTAGTTCTAATGTAAGTCTTGCTGGGTACATTTGTACTCACGTTTGCCTATTTTATGTTTTTGCAGAGAGACTTCGGTCTCACTAGTAGTTCCGCGTGGACTTCGACGTTTAGCTTGTTACCTCAGCTACGATCTTGTGCCCTCGGCAGGATCTGGTAGATAGTCAGGCTTCTCAGCCTTTTTCATTTATAGATGTCTGTACCCAGACATGATAGCTTCCGTTTGTGCTTTGACTTGTATGCTCTGAGTGTTGGGTCATGAGACCAATGTTTGTAATATCTCGCTCCTCGGAGCCTATTGATTAAATACTTGAGTCGTAGAGTCATGTTGTGATGCCATGTTGCATTTGCACATGTCGAGCATATTGTGTGTATGTTATTGAAATGCTTGGTATGTGTGGGATCTGACCATCTAGTTGTTTATCTTTAGTAGCCTCTCTTACCGGGAAATGTCTCCTAGTGTTTCTATTGAGCCTTGGTAGCTTGCTACTGCTCCGGAACACTTAGGCTGGCCGGCATGTGTCCTTCTTCGTTCCTGTGTCTGTCCCTTCGGGGAAATGTCACGCGATGAATACCGGAGTCCTGTTAGCCCACTACAGCCCGGTTCACCGGAGTCCTGCTAGCCCAGTGCTACAGCCTGGATTCACTCGCTGATGACCGACACGTTCGATGCTGGGTCATGGATGCCTGTCCCTGTAAGTCTGTGCCACTTTGGGTTTACGACTAGCCATGTCAGCCCGGGCTCCTTATCATATGGATGCTAGCGACACTGTCATATACGTGTGCCAAAAGGCGCAAACGGTCCCGGGCAAAGGTAAGGTGACACCCGTGGGAATACCGTGCGTGAGGCCGCAAAGTGATATGAGGTGTTACATGCTAGGTCGATGTGGCATTGAGTCGGGGTCCTGACAGTGTTGGTATCAGAGCTTGACTGCCTGTAGGATTACCAAGCCAAACTGGTCGAAGTTGAGTCTAGAAATTCTTTAGTTATATAAGGGAATTGATTGTGGGATGGAACGTAAGGCTCTTTTTACTCCTTATACCTTATGCCTTCTGATCTGAGTCATCTTATCTTTCCTGCGGGGATTAAGAACTAGGCTATCCCTTCTTTCTATTAGGATCACGTGTTACTAATCAGTGGACTTATAAGATTGTTGGATTTAAGCTTGAGTTCAGTTTCTACTACTTCCGTACGTTAACTGTTGATCTCGAAACCTTGATATTGTGTTTCTGAGTGGTTATGCCACCATTTTTGTGAATGTCTCAAATCTTTTCTGAGCATTTACAGCCGTTATGCTGTCCGAGTCATCCCAGGTTTCTAAATAGTCGGATGCATTTGCAATCCCTTCCTCCTGTTTCCGATGTGCCTTTGGTCAGATTAATCACACAAATCAGTGAGTTGAGGTACTTTATTGCCTTGACATATATGTTGGAGCTAGTATTATGACCCTAGGTGTCTTAGGGGATCATCTAGTAATTTAGCCATGATTTGTGTTCCCAGCGTGATGATTCTGGCCATCATTCCCGAAAGCATCCCGTGATGCTACTTAGTAGTAGGTATTCTATTCCTGGGTTCTTGAACCCGGGATTCACTCTACTTACTTCATGTTGATAGTAATTGCTAGCGCCTTTAGGATATTAGTAACCTTTGCGATAGTCCTTGAAGTCCATGGTATCTTCTTCTTCCAGATACCATGAACTACTTATGGCAGAATTTCCTCGTTGAACTGAAATATCACAACAGGATTATTCTTGAGGAGTTCTCCATTCATAAATCGTGACTCTGCCAGTTCTACCTTTCTGCATGGGTTATCCGGAAGAAATATGTTGAACTTGGTTCGACATACTAATCTATGCATCCACAACTCAGAAAGTTATATGTTCCTATGAGTTGTCCCTCTTTAGCTGTCTTCTGACCCTCGTCTATCAATTGATAGTCAAGAGTATGCGTGCATTCGTTCGTCGATGCCTATTACCCTTGTGGTCCGCCAAGCCATTCTATTTCAGAATGAATAGGAGAAACAAACTCCAGTACCTCATCCATATCTAGGATTGGGTCAAAGTAGTTGTGTTCCGCAGATCAAGTTACAATCCAGCTTCTGGTCTGCTCTACCCTGAAGTATTACCTTCTTTATGACAGGAATTTCATGAGAATTGCACCACCTTTTGTGAATTCTTGACATAGTGATACTTCTCGCCATCCTTTTTCATTCCTCGGTTCCGTGTTGTTGCAGCCGGAGTGCCGACAAGTGAATCATGATGTGTGAACTCAATACTCCTAGCAACCCCATTGCTTGGTAGTTAATGGACAATAATCTTATTCTTAGTATGTTGGTTATTGAATCACCATTCTAAGATTGATCGTGCTACCTAGTCCTTATTTCCTGGTGCACTCTTTGATTGATGAGTTAGGATTTTGTCAAGTCCTCGCTCATTTGATCATATCATCTTGCCCTGAAAAGCAAGATTGTTCTCGAGCTTAGTAACATATCGGTGGTTCGTGATTTCCGAAGATCTTCTCGGAAGTATTACCAGGTTGTCACCTGACCGCTATGTTGAGCTCGTGATCAAGTTGGTTTCTTGTGAACCACCTTCTCTCCAAGAATCGGTGTTAGATATCCCTGAGCTAGTTGGTTAAGCTAAACGACAACTTGGAGGGTTGGAAGATAAAAGCTTGCCTGACTTAGTTCGTTCCAAAGGGATATTCTTGTGTAGTGTGTGTTGAAGAAAGATGATATCTTCATCGATTGGTCCCTGTGATCAGTTGCTGGACCTATCGTCTTATCAATTCTTTGATTTGAGTGTGGGCTATCGTCAAATCAAGTCAGAACCAATGATGCTCGTAATGTTGTCTTCCTTGTGGTTCCTCCCTCGAGCATACACCATTATATCTTTTGGGTCTGACCAATGCTATCACCGTGTTCACACGATGGTGGAAGTCCAGTGATATGGAAATTCCGATGAGTTGTTGTTGAGTCCATTGACAACATCCTTATCTCCTCCATGATGTTGTTGAACATTAAGTTAGTGTTGGAAACTTTTGAAAGCATTTTCTTCATGCTAGCTCATGAAGTACTTGTTTGATGAAAGGAGTGACTTCCTTTGATTCACGTGCATTTTGATGTAAGCTGCCGTCGTGAATTCGAGAAAGTTTGTTTTTGCTCCTTTGGAATCATCCCAAGTCGGTCATGCACGTGCGAAGAATTCTATGGTCTGTTAGACTGATCATCTTCATTCCATATGTATATCCTAGCACACCAAGCCACTGACTGATTTGTTCAAGGAGAAGGAGTATCTTCATAAGAGCTAATCCGGACTTATGAAAGAACTTCGATATCCTCGCTGATGGTTCCCAACCAGAACTCGGTAGTGTTTTATTGTAAGACTACCATGTGATCATGTTTGTCTAAGGCAGCGTGTTCACACATGTGTAGCAGAACCAGCTCATGTTTTGGAGCTTGCTATCGTAGTTCATTTCCCAAGAATCTCGCAACGTCATCTCGTCGATTTGTGTTGCAAACTTTCATTTTCTTCCTAGACTCGATGAGTCTGGAATATCCTGACACCAACCAGATCTGAATCTCAGGCAGATATGATGGTTGGAACATTTCCCAAGAACTATAATATTGGTCCCTCGATAACCGGTAAAGTGGATGTCGTGGCCAACACACCCAGCCGGAAGACCTATCATTGTAGTATCTTGTTTGAGGAAGTTGGCCACCTCCCCATAAGGATTTCGTAGGATTTACCTCCGTAACTGTTCCTTATGGATTCTATTGCTCCCGAAGTCCGACCTTTACTTGATGTTCTAGTTATCAAACCATATCTATGAATGGGTTACACTAGCACGTCAAGGAGAACATTAGAAGCGGAGTGCTAAATGTCTCTCGGTCGATCATCCAGATTTTGTTTCCTTGGCCTCGCTAGGGTGAAATCTGAGTTGATGTTATCTTCCTATGCATCTGCCTCGTCCATCGTTGTTCATCATGGTGGTATGTTGTGTTGCCAGGATCCTTGACACGGATGTTGGTAAAACCTTGATGAATATGGAAATGCTCAAGTTCTTGAGAGCACGCACAAGCGCTAGGTGTTATCATCGGCACTAACTGGGTTTGCTCTTAGTTTCCTCGGCAATGCTATGATCCTTTCAAACAGTGAATTCACTCTCTATGGTTGGGTCCTTCCCCAGTTACCAGAATCATTCCCAGCATTTGCATTTTGTTCCCAGCTGCACCGCCAATGTGCCATTCTACCATGGGTCTCATCCATTTCCGGTGATAAGCAAATTCATCCATTACGTTGTCTTCAACAAGGTAATCCACATCATCCAAGTCCGAGTATGCTATTCTACCGACCCCCGCCAGTCGATTGCTGTGATTTGCCTTAGGCTGATATAGAGAGTCTCAATGATCTCTATATCAAAGGTAATTCTTTTTGCCACTTGGATATTTCTACGAGTCACCTACCCTAAGGTGCCTCGTTGTGGTGTCATGGCAACTCAACTCCTCGCTACATTGACAATCGTTTACCACCTTTTTAAGTGTGGAATTGTTGTCCACCTAGTGAACCTTCGTCATCCGTTTCTTTCCACCCCTCTTGATGTGTATCTCGTGTCTCCACCCGAGAGATGGTTCTATGTCTCATTCCGTGAGTTGTTCGACCTTCGAGAAGTTCGATCCTTCTAGAGTTTCCCTTTCCTCTTCTTGTCATGATTAGTTGGAGTTCTCAGAACAAGACGACAAGACAAAGATGGTGATCGAATCAACGTTCATTTGAAGTGCAACCTGGATCATGAAGATTATACTAGTTTGCGTTTCCCCTTCATCTTACCCTACGCTTGAATCTCGAGACGAGATTCTTGTTTAGTGGGGGTGAGTTGTCACATCCCTAGCTTCTGGTGCTGCCTGGTGTGTGCATCATGTTTAAATTCTGAAATTTGAACTGAGGGAAATTGGAAGCCTCAAAACCCTAACTAAAGAGGGGCAAGAAACACTAAAATTGCAATCAGTAAATCCAAAATGCCCTAGAAATAGCTCTGACAATTTTGGCAAGAGTTATAAATCAAACCAAAATTTTGGGACATTTCTAAGGAATTATTGGGCTCTGATTTTAAATCAATATTTTATTTGAATTTGGAGTTATATTCATAATATATAATGAATATATTTTCAAATGACCTGAGATATTTTTGTTATGTGTGGAGAAGTCCATTAAGTGACTTAAAAATATCCAGGGGAGTTTTGGCACTGTTTTCAAATTCTGTTTGAATTAAAATTCAGAGCCAATTAAATAAAACAGAACAAAAATAGAAAACAGTAAATAAAAGCAGAGAGAGAGAACTTACCTCAGCTTACCTGTCAGCCAACCCGGCCCAAACCTACCTGGCGGCCTAGCTGGCAGGCCCAGCCCACCTCCTCCTCCCTGTCGCCTTCCTCCTCGCGCCAGTAGGCAGAGGAGGGACTGGGCGCACGCACCCGAGCTCGCCACGGCACCACCCTGCTCGTCTGCATCGCCTGGACACCACGACGCCTCGCGCCTTCTCCTCGGTGCCGCCTCGACCCCTGGAACCCTCCCGCTCACTCCCTCGTCCCCATCTCCTCCTCTGTTCTTTCTCTCGCACGCACCCGAGAGCGACCGTCGCCGCCGCTTGCTGCTGCCGCGGCCACCGCCGCCCCCTCGCTTCTCTGACCAGCCCACGAGCTCCGCCTAGAACCCAAGCGCCTCTCCGCCGACCCACGCAAGGCCGGAGGACCCCAAGATGACGCCGCGACCCTTCTTCCCCGACCACGGCCGCCGGATGCCGCCACCCGATTCGTCCTCCACAGGGCCTCCCTGAGCTCGCTGTCTTCTTCATACGACTCCCTGTGAGCCCCTCTCCCTTTCCCCTCATACCCCGTGGTGGATTTGGTTCGCTAGCTCGATTCCCGCCATCATCGAGAGCTTCTCGCCGCCGCGCTCGTCACTGCCAGCGCTAGCAAGCCCCGACGACCAAACCGAGCTCGCAGACTACTTCCGTGTGCTGTGTAGATGCCGCTGCGCTGCTCAGCTCCCTCGCCCGCGAGCTCTAGCCCTCTCAGCCGCAACCACCGAACTCCGGCCGCCGCCGCAAGCTCCGCTCCGGCGAGTGCTGACCACCCCGCGTCCTTCCGTCACCTCCTCCGGATGCGCACGAGCGCTAGGAACCCACAGAGCCTCTCCGCGCGGCGTTTGGCCGCCGGAGCAAGAAACCCGAAGGCCTCCGCCGTCTCGGCCTCGCCGGCGTCAAGCAGCCGGCAGGTTAGGCCCTGCTGACCAGGGGTTTGACCCCCCCTGGGTCGATGACAGGTGGGGCCAGCCCCCCTGTTAATTAGTTTAGTTTATTTTAATTTTTTTAGCCACTGTTTCACTGCCATGTGGGCCCGAGGCCCTGCTAATTTGGTTTAGGTACTAATTAAATTTTAGCTAACCCACTGACCCGCTGACTGTGGGCCCCAGCCCTTCTAATTACGTTAGTTAAGAATTAACTAAACCCTGTTTAGTTCCTGTGTCACTGACGTGTGGTCCCCACACGTCAGGTTTGACCGGACCAGCCCAGTTGACCCTGCTAACGTCACTGTGACGTGGGGCTGACGCAATAAGTATTTTCTGGATTTAAAAATAATCATGAAATTCCAGAAAATAGCTAAAACTTCAATAAATCATAGAAATTCAACCGTAACTCCAAATTAAATAAATTATATATGAAAAATTATCAAAAAAATTCAAGGAATCCATCTGTACCATTTTCATGCATGTTTGAACAATGGTTGTCCTCTGTTTTGGACAAAACCAATAAAGGGCATTTAAATAATCACATATGGAGTTTGAATTTGAATCTTGTATTCAAACCAACCCATTTAACTTGTTGCTAGTTGCATTAGCTCAAAACACATCCATATTGCCATGTCATAGCATGCATCATTTTGTGCATTGCATTGATTGCGTTTTTCTGTGTTGCCGGTATTTGTCCCCTCTCGATAGACGCGATACCGATGATGTGATCGTTGACACTGATGAAGACTCAATGTTATCTTCAGAAGTGCCAGGCAAGCAAAACCCCCTTGTTCATTCCGATACAATCCCACTCTCTCGCTCCTGCTCTCTTTTACCGCATTAGGACAACAACGATTCATCTGTTACCTGCTGCGGTAGCTGAACCCCTTTATCCTTTGCATGACCTGTCATTGCCACAGTAAATAGATGAAACCCACTAGCATGAGTAGGAGTTGTTTGAGCCCTGTTGTGCCTACTCATTCATGCTTGTTTATCACGCCTGCTACTGCTTAGAGTTGAGTCAGGTCTGATTCATCCGGGATGAATCAGAGGTGTGTGAACATGTCCTACTGTGTGTGAGCTAAGTGTGTGAATACGATTTGGTAAAGGTAGCGGTGAGAGGCCATGTAGGAGTACATGGTGGGTTGTCTCATTGCAGCCGTCCTCAGGAACTGAGTTCTGTGTTTGTGATCCATGATTCAGCTACTACCACGCATTGGGCCCGAAACCAATGGACCCTCTTGGCTTCTTGATCACCCTTGTCCTCTGTCCAGGAGTTGCAAGTAGTTTCTGGTGTTTGTAGTATGCTGGAGGCCGTGGGCAGCGCTGACCGTAGGGGTGGGCTGTGATGCGGTAGGCACGTGGCACGGTGTACCGGGCGCCCGTTTGGTGTCTCGGGAACCCTGTTCACATCGTTTGGGGCTGTGAGCGAAACTCCGGCCGGATCTCCTCATCGATGGAACCCGAATAGGCGATAAACCTGGACTAGGGACTTGAGTGTTTAGGCAGGCCGTGGCCGACACCCACGTTGGGCTTCCGCTTGAAGGTTGCCGAGTACATGTCGTGTAAACGGCGGTAAGTGGTGAGAGCGTGTGTGAAGAAGTACACCCCTGCAGGGTTAACATCATCTATTCGAATAGCCGTGTCCGCGGTAAAGGACTTCTGGGTTGCTTATATCAGTTCATAGACAAGTGAAAGTGGATACCCTAAAATACGCAAGATAAGCGTGAGTGCTATGGATGGCGTTCTCGTAGGGAGACGGGAGCGGTTCCATAGTGGTGTATTGATATGGTGAATATGTGGACTCGTGTGCGCCACTTCAAAAGAGTTACTTGCAGTCGTAGTTTAGGATAGCCACCGAGTCAAAGCTGGCTTGCTGCAGTTAAACCCCACCATCCCCTTTGTTGATAATGATGCATATGTAGTTAGTTCTGATGTAAGTCTTGCTGGGTACATTTGTACTCACGTTTGCCTATTTTATGTTTTTGCAGAGAGATTTCGGTATCACTAGTAGTTCCGCGTGGACTTCGACGTTTAGCTTGTTACCTCAGCTACAATCTTGTGCCCTCGGCAGGATCTGGTAGATAGTCAGGCTTCTCAGCCTTTTTCATTTATAGATGTCTGTACCCAGACATGATAGCTTCCGTTTGTGCTTTGACTTGTATGCTCTGAGTGTTGGGTCATGAGACCAATGTTTGTAATATCTCGCTCCTCGGAGCCTATTGATTAAATACTTGAGTCGTAGAGTCATGTTGTGATGCCATGTTGCATTTGCACATATCGAGCATATTGTGTGTATGTTATTGAAATGCTTGGTATGTGTGGGATCTGACCATCTAGTTGTTTATCTTTAGTAGCCTCTCTTACCGGGAAATGTCTCCTAGTGTTTCTATTGAGCCTTGGTAGCTTGCTACTGCTCCGGAACACTTAGGCTGGCCGGCATGTGTCCTTCTTCGTTCCTGTGTCTGTCCCTTCGGGGAAATGTCACGCGATGAATACCGGAGTCCTGTTAGCCCGCTACAGCCCGGTTCACCGGAGTCCTGCTAGCCCAGTGCTACAGCCTGGATTCACTCGCTGATGACCGACACGTTCGATGCTGGGTCATGGATGCCTGTCCCTGTAAGTCTGTGCCACTTTGGGTTTACGACTAGCCATGTCAGCCCGGGCTCCTTATCATATGGATGCTAGCGACACTGTCATATACGTGTGCCAAAAGGCGCAAACGGTCCCGGGCAAAGGTAAGGCGACACCCGTGGGAATACCGTGCGTGAGGCCGCAAAGTGATATGAGGTGTTACATGCTAGGTCGATGTGGCATTGAGTCGGGGTCCTGACAGCCGTTTTCATAGCATCGTCAAATACAGCCTATTAACGATGGCCCATTATGGTCGGCCCATGAATGGACGATTCCAACTCTAGCCTGTTTATGGCCAGAATGCGGGTTTGGCCCATGTTTGGCCAATCGATCATACGGCCCGTATAACGCCCATTGATGATACGGCCCGTAGAAGGCCCATTGTTTCTATGGCCCGTAGAAGGCCCATTGTTTCTATGGCCCGTAGAAGGCCCACTGTTTCTACGGCCCGTAGAAGGCCCACTGTTTATACGGCCCATAGAAGGCCCACTGTTTCTACGGCCTGTAGGAGGCCCAGTGTCACTACAGTAAATATTAGCCCATGGTCATTGTGGCCTAGTTTTAAAAAAATAGGTTATTGCAGCCACTAGCAAACCGCAGAAAAAGAACTGCACTGACTACAAGCAAACAAATAAACAAGACAACAAGGAAATAAATAAGCAAGCAACTTACACTAGGCTATCACGGCTATTACACATATTACATCCACTGGGCATCAAAGTTTGCCACCAGTGCAAATATAGGGAACACAACAGCGTATAAATGTCGCAGCAAAACAAGTCCATAACTGAAACCACTTCAGAAGAGCTCAAGAAACAATATCCTGGGTACCCATAATACTGGCAAGATGCTTAGCAAGCTTATTAACTTTCTCTTGTTTGGCGCTTAAGTCCTCCAGCGCTTGTTGTTGCACCAGAAAGTATGCATCTGAATTCTGCAGGGACTTCCTCAGTCCTTCGATTTCCTATCGCATAACATCTAATCGATGTCTTTCAACTTGAAGTTGAGACTCAAGAAGCCGAACTGATTCAGGCAACGAGTTCAAAGAGCTGGTGCCAGCAGTGGTAGCCAGTAACTCGAACACTACATCAAGACAGGACTTTGGGGTTGTCTCAGTGTCTTCAATATAGTTATTATCAGCTTCCTTGGAGATCAACAGGGATGTCTCACTATCTTGAACCTTATCTGCATTACTTCCTTTACCATTGCATAATAGGGTACTCTTCTCCAATATTTTATCCGCGTTCTAAAAGAGAAACAAACAAACACATCTCAGGTTTACAATGTAGTATATGAAACTCATTTTGGTAAACCAGTCCAGTAGTAAGGTGGACAGGATAACAGCATGAAACAAACATATATCTATGTAGTATGGTCACTGTATGGTCTATATCATTCTAGTTTATGTTGCCAAATCAAGATAGATATAGTTCGAATCATATCTATTTAAGACAAAGCAGCATAGACAGAATATAAGTGTGGGAAACTACACAGCAATAACAACAGTTGTAATGTGCATGGCATGAGAACATAACTATTTATTCAATTGAAACTGAAATCAAAATAGAGCAAGTTACGACAGCAAACAACCAAACACGTTGAAGAAACAGGTTTAAAACATACCTGTTGCGCCATTGGAGTTTCAATTGCATCCTTCAAATTTGAAATTTCTTGGTATCAGTAAATACAGTGATGCAAGAGCAAAGTAGTATGAACCATAGCTACGGAACCTGACCTAAGAACAATCCTTCTTCTGCTTTAAGCGTTGACTTCGGGTTCAGAGTGGTGGTCCTCGTGATTTGGGCATTGCAGTGGCCTTACTAACTGCTCGTGTTTGGGTGCTCTGTGGTGGAGACGGTGCTGTGTCAACAGGAACTGGGTGTCTATCTGCTGGGGTTGGGGTTAGAAGGGGTGTAGCTAGTTCTCTGTCCAACTGGGTAGGGGTACAATCTGCATGAGTGTGGGTTATGTGTGGTGGGGCTGGTTCTTGGGCAAGTACAACCGTGGTTCTATCTGCATCGACAGGTAGCACAATCTTTTCTGAAGACCGTGTTTTTACTCCCACAGATACTGCCATCACTCCCTCCAATTGAAATGGCTGATAAACAAGAAAAGTAATTGAATGTACAGACATTGTAAGATAGACATGTGCAATGGATAGTAGGGAAGAAAACAGGGCATGAAATAATTCACATTTATGTTGTCTAAGCACACAGAATAGCAGGACATAATTTCACATATATGATGGCTAATTAAACAGGATAGCATGACACGATTTCACATGTATGATGGCTAACTAATTAGGATAGAATGACATACTTCAAAATATGATGACTATGTAAACAGGATGACATGATATAACTATACGATGTGTCTATTAAAGTGGTTGGCATGCCATAAATCACAAACATGCCGTTGATGGAAACATGATGGCATGATATAATTCACGGATAGAATGACATAATTTAAAATATGATGACTATGTAAACAGGATGAGATGATATAACTATATTATGTCTTTAGAAAATGGGTTGGCATGCCATAATTCAGATACATGCTGTCTATGTAAACATCATGGCATGACATAATTCAAATATATGATTTATATACTAAGGAAGTGAGCAGAGGGCAATCGCATATATGATGTGTCAACTAAGGAGATGGCATTCAATATTGTGTATATGATGTAAAAACTAAGCATTGCAATACAACATATGCATTAAATGAGTAATATAACCCTGCCAAGTTTGGGCATACACCTCAGGGGGATAATAGGACTGGTCATATGCCTCTGAATCCTCCTCTAAAGAGCTATCTGTAACCAGCAAGATATCTGCTTCAGCAGGTAGCATTGTCTGCTCTGAAGACCTTGTTTTCACTCCAGATTTCTCCATCACCAATTCAAATGGCTGATGCACAGGAAGAGCAGTTGAATATACAAACATTATCGACAAAAGCAATGAGAAATACAAAAAAAGGACAGCATGATATAATTCACATATATGACGCTTGCCTAAACAGCATGGCATTGCATAATTCACATACATAATGCCTGGCAACAAGATAACATTGCATAATTCACATATATAATGTCTTGCAACAAGATGGCATTGCATAATTCACATATATGGTAATTAGACACTAAACAGGTGGCATTCACACAAAGCATGTCTAAACTAAGCAAATGACATAGCAATGCAAGATA
>NC_041388.1:368929020-368931346 GCF_002162155.2 Triticum dicoccoides | reverse complement strand
GGGGGGGGGGATATGACTGGTCATCTGTCTCTGAATCCTCCTCTGAGGAGCTATCGGTAACCAGCAAGACATGCACTTCGTCAGATAGCATTGTCTGCTCTGAAGACCTTGTTTCCACTCCAGATTTTCCATAATCGTGCCGAATGGCTGATGCACAGGAAGAGTAATTGAATGTACTAAAATTGTTGACAAATTTAATACGTAATAAAAAAAATGATGGCATGATATAATTCACATATAAGATGACTGGCTAACTAGGGTGGCATTGCAAAATTCACATATATGATGCCTAGCTAGACAAGATGGCATTGCATGATTCACATATACGATAAAGAAAGTAAACAGATGGCATTGACACAAAGCATGTCTAAACTAAGCAGATGACATCTTTAATGTATACGGTAAGCAACGCAAGGCACCATATGCATGATATTACCAACATCAGCATGCCAAGTTAGAGCGAAGACCTCATGGGGTAAATAGGAGTGGTCTTCTCCTTCTGAATCCCCCTCAGAACAGTTATCTTCCTCTTGATTACGATCCGAAATGGGTGGACGGGGGGGGGGGTGCCTTTGGGCCCACCATGGAACGTTGCCTGCATGAAATTTTATTGCCATGGAAGGCTCGTCTATTTTGCTATACATGATCAGTTCCATTGTGTACAATAACTGGCATTCATAGGAATAAAACATAGTGAGATTATGTAAGGAGTGCATGCACAAATCCAGAGTGATGGTAGCAAACTGTGGATAGACCCAAAACCAATGATAGCAGGCAGATCATAGCTTTAGTTAAAAAATACAGATAATGGCTCCTTTAATGTTTGTTTTCACCCAACATGAAACTCATAGTAGACACCGGAGATTAACTAGATAGTAGACAAATAGTACTGATTGCTGCCCCAATATGTACCCCACAACCATTTAAAAACTCAAGTTTCAGCATTAGTTTGGACCTGACTCGGAGTCTAATAGGTGAACACGATGATAATGTAGCATGTCATCATATTAAGTGATGCATAACATAAGCAGACACGGAAGAGTGGGACCTATCTTGCGGACCTGTGTAGTCCTCAAGGTCATCTGCTTAGTTGATGATGGTAATGCAGTTTCTGTGGCTGCCGGCGGTGGGGAAGAAGATTTGAGGCGGCGAAAGATAGTCTGGAGAGCGGATCCCTGCTGTGGTGAACCCTTCCGTCGTTGGAGCAGCTGAACTGGGGTGGAACACAGCGCCGCGGGAGCAGGACAAACCACATAAGGTTTTCTTTGACACATATCTGTAACAGAAGTAATTGAGTAAGGGCTTGTTTGAATTTGAGGATTCTAACAATGCAGGGATAGGGAATAGACAAGAATAGGATAGGAATGCGCGTGCAAAACAGAGAATTTAAAAACACATGATTTCTGCCAATCTGGGTGTTTGATTCACAACAATTGGAAGATCACAGGATGCAAAAAAGCATGGTGAGATTAAGTCAAACCATAAGAAAATGTACGGTTATAATGCTATTATGCTACTATCTCTTAGTCTTGTGCTTCATGAATAGGAATTTGAAAAGGAGGACAAGTGAAAATTAAAATTCCTACGGTTTTTCTTTCAAGGAGACACTAAAGGAACGAGTGCTCAGTGGACAATATATATAACATGTAGAGTAAAAAAGAGATGCAACAAGTGTACAACCTCTTTGGAGAAGCCATGTCGATCTCAGCGTGATTGGGTTGGCCGGTGAGGATGCTCCGGCTGACTTGGCTATCGGAGGAGGGGAAGAAGATCTTAGGCGTCTGGAGATGGAGCCCGAGGTACTGCTCCGCTGTGATGGAGGGTTTCATCGTTGGAGCAGCTCCGGTGAGTTGTGCGACGCCAAGGCTGAAGCAGGACAAGAGAGACAACGAACAATGTTAACCTGAGTGGAATTCTAATAGTATCTCCAATAAATGACGTAAAATACATAACCACAAAGTTCTAGATGTAAAATACATTAACCACTCATCATTGAACTTAACTGTCAAAACTGAACTTAACTGTCGAAACTGAACTTAACTGTCGAAACTGAATTTTGCTGTCGAAACTGAATTTTGCTGTCGAAACTAAACGCACTAGCAAGGTGAGTCTACACGTCGGTCGACTGACTTTTTCATCTCTGGTTAGTCGATTTTGCAGCCGTTGGATACGAAATCAAGGGCCCGTGGTTCATCTTCAACCTCCACCCCCCTGAGCCGCCAGCCACTACCGGCCAAACAGCAGCCCCCCGCCGCCCGCGGCCGGCGGTGCGCCACCCCGCCCGCCCCGAAAACACTCCCCACCGCCGGTCCGCCGCCGCCCGGCC
>NC_041388.1:368925868-368928553 GCF_002162155.2 Triticum dicoccoides | reverse complement strand
CGAGCCCCCCTCCCTGCTACGGCTGGTTCTTCCTTGACCCGGTGATCCCCCCACCCCCTGAAAATCGACTGACCCAAAAGTCGATTCAGTCGACTGAAGTGTAGCTAAATCGGAGTAGCATCGCAAGCAAGAGCAAGAGCAAGAGCAGCAGCGCGAGCAAGAGCAATAGCAAGAACAGACCAGGCAGGGGACCGAGAGCAAGAGCAGAGCAGCAGCACGAGCGAGAGCTAAAGCAGCAGCAGCTCCTACTGATGTGGACGTCGCCGCCGAGGGAGCGACACCGTGGAAGAAGTGGCTGGCGACACCGCCGTAGATGGAGCCGCGCCATGTCAGCTCAGGACCGAGCGCCAGCAGCATCGTGAGATCGAATCAAGAAGCAAATGCGGCGATTAGTGTACAACATCTTTGGTGGCGCCGATTAGGCCGCAACTTCATCCAAGGAAACGGTGATGATGATGCTCTTCCGATGGTGCAGGTGAAGACGGTGGTGTGGGAATGGAGGTGGCACGAAAGACGAGGGGAACGTCGGGGCAGCTCCTTGGAGGCGGAGGACGGGTGGCTGAACCGGCGGGACGATGAGATCGATGACGGATCCTCATCCATTACGGTGGATGAGGGACGTCGAGGTGTTGCTGTGGACGACGTCGTCGGGGAAGAGGCTCCGGATGGGTGGCGGACGGAGCAGGGTGTGGGGTTTCATCGCGGGTTTTCGCGGCCTCAGTGTACGAATGGGTGGGCGGACTGGGATGGCAGTGGGGAACCATGGCTTAGAGACGCGCTTGTCCAAAATGTGGGGTAAGTTACGAAAGTACCCCCACTGATTTGAGGCGGTTCTTTCGGTTCAGGGGTACCACGGGCATTTCGCGTGTCAGGATTTCACAGGAGGTGGGAGTTTTCGCGCGCGTTGTAATTTTGGAATAGCAAGGCGCGGTTGAGATGGAGGGAGTTATCGGAGCACAATGAGACAAAGATATATCTTAAATATTTCAGGCTAACAAGGCACGGTTTGAAGAGGCGGGAGTTTCGTTGCACGATAGACAGAGATGCTATCTTGAATTTTTGGCATAACAAGGCGCGGCTTGAAATTTCGGAAGAACAAGCTTAACGTGTACCCCAAAAAAGACAATTTGCACCTCGACACGCACAACACACACACAAACACCATTTAGACTAGAGTAAGGTACACGTGCATTGCACGCATGAGATTTGGCAACCAAATTATGAATAAATACCACATTATAGCATGCAAGCTTTGAGTCATATATGCATGATGTAGATGTTCGTTTAATTCTTATAGTTCATTTCATTCAAAATCATCTAGTTTTTATAAGAAAGCTAATCTATTTTAAGATTCATGGAATTGTGCATCGTAAGACATAAAGTAAAAACAAATAATGGCCAATCATGTAGAAAAACATTTGGGAAATTCTGATACGGAAGATTCTAGAACAAATAAGAAGTGCTTGTGTTTTGATGTTTGTGCATTATGCTTAAGTTCAACCATGGAGTCTTCTAGATTATACATGTGGCGAAATCTGGTGGAATCTAGATGATATCCAACGGCCAGTAGTGCTCAAATTTGCCATCTTTGGACCATCGGATTCGCCTCATCCAATGACCATCTTTCAAAGTTAAAGTTACCCGCACACAATATAAAAAAATATAATATATATATATATATGGGTATAGATATAGATATGTGATGCGAAAGCCGCCCATCATCTCCAATTAGAATAGTGTGTCCATGCACGGATGCGACGTGGCCAAATGATGTCTGTCATCGGTATCTTAAATTCAAATCAGTCTGACCTTGTTCAATGTGTATCCATTACAACATGCTCGTTTCCAAACCACACCGCGCAGATCTCCGTTATATTCATGCATGCATGGGTTTCAAACATCAGGATCTATTGTTCAAACATTTGAATTCAACTTTACATTGATTATGACCTTGCCTATTTTTTTACGCCCACACAGTAGTCTTCTCTTTATAATTGTACCACTAACTTTCTCTTGTGCATGCATGCACACACACTACCAGTCGGCATTATCCATCGCACGCATGCAATCTTTTTCTTCAGGTCGGTCTCCCATGAAGGCACACATCCACACACATCCCCCCTCTCCACACTACAAATAAAGACACATCCATGACATTTTGGGCCAATCGAAATTTTTTCTGTCATACATATGACACTTCTATGACGATAATTGTGACAAAACCCGGTATCATCATAGATGTGGTGGGCTCCTACTTCTATGACAAAAAATCATGAGAGAAAAATGGGCTTTTCGTCCTGGGCGGGCCGGAGATGCAGCTGCATGACATTCTTTGGGCCACCCATGACGGGAAAAACCGTGGTAGAAGCGAGGGGGAGGAAAATTTCGGGGAGTTCCCGGTTACGGTGGGAGGTCGGGGGCCGAGCGATGCACGTTTCTCTCGTACACGTACGTGCGTGTGTGTGAGGCGTTGGCTCTAACTGAACCCGAGCGAGGCGTTGGCTCTAACTGAACTCGAGCGAGGCGTTGGCTCTAACTGAACCCGAGCGAGGCGTTGGGCTCTAACTGAACCCGAGCGATTGCACTGCAGGCTACGCGTTACTAAACCCGAGCGATCGATCGATGGATGTTAACTGAACCCGATCGAGCGATTCCTTAGCTACTGCTGCTAACTGAAGCTGATCG
>NC_041388.1:368912036-368925174 GCF_002162155.2 Triticum dicoccoides | reverse complement strand
GTTTTGCAGTACGCCACACCCCTCCCGATCAACAGGACCCCCGTTTCGACCGTAGGAGGTCCGTTTCCTCCGTTTTGCGGTACGCCACACCCCTGCCGATCAACAGGACCCCCATTTTGACCATAGGAGGTCCGTTTCCTCCGTTTTGCGGTACGCCACACCCCTCCCGATGAACAGGATCCCGTTTCGAACGTGGCCGGTCGAACACAAGGCCGTTTCCTCCGTTCTGCGGTACGCCAGGCCTCGTTTCCATCGCATGTTCCGTCCAAGCCCTCCCGATGAACACGACGCATTCTGTTGCCTCCCCATGAACACGATGCATTCCGTTGCCTCCCCATGAACACGATGCATTCCGTTGCCTCCCCATGAACACGATGACAACGTTGTTTCTCCATTCCGACCCAGCCATGTACACGAGCCCTCGCCGTACGTATGCATGAGTAGGCGTTCGAGACCCCACCTGTATGTACATATACATGGCCGTATTTTCTTTCTTGCACCCTAACCGATGTACGTACGTGTACATGCTACGTGTGCGCCTCTACTACGACACGTGCGCGCCTCTACATCGACCAGTATATATGTACGTACACGTTCGCGACCAGAATGACAACGCTACGTACGCTTAGACCATGTGGGTCCCGACTGTCAGGCACTTCCTTGCGTGCGAAGATGTAGCTAGTGGGTCCCAGCAGTCAGGGGGGCGAATCATTTTTTTCCCGGATGCAATTCCTTGCGTGCGAAGGTGTAGCTGGTGGGTCCCAGCAGTCAGGGGGGAAACATTTTTTTTCGCGAAATACGGTGGCCCGTATAGTGGGTCCCCGCTATCAGGTGGAGGAATAATTATTTTGCACGTAATAAGGAGGCAGTTCCTTGCTGCGGCCGTGGACCCAGTTGTCAACCTCTCCACGTACAGTCCACATCCGTTGGATGTCGTTCCTTGACCACGTTAACCACGCTGCGCCGAGAGCACCAGGGTGGTGGACGATGGCGAGGCCTTAGGAAGGGGACAACGGGTAGCCGGGGAAGACGCGGCAGCGAAAGCCCGCGCGGAGAGGAGTACGAGGGTTCACTGGTTCGGCTATGATGTGAGGCTGCCGTCGCTGCAAGGCCTGGCCAGCGGTGGGAATAGTAGGGGGCGGTGAGGCCTCCGCGGTAGCACAGCCGGCCACGGGAGGCAGGAGCATGCGGCACGACCGGCGCTGCTTTGGGAGGTTGAAGAAGCACTACGGCCGTTGGATGGACATCATACGGTCACTGGAGCTAGAATCGTTCATATTGACTAAAGTTGACGAAGGCCCCCATCCCAGTCAACTTAGTAGGCCCACAAGTCAGCCTCCCACCATGGTGGGTCCCAGCTAGCAGGGGGAGTATTCATTTTTTGTGTGTAATAAGGAGGCACTTCCGGTGGGTCCGAGCTGACAGCGGGGGGAACATTTTTTTCACGAAATACGCTGGCACGTCCGGTGGGTCCGAGCAGTCAGGGGGGAAATGTTTTTTTTTGCGAAATAAGGTGGCTCGTCCGGTGGGTCCCTGCTGTAAGGTGGAGGAATAATTATTTTGCGCGTAATAAGGAGGCACTTCCTTGCGGCCGCCTGGACCCAGCTGTTAGCCTCTCCACATATAGTACTCTTCCGATGGAAGTCGGTCCTTGACCACGTTGACCACACCGCGCCGAGAGCACCAGGGCGGTGGTCTGGACGACGGCGAGGCCTAGGAAGGGGACGACGCGGAGCCGGGGAAGACGCAACAGTGGAAGCCCGCGCGGAGAGGAGTACAGGGGTTCACTGGTTCGGCTGCGGTGTGAGGTTGCTGTCGCCGCAGAAAAACAGGGGGTGTGGGTGAGTGGAGGGATGGCCTGGCCAGCGGTGGGAATAGTATGGGGGCGGTGAGGCCTCCGCGACAGCACAGCCAGCCACGGGAGGCAGGAGCAGGCGGCACGACCGGCGCTGCTTTGGGCGGCCGGACCAAGAAGACCAGAGGTTGAAGAAGCACTACGGCCGTTGGTTGGACATCGTACGGTCACTGAAGCTAGAAATATTTATTATTGACTAAGTTGACAAAGCCCTTGGTACGCTCCAACTTAGTAGGCCCACAGGTTAGCCTCCGAAATGGTGCGCCCCAGATGTCAGGGGGAGGAATCATTTTTTGGGCGGCCGAACCTAAGAATATCCGAGATTAAAGAAGAAGCACAACATCCGTTGGATAGACATCCAACGGCCACTGCTGCTAGAATCGTGTGTTGACTATAATAAGTTGGCAAAGCCTTGCATACGTGTCAACTTATTTTTTTAGGGGACACGTCACTTAGTAGGCCCACAAGTGTGTGGCAGAGAACTTATAGCCCATTTGCGTTTTGTAAGAATGTAGAACCCATTTTGGAATTCTAATGGAATTTACAACAGCCCATTTATAGTTTGTAAAACTACATCCCATTTTCTAGCTAGGACAATAATTAATAATTTCAACCAACCATTGAAGATAGAATTCAATAAAATTTCCCACATTTTGATGGGCTCCGAAATATTTTTATCCCGAAATTTCTAGTCAGATTAAATAAAAATTTGTATTACATAAAAATCTAACGAAACATTGCGCGCGCAACAATGAAAATTTATGATTTTCAAAATCCATAAATAATATTTTATAAACTAATGTCGTGTTTGGTTCATTTTTTTATAGTTACTGCCCAGTTTTTATAATTACATCCCATTTATTATTTTTAAAGCCCATTTTCCTGTTAAGCCTAATGCATCCCTCCTAGGAAAGATTTGCAGCCCAGTGGGGCGGAGAATAACAAGTTGACCTTGCCTGGGTATTCCTCAAAAAGACGTATAGCTGGGCTAGCCATTTTCATCTTGAAAAAATTAGTATCTGGGCTGGATATCTGGCCTGGGCTAGACTGGCCACAGCCCGCCTAGTTAATACCCTGCTCTCCTCTGAACAACAACGAAATCATTGCCAAGAAAAACTCTACAGTGCTCACGCCTCAAAAACACAAATACTGCTCGAGCTGCTTGGTCCCAGCTGTCAGCCGCACCTTGTGCAATTCTCTCGTTTATATTGACTACATAGGTTGACAATGGTGTGGGACCGTGATGTCAGGAAACCAGGAGAAAGCAAAAAAATATAGTTGTACATAATAAGGAGGCACTTGCGTACGTATGGCTCTGGGCCTAGTGGGTCCCTAGTGTCATCCAGTCAAAATAAAGTCATCTCCTGAATCCTCATGTTCGTTGACGATGTTAACAATGCTCGGCGCCACGGCGAGCGCAACAACTAGAAGGACAACGGAGATGGCCTCGCGGGCCCTACGGATGGTCTGATACAGCGCCCGCTACTCATTCAGGAAGCCAGGATCATCGGACACCTATGAGCACCTTCGAGAAACTGAGACGGCATGAAATGGTAAGGCCGCGCTTGGGAGCTCTAGTTTATTTCAAACATGTATTAACATACAAGTGTAATTTACTCGTCATCGAAAACAACGCGTAAAATACAGGCATAATGAAACCGAGGGCCCGATGTCTGTAAGTAAAACTGGCGGGTTACGCGTGTAATTTGAGAGACCAGTGTATATTTTATGAGCACTACTATATGGACGACATTACCAGACGATACATGCACGACGTGCGTATCATGCCATCCATGGGCAAGGATGAAACAGCAGCTAACGGCTGGATTAGCAATCGTCCGAGTGTCGTTCAGCGTTTTTATCGTGTGTCAAGTACTTCTAATATTTTACTAGTCGAAATCGACCAACCAAGCGCCTTCGCCCGAGACCATCTGCTTTAATTTACAAGCGTCAGTTTTACAAGCGGTTTTGGTTGGAAAACAATGATCCAATCACGGCCTAATATAATGAGTTGGTCGGAAGATCATATGGTTTCACGTCTAACCTACCCGACTTGTCGTATAGGCTATGAATGAAACATCAGACGATGAACTTCTTAAGCACGGAAACAACAGAACAGGATGATCTTCTTAACAAGCAAGTCACTGGCATTAGATCAACATGCAAAACAATACGAAGCATTATTCTCAAGAGGCACGGTGAACAGCTCGTGATGCCGCATGCCACAACATTCCAAGCTCAACTTTGCAATCAAACACAAGGCCTGGCATTACATAGAGAATATTCAGAACAAACTCTTAACACAGGAATATCTCAGCAGAGTAACTATTTACTTCTAAACTGAACACAGGAATAGGAAAAAACACTCGACGCTGCTCACAGCAAGGGCGTCCCACTCAAAAATATCAAATGCATGTCTTCTGGCTAACATCAATGAGAAATTTTGACAAGGTTTTCCAATTCCAATATATTAAACTAACGTCTTCTTGCTAACATGAATGATTAAACTTTGACAAGCTTTTCCCATTCAAAATATGTAATTCCTGTGATCATGGAGTCCTGTCGCTTCTTGCTAACATCAATGATTAAACTTTGACAAGCTTTTCCCATTCAAAATATGTAATGCCTATGATCATGGAGTCCTATCGCTTCTTGTACTTGTTTGGGCACTTCTTGCCCAGGGCACTCCACGTGTTGTTAAATTGCCTATGGTCTCTGCAGACTAGTCATGTCACCGGTGTCTAATATTTATGGCACCGGCTATAGCAATGGAGGGATTCGGTGCCAAACTAAGAAAAGGTGAAATTGGCACCTCTTTTGGCCTACATAGTGGAAGGCCTAATACTCTGTAAAGCTTCTCGGCCATTCCTTCTGTAATGTAGCGCAAACAATGACTGCTTGTTTCTGCAAAGTGGAATGACCAACTGGACCCAGTAATGCAGCAGTTTGCCTTGGACACATTGGCTCCTTTTGTGCAGTTGAACTAAAACCGAAGTCGGAATAAAACCGAGCTTTAATTTTGATATCCCTGTAAGCAACAAAAGGTATATAAGGGAAACAATTACTGAGAAATAACGGTTGATGACTTGCACTCCTAGAAGAAAAACATCTACTGATCTACCTTATCTTAATGGGAAACAAAGCAGGAGAGTAGCAATTCTCAATCAGTGTGATTCATTCATATTAACTGAGACATTGTCTTAACAATGCCTTGTTTCAAGATGTATAAAGAACGAGAAAGCAGAAAAGTATCATTGCTAAAACAATGCGACTGATTCATTTTAACAGAGACATTATCTTAACAATACCTTGGTTAAACATGTATAAAGAACTACAAAGCAGGATAGTACCATTTGTAAAACACTGTAAGTCTGTAACTAATATATAATAACAAAGACATTATCTGAACAATACATTTATTAAACATGTACTCCGGCCGATCCCTAACAGAAATGGTACTCCTGCCGTTCCCTAACAAGTGTTTGCAGTTTTGAACTAAGATTCAGTTCCAGGGTAGAGTGGGCGCAACAACAGTATGTGCTTCCATCTACTTATAAAGGGGGTGATGCAGAGTTTGTTGTAACAAAGCAACGAGCATCATGTCTGGGTTGGTTCCATTTTTGTTCACTACTTAATGGGAAAAGACAGCAATACAATAGCTTCAATTCAACATTTATTTAAAACAGTACCAATACAAGTAGTAGAACATCTCAAAGCACACTGCACAATCATGTGGATGAAGGCCTGTACTGACCTTTCATGAGACCGACAATGATAAAATACGAATCTGCCAACACGAATAGGAAATCCAATCTCGTTTTGTGCAGTTGCACTGAAATCAAGCAAAGTGTTTCGCGTAGCAAAGCAAAATGTCGCAATAGCAACAAGTTGAATAGATATCCTTGTATAAACATAGGCAAAAAATGAATTAATTACTGGCTAATAAAGGAGGATGAAACATGCGGCCACAAAAATGGTAATCCCGCCAATCCCTAACAAGTGTTGCAGTTTTGAAATAAGATTCAGTAGTTAATTGTGAGAGTGGCATCAATTACTGGCTTATAAAGGGGGTGATGCTGAATTTGTTGTAACAAAGCAACAAGCATCATGTCTGGGTTGGTCCCATTTTTGTTCACTACTTAATGGGAAAAGACAGCAACACAATAGCTTCAATTCGTCATTTATTTAAAACAGTACCAATACAAGTAGCACAACATCTCAAAGCACACTGCACAATGATGTGGATGAAGGCCTATACTGACCTTTCATGAGACGACCAACATAAAATACGAATCTACCAACACGAATAGGAAGTCCAATCAAGTTTTGTGCAGTTGCACTGAAATCAAGCAAAGTTGCCGGTGTGACATTTAAGTTTTCTATAGCAACAAGTTGAATAGATATCCCTGTTTTAAGAGGCAAAAAAGAAAAAAATTACTGGCCAATAAAGGAGGATGAAACATGCGGCCACAAAAAGAAGCATCTACCTTATCTTGATGGAAAACAAAGTATAGGACAGTAGCATTTCTAAAACGGTTGCATTGATTCATATTAACAGAGAAATTCTTTTAAAACAGATCAGTAGTTAATTCTGAGATTAACAACAGCAAAATAGCTGCATGGGACATGCCAGCACCATGTGCGTCCACACGTATAAATGTGTGATGCAGAGTATGTAGCCAAGCAGCATATATGTGCTGGTCCCATATTTGTTCTCTTTGAACCTTCTTCCTATGTGAGGGTAGCAAATCTAGTCGTGCACAAACTACCCGACCCCCCAGTTTCTTTCCCTTTTCAACAAAGAGATCGGTTCCTTACAGATGTGTGTACTGGGTTACCCCCTTTTTCCCTTTTCGACCTACAAAGCGGCTGTATAGCCGGTGTATACTACTTTCCGCCCCTCCTTTCCTCATTGAACCACGTCCTAGATTCTTGCTCCAGCCCACCGCACCCTTCTTTCCTCTTTGAACCAAGACCTAGATTCGACTACAGATCGAAAAAGATCCACATGCAGCTAGAGCAACGACGGTTTCAAAGAAACTTATACCTTAGGGTCGTCGGGATGTGGCAAGTCGTGCGGCGGGAGGCCGGATCTGCCCACACTACGTACGACAGCAAGGAAGAAGGGTCAGTGGCCCTCCCGCACAGGCGCTGGGTGAAAGAGAACAGTGCAACCGGCAGTGGATTGCCTCCCTCGCCGAAGGCGATAGAGTGAACGCTGCACCTCCTCCCCTTACCGGTGCGACGGGATACGGACGCCTCCTTCACCAGCTGTGAGGGGGGAGAGAGAGACAAGAGGCCAATGTAGTCTTGTTTAGATCTGGTGATGAGAGGGTGAGAGACTGTGAATATAGCAAACCCTAGCAAATGAACGCTGAGCCTCCAGCGTGTAACATATATGTAGTGCGGCGAGCGTGTGAAGAGTGCAAACCCTAGCGAACAAGCGCTGAGGGTCCCGCTTATATATATACTACTGTAGTACGGACTGAGCTTCGGTGCCTTCACTGCACCTGCTTTTGGTGGTATGACAGGTGAGCCAGCCACATTTTGGGCCCACCTGTCGTAAATCCAAAGGCAGGTGCACTAATTCAATGAAGATGCGTCCATATAGTACTCTCATGTATACGACTAAAATATAGTGGAGTGGTTTTCTTATTCTCTCCATAACAATCGTTTTAAATTGTGTAAGTACGAAACGAAACTCTATATTTAATGTACAGTGAAGAAAACTAGTACTACTTCCGATGAACTAACGATCCACGCCCACGCGTCCTGGTCGCACTTCCTGTCCTTCACGTGTGGTACACTACCCTCCCTTAAGAATCAAAAACACGCCCCCGCTTCCAGGTCGCGAGAGTCATCGCGCGCACACACATAGACATAGACATGCATATCCGTGTTTACATAAAATTCCATTTCCATCTCCATCTCCAATCATATTTGTCCAATTGGCACATTATTTACGTTGTTAATTATATACGCAGCAATATTAACATACAACATCTCTTGTTTGCGCACGTTCGGACCGTTGCCACGGCCGGTCCTGACCAACCCGAACCCTCTTCATCACCCGCGCGTGCTTCCCGCTCGAAACGGTCAATGCCGCATTCAAGCCCGGCCAGAGCATTGAAGAGGCGCACCGGCCGAGAGAGCGTGGCCCACGCCGCTTCCGGGTGCACGCAGCTGCTCCGCGTTCAAAGGTCGCAATAGCCGGTTACAACATGTGCTATCTCTTCTAGTAGTAAGTTCTTGGGAGACTGTGCTACAGCTAGCTGTCCTCCCCCAACTCGTCAATCTCTTCCAGTAGTGCTAGTACTCCATGGCGCGATCCATCGACAAGCAGGCGCGAAAGTTATGGTATACTACTCGGTTTGCAGTGAGTGGCATGCCGAGCGACCGTGTGGGGTCGAGCCGTGGAGGAGGGTGAGACACGAACACGACAGACGTGATTTAAACATTGGTTTTGCTCGATGGCGCGATCCAACGAAACAAAACGTTGGTTTCTCTCCGTTTCCATTTTTTCTCTGGAAAAACTGAAACTTTTCCACTCCATTTTCATTCCTATTCCAAGGTTGCCCCATTACAACATTCCATCAAATACAAAGGAAAACTAACACGCATGCTGATGCATTTCAATGATTCACATATCATAGCAAATATTTACTTCACAACTAAAGAAAAAAGTTGTGAGAGCGTGTACGATAGAAAAACTACTGATGGGGTCACTACGACTTAAACCCTAAACCCTAAACATGATTTAATTTCCTGGCCAGGTAGAACCTGTCGAAGGAAAGACGGCTGGCACCCTCGGATCATACGATGCTTTTTTGCAGTTCCACTAAAATCGACCTGAGCATCCCCGATGGCAAAGATACTGAAGAAGTGTGATTAGAATAATAGTACTGGTGCTAGTTCATGAGACATAAACTCATCACAAGTAGAAGCTGGTAGAAGTAGAGAAAGATCGACATGGAGATGCAGCTACGGCAGTGGAGCAAGCCGGCTCCAAAAGGAAGATGGACTACCTGTGATGTCGGGCTGTAGCTAGAAGGGCGGTTGGGACGCGGCATCGGCCATACCACGGTGACCCCCGATTGGGACGCACCGACAGTGGGTTTTCTCCCTCGCCGATGTCGACCGCGTCTACGCAGAACATTGTTCCCTTCCCCCAGATGCGGGATCAGGCCCGTCGTTCTATGCGTGTGAAGAGAGCAAGCTAAGCAAGCAAGCTTGTAGCTTAGGCTCCTACTATTGTATATATAGTGGTTTTCTTTTTCTCTCCATATCAACCATTTTATATTGCGTACGTGTCATTCTAGAGTGAAATGATGGTTGCTTCTTCCGACTAACTTACTGTGTGATTTGACTGCTCCTTAGTGGCCCCTACACGTACTCCCCCTACGTGTATGCAACAGTCACACATACACATGGACGCAAAAACACGCACGATGCCCTAATGCATGCATGTCCGAGCACATGACGGAACACACACGGTCATGCTCAAGTGCTCAACCTACATGTGCATGCACACACATACTCAGTCAGGGTGAGCTAGTGACCGTATGAACACCGGAAAATATATATATTGAGCGCAATGAGCGTATTATGAAGTCCACTGACCGTATTTTTACAAATATACAGTGACAGACAGTGTATTTATCTCGTTTGAAATTAATCCATATTAACCGGAGAGGAGGAAGCATGGACTAGCATTACTTTGCTGTGTCCCGTCAACTTGCCGAACGAGGAGAAGGTTGCAGGACGGGAGAAGCTTGCGCACAGTGGCTCGCAGGACAAGAAGAAACTTTTGACTAATGCAAGCTCTCCCTCGCTCAGGCGATGGACGTGCAACAGTTAATTCGGTGTCAGATTGCCAGAAGCATACACTATACTACTAGTGCTATTATTGTTTGACTTCCCGACCAGCCAAGCGCAAAGTTTACTAGTACTACTACTATAGTCCATAAAGGTACGTACTATACTGGTACTAGGAACCGGATGGAGGAGCGTCTGCACTCTTATTATAATTTTAAAATGTGATAAAGCAATCTTCAACACATTTGGTTCTCTTCGAGGGCTCTCGCATGTGATAATGGAAGTTGATTGCATGGACCACTCGCCACAATTCTCGCTTAATTCTGGCTCATATCCTATTACAAATAGTAGCGCTCAGTAATACTTCCTCTTTTTTGTTATTCAGCATGTAAACAGGTCAGCAAACCTTGCGGCGCATCTTCGTGCGAACCGTGCTTGCTGCACTTTGAATTTGGTCGATAGCTGGCTTGATGAAACACCTCGCTTCCTACTTTTTTGCGGGGTACCTCGCTTCCTAGTGACCAGTGTCTTGGCTGATCGTCCAAAGAATGCTTATATATGAATAAAGCTCTCTCATTTACCCACAAAAAAGATTAAGCCATAGTAACCGTAAATGAGGGAGTATGGACCAGCACTACTTTTTGGTGTGTCCCGTCAACTCGCAGAATGAGGAGAAGCTTGCAGGACAAGGTGAAGCTCGCTTACGCCTTTTGACTAATGCAACCTACCCTCGGTGGACATGCATCAGTCCATTCGGTGTCAGATTGTCAGAGGCATACATTGTAGTACCCAACATGCAGAGTACCATCATTGTTCGACTTCACGAAGGGGAGAAGAGCCAAGCGCAGTAGTACGCGTACTTGGTTTTGCACCTTCATACTACTCCACCCTCCGTCACAGTTTACAGGGTGTGCTTCATTATGATGCATTTCTCTCAATGCATTTCCACCACCAGAGAGACTTTAGACGCATTTGGTTTAATGCTCACTTAATTAGGGCATGGTAACCGTAATCAAGTCCACAATTTTCTCTCCATGTACTGTACTACTACGGAGTGCATGCATGTGTATACCCGGGGTGGAAGCACTGCATGCATGTGTGTATGCATTATTCCCTCTAGTAATAGGCGTCATGCTATAACTACCAATGCTATTTTTCAGGCCGATCGCTAGTCGCCTTGGTCCCACATATTTTTTTTTCTTTTTTCTGAAGCGTGCTATATAAACAGTGACGGATGGAGTAGTATGAGCGGATTCAAAGAAGAGCGTATTGATGGTTGCTTCTTCAGAGCAACTTACAGTGGGAAAGGTGGGGCTTATGATTTGACTGCTCATTACTCACTATTAATGCGGCGCAACGACCAGGCTAAGTCTCCCATGCAGTTGTGCACTACCCCCTCGGTTCTTAAATATACTCCGGAGTATTTGTCTTTCTAGAGATTTAAACGAGTGACTACTCAAATATTTGTCTTTTTAGAGATTTCAAATGGACTGGCACATACGGATGTATATAGACATATTTTAGAGTGCGGATTCACTCATTTTGCTCCGCATGTAGTCACTTGTTGAAATCTCTGTTAAGACGAATAAAATATTTAGGAACGGAGGGAGTACACATACGAAGCAAAATGAGTGAATCTACACTCTAAAATATGCCCGTTTGAAATTTGTAAAAAGACAAATATTTAGGAATGAAGGAGTATAATTTTGCGCATGGCACATGGACCTGGATGATGAAGAGGCTTCTGGCAATGCTATCAAGCTTCCATCATTTGTTTACATAATTGACGTACTATACAACTAATTTTCTAGTGATATTAAATTGTACAATGGTGCGAGCTTTCAGCTTTTGTTTCGCGTGTCTTGCCATTGATGCTCTTTCAGAAACAATAAAAAACTAACTTCCTTGCTAATGCATGTCAATTATTAGCAGATCAGAGCTAATAATTACATCACAACTGAAGACAAAGTTGTGAGAAGGTGTTAAATTAAAATTGATCCATGCTCTCATTTGCAGCAACGTCCCCCAGCTCTGTCTAAATCAACAAGGCATGTTGTGAAAAAAAGTAGCTACCTGGAGCATGGAACATTCCGATCATTTTGTGCAGTTCAACTAAAATAGAGCTGAGCATCCCTGTTCCAAAGATATCAAGTGTGATTACGATAACAGAGGACTGCTGATGAAACAATAAACACACAAATAGAAGCCGGTCAACTTTGCAGTCTCTCTGAAGACTAACTAGTTGGAGAAGATTATGCTCGGAGTTGGATGACGAGGATAGAGCAAAACCAATCTCCCTTTGTGTAGTCGCACTGAAATGTAGAGATGTTGCCCATGTGACATTTTTGTACAACTGCACAAAACACTCTTAAGAAAAAATTGATTTGTGCAGTTCACCAAAAGGTCGCAATAGCAATGAGGTGAAATGGATAGCCCTGTTTGCAAAAAAGACGTAGAAAGGAAACAATTACTGGCCAATAACAGTTGATGACACATGCGACGACAAAAAAGAAGCATATTCCTTGTCCTAAGGGAAGATAACAACAGGGTTGTGTTTGTCTAAAATGGTGTGAGGACGAGAATGCAATATGGAAAGTACGCCGGACGAGCTACGTTTTGGGCAAAGAACTATGGAAGATCCACATGCAGCGACGTGGGAAAACGGGCAGTGGAGCAAGGCCGGAGGGGATACCTGGAGGTCGTCGGGATGTAACTAGGTGAGCGGCGGCGGGCGGAATCTACGAGCAGGTGGCGTAGGCCCTGCCGCGCCGGAGCTTGGTTAGAGAGAACGGCGTGTACCACAAATCGGGACGTGCTTCCTCGGCACCGTCGAACGGAGAAACGATGCACTTCCTCCCTTTCCCCCGGCAGACGGGATGCGTCCGGATTAGTGACCAACGGTGAGAGAGAGAGAGGCCACCGCACTCCCTTTCCCCCGGCGGACGGGATGCGGCCGGATCAGTGACCAACGGTGAGAGAGAGAGAGAGAGGCCACCGCACTCCCTTTCCCCCGACGGACGGGATGCGGCCGGATCAGTGACCAATGGTGAGAGAGAGAGAGAGAGAGAGAGGCCACATGAGCCTTGTGTGAGATACTCTGAAGAGCGGACTACCTTTTCCTCCATAAAAATCATTTTATATTCTGTGTATGTGCTATTGAGCGCTATAACTTTATTTAAAAATAACGCGACAATGCGTCAAGTCGAACTTTGTTTCGTGCACGTGTGGTAAACGACCTCCCTAGGTAAACAACCGCTACAGGCGTTCAAATTAGCACGTGGGCTGCCATTTCATAAAGAAATGAGCTCCACCATGTACCCGCCCGGGTGGGGCTGGGCACGAAGCGTGAGTACGTGCACGGTGCACCTATTCTCTTCTTGTATACGTACACCACCTACATGGGGTTGTGTGAGAGAAATACAAACCTACAGAGATATAGTGTGTGGGTTCTTGAGAGTTTTTTTTGTG
>NC_041388.1:368888618-368911606 GCF_002162155.2 Triticum dicoccoides | reverse complement strand
TCAAAATATTTAACATATGCAATGTGTGTGAAATAGAGTCCTGGATAAAACATATATATAGAGGGGGCGATCCACGAGAAGAGAGTGGAGGTATCATCGGCTTGAGGTGTCCATAGAATTGAAGAGAGGGATGATGTGTGTGTGTGTGTGTGCGCGATCGATAAAGAGTGCCATCGAATTTGTGTGTGCCCACGTCAAAGATATAGAGTGGCTGGCCTACTGGAACGTGAGATGGGACATGTGCAGTTGTCTCTATGGCATGGATACCTACCTGCATCGCTCGATTATCCGTGTGTGGTGGGGGAAGAGGGAGGACCAATTAACTATAGAGGTACAATGGCTGGTGAGGGAGTCCTGGATTAGGGGGTGTCCGGATGGCCGGACTATACCTTCAGCCGGACTCCTGGACTATAAAGATACAAGATTGAAGACTTCGTCCCATGTCCGGAAAGGACTTTCCTTGGCGTGGAAGGCAAGCTTGGCGATACGGATATGCAGATCTCCTACCATTATAACCGACTTTGTGTAACCCTAACCCTCTCCGGTGTCTATATAAACCGGAGGTGTTTTAGTCCGTAGGACAACATACAGAACAACAATCACTTGGCCATACGTGGGGTTTAGCCTCTCCGATCTCGTGGTAGATCTACTCTTGTACTACCATATCATCAATATTAATCAAGCAGGACGTAGGGTTTTACCTCCATCGAGAGGGCCCGAACCTGGGTAAAACTTCATGTCCCTTGCCTCCTGTTACTATCCGGCCTAGATGCACAGTTCGGGACCCCCTACCCGAGATCCACCGGTTTTGACACCGACATTGGTGCTTTCATCGAGAGTTCCTCTGTGTCGTCGCCGTGAGGCTTGATGGCTCCCTCGATCATCAATAGCGATGCAATCCAGGGTGAGACCTTCCTCCCCGGACAGATCTTCGTCTTCGGCAGCTTCGCACTGTGGGCCAATTCACTTGGCCATATGGAGCAGGTCGAAAGCTATGCGCCTGGCCGTCAGGTCAGATTTGGAAGTTTAAACTACACGGCTGACATCCACGGGGACTTGATCCTCGATGGATTCGAGCCACTACCGAGCACGCCGCACTGTCACGACGAGCATGATCTAGCTCTGCCACCGAACAGTGCCCTGGAGGCCGCACCCGCATCAGCTTCGACCCTTAATTTGGAACCAACTGCGCCGATCGAGGATGGGTGGTTGGACGCCGCCTCAGGGGCTGCGATCCCAACGGCGATCAAGTCGAACACCAGCCCCGCACTCCGCGAGACCCGTGACTCCAAGAAGCCGGACTCCTCTTCGGACTCCGAACCCTCCGCGCCCCTGCCGAACGAATCTGATTGGGCGCCGATCATGGAGTTTACTGCCGCAGACATCTTTCAGCACTCGCCTTTCGGCGATATTCTGAAGATACTAAAGTCTCTCTCTTTATTAGGAGAGCCCTGGCCAGACTACGGTCAGCAAGGTTGGGATATGGACGATGAAGAAATTCAAAACCCACCCACCACCCACTTTGTAGCCACTATCGACAATTTAACCAACATGCTCGACTTCGACTTTGAAGACACCGACGGTATGGACGCCGATGCAGGAGACAATGAAGAACCAACGCCTATTGGGCCCTGGAAAGCCACCTCGTCATATGACATATACTTGGTGGACACCCCAAAAGAAGGAGATGGCGATGGAACAGCGGAGGATGACCCCTCCAAGAAATAGCCTAAGCGTCGGCGTCAGCGGCGCCGCTCAAAATCCCGCCAAAGCAAATACGGTGACTCCAGCACGGGAAATAACAATACTCCGGAGAGTGCCGAAGAAAACCCCCTCTAGCAAGATTCAGCACAGGAGGATAGAGAAGCCAGCCCTCATGAGAGAGCGGCAGACAGAGAGGTCGAGGACGATAATTATACGCCTCCCTCCGAAGATGAGGCAAGCCTCGACGATGACGAATTCGTCGTGCCAGAGGATCCCGTCGAGCAAGAGCATTTTCAACGCAGGCTTATGGCCATGGCAAGAAGCCTCAAGAAAAAACAGCAACAACTTAGAGCTGATCAAGATTTGCTAGTCAACAGATGGACTGAAGTCCTTGCGGCCGAAGAGCATAAACTCGAACGCCCCTCCAAGAGCTACCCAAAGCGCAGGTTGCTACCCCGATTAGAGGAGGAAGCACTTAAACCTACATCACCAGCACTTGATACGGCCGACCGGCCACCTCGGGGCCGCGACAGAGAGGCCTCTCGGCCCTCCACTCAAGCCGCACCCCGTACCAAGGCACGGGAAAATGCGCCAGACCTGCGAGATATGTTGGAGGACAAGGCAAGGCAAACAAGGTCGATCTACGGATCGCGTGGGCACCCCGTGACTCGAGACGGTAACCGTCACGCCGGACACAAATCCGCTAGGGCCGAACACAGTAGACAAAGCTCATTAGAGCTACGTCATGATATAGCCTAGTACAGAGGCGCCGCACACCCACTATGCTTCACTGACGAAGTAATGGATCATCAAATCCCTGAGGATTTCAAACCCGTAAACATCGAATCATATGATGGCACAACAGATCCTGCGGTATGGATCGAGGATTATCTCCTTCATATCCACATGGCCCGCGGCGATGATCTCCACGCCATCAAATACCTCCCACTCAAGCTTAAAGGACCAGCTCGGCATTGGCTTAACAACTTGCCAACAGGATCAATTAGTTGTTGGGAGGACCTGGAAGCCGCATTCCTCGACAATTTCTAGGGCACTTATGTGCGACCACCAGACACCGATGACCTAAGCCACGTAATTCAGCAGCCAGATGAATCGGCCAGGCAATTCTGGACACGGTTCCTAACAAAGAAAAATCAAATAGTTGACTGTCCAGACGCAGAGGCCCTAGCAGCCTTCAAGCACAATATCTGTGACGAGTGGCTTTCCCGGCACCTTGGACAGGAAAAGCCGAAATCTATGGCAGCACTCACGACACTCATGACCCGCTTTTGCGCGGGAGAAGACAGCTAGCTTGCTCGTAGCAACAATATGACCAAGAACCCTAGTAATTCGGATACCAGGGACAGTAGTGGCAGGTCGCGTCGCAACAAGCAGAAGCACCACACTAACAGTGACAATGCTGAGGATACGGCAGTTAATGCCGGATTCAGAGGCTATAAATCTGGTTAGCGGAAAAAGCCATTCAAAAGAAATCCTAGGGGCCCGTCCTGTTTGGACCGAATACTCGACCGCTTGTGCCAGATACATGGCACCCCCGAAAAGCCGGCCAATCACACCAACAGGGATTGTTGGGTGTTCAAGCAGGCAGGCAAGTTAAATGCCGGAAATACAGACAAGGGGCCGCATAGCGATGACGACGAAGAGCCCCGGCCGCCGAACAACAGTGGACATAAGGGTTTTCGCCCAAGTGCGGACGGTGAACATGATATACGCAACCCACATCCCCAAGAGGGAGCGGAAGCGCGCGTTAAGGGACGTATACGCGGTAGAACCAGTCACCCCAAAGTTCAACCCATGGTCCTCCTGCCCGATCACCTTTGATTGAAGGGACCATCCCACTAGCACCCGTCATGGCGGATTCGCCGCATTGGTTCTAGACCCAATCATTGATGGATTTCATCTCACTAGAGTCCTTATGGACGGCGGCAGCAGCCTAAACCTGCTTTACCAGGATACAGTGCGGAAAATGGGCATAGATCCCTCAAGGATTAAGCCCACCAAAACGACCTTTAAAGGCTTAATACCAAGTGTAGAGGCCAACTATACAGGCTCAGTCACACTTGAAGTGGTCTTCGGATCTTCGGATAATTTCCGAAGCGAGGAGTTAATCTTCGACATAGTCCCATTCCGCAGTGGCTATCACGCACTGCTCGGGTGAACCACATTCGCCAAGTTCAATGCGGTACCGCACTACGCATACCTTAAGGTCAAGATGCCAGACCCTCGAGGAGTAATTACGGTCAATGGAAACACCGAAAGCTCTCTCCAAACGGAGGAGCACACGGCGGCCCTTGCTACGGAGGTACAAAGCAGCCTCTCCAGGCAGTTCTCCAGCCTGGCCATTAAACGTCCGGACACCGTCAAGCACGCCCGGAGAAACCTACAACAAGACCGCCTGGCACGTTCCGAGCAGGCGTAGCAATGCGGCCCCAACCCCAGCCCTCGCAAAAATGTGACACCAGTACTTCGCGTACATAACTACGCTCTAGAAATACCATGGGTGCAGGGGGAGGGGCACCATCACGGCACGCCCGAAACACGGCTTAAACCGCACCAGGGGCTGCTGATTTTTTAATTTTCTCTTACTTTCAGGACTCCACTCTTCTGAAGGCCTATTCGGCAGTTTAATTGCTGCACAAATGATGCAAGAACCAGGGAAGTAGACAAGCCATGCCGCATTACCGAACTCCCAGGTGGTCTCTATCACGAATAGTATACCTGTTTCGCTTACCATTCCGCAGCCCGCCCCTGGAACGGACATGTTAAATAGTCCAACCTTTTGCTTATCGCATTATTTGTATCGTTCTGCTTTGATCGTAGCCCTTTTTAATAAACAATGCATAGCTTCTGTCTATTTTTGCATTACTCTTTTTCTTTACAAATATATGTTCCTTAACGACATGTTGCACCCGTACACTTTGGTACGGCCAAAATACGCCAGGGGCTTTAGTACCCCTCAATATGGTGTGAGAAATCCGAACACTTTAACAAGTGCGGCACCCCGAACTTATAGCATTATATGCATCGGCTCTGAATCATGTCTTGGGTCAATAGTTGGGTTTTCCCGGCTCCTATGTTTTGGTGCCTTACGTTCCGCTATATCGGCTAAGGTAGCACTAGGAGAACTACTGCGATTGTGCCCCAGTTGAGCTGGATCGAGCACCTCAGTAGAGAAAGCTAAAACTGACTGTGATGATGAAGCGAGAGCTGGTCGCTGTTTGAGAGATTTTTCGAGTCCCTAAAGACTTATGCCGCTTAGAGCGAGGAGTCGGCTCTGTCCGGCCAAAGCGTGGATAGCGCCCCGAATTCGGTCTTCCGAATACCAGGGGCTTCGCCGAAATTTAAAATTATAGAATTCTATGGCTAAGTGAGAGTGTTCACGCATTATAGTCCGATTGCCTTGTTCGTTGTGCTGAGCACCTCCCTCGAAGGACCCAAACATGGGAAAAAGAGCGCTCAGGTTTATTCCCGAACACCCCAGCACTAGCGGCATGGGGGCAGAAGCCGATGACTCGCCATCTCTCAGAATTGATAAAGAGCCGCACAGAAGGTAATATTTTAAATTCCAACAGCATTGCTTAGCGCATATGAACAAGTTTTCAGCGCACAGGACAAAACGAGCGAGTTTTACTCAAAAATTACATCCCTGGAACATTCATCCGCCATAAGGCAGGCACCCTTCAGAACATCCTTATAATAATTCTCGGGCTTGCGATGCTCCTTCCCCGGCGGTGGCCCGTCCTTCACAAGCTTCTCAGCATCCAGCTTGCCCCAGTGCACCTTAGCACAGGCAAGGGCCCTACGGGTGCCTTCAATGCAGACAGAGCGCTTGATGACTTCGAGCCTTGGACAGGCCCCCATCAGCCGCCGCACTAGCCCGAAATAGCTCCCAGGCAGAGCCTCTCCAGGCCACAGCCGAACTATGAGGCCCTTCATGGCCTGTTCAGCCGCCTTGTGGAGCTCAACCAGTTGCTTCAGCTGGTCGCTCAGGGGCACGGGGTGTCCGGCCTCAACATACTGAGACCAGAACACCTTCTCTGTCGAACTACCCTCCTCGGCTCGATAGAATGCGGCGGCATCGGACACGCTACGGGGAAGATCTGCGAATGCTCCTGGAGAGCTCCGGATTCGGGTAAGTAACAAGTAACTTACGTTTATGTGTTTGCTTTGCATAAAGAATGCCTTACCCGCCGCTATCTTTTTCACCTCATCCAACTCCTGGAGGGTCTTCTAGGATTCGGCCTTGGCAGACTTGGCATTTTCAATAGCCACCACGAGCTCGAACGCTCGTGTCTTTGAGTCAAGCTCCAAACTCTCATGTTTTTCCATGAGAGCCTGGAGCTCTTGCCGCACCTTGCCAACCTCGGCCTCATACTTCTCCCGCTCGGTGCGCTCCGAGGCTGCCCTATTCTCGGCCTCGACCAGCGCTTGCTTAAGGGTCGCCACCTCAGACGTGGCCCCTACAATAGCCACGATAATCCTGTCATTTTTTGCAATTGCACCTTTTTTATATATATATTTAACCAAGGTATTTCTTACCTTCCTTGTCCTCGAGCTGCTTCTTGGCACGCCCGAGCTCTTGCTCGGACTGCTCGAGGTTCTGCTTTAGCGTGTCCACTTCCACAGTCAGTGCGGCGGACGCTAGCAGAAAAGCCTGCATACGCATATTGACTCCTTTTTGTTAGACTCCTGCGAATTTTATTTGATCCTCTATTTGGCTTTTCTTCCCATACGCATATGGAGGCGCCTTTGAGCGCCTCCAACAGACTGTTCGGCGCCTCCGGTTGGACGCGGGTCACCGGCACGGAGGGCTTGCTCCTCTTGGAAGGAGGTCGCCCGCCGGACTCTGGAACCTTTGAAGGTTCCGGAGCGGTGTCCGGCCTAGAGCCGGACTTGGAGCTCTGGGGGGTTTTATCCCCTTTACTCCTGGAGTTCGGGAGGTCGCCTTGCGGCGCCTCCAGGACCACCTCCTCCCGGCTTGGAACCTGTTGGGACATCACTTCGGCGTCGTCCGTAGGTGGGGGGAGGAAGCCGTCGGAAGCAAATTCACATCCGACGAGTCCAGTGAACTGCTCGACGACGCGTCGAGCCGGTCTTTGGGTGGGCTGCATAAACATATTCGACATAAGGGAAAGCTGTGCAATAAAGGAATACTATGAATTACTCTGGTATCCGGATACTTACGATTTAGCCAGGGGCTTGGCCGTGAGCGGCCACTCCTCTCCGCCGTCGTCGGCGTCGGTGGAGTAGTCTGGAGGAAGGGTTTTCCCCTTCTTGGACCCTTCGGCCTCCCCAGTTGGGGCGGCCTTCCTTTTCTTCCCTTCCCCCACTGGAGGGGGAGGGGTCTCTTCTTCCTCCTCTTCGTCTTCATAGGAGGAGTGCGTCTTGGAGTCGTCGGATGAGGGATCCGACACCTCCAGGCGTCGGGCACTCTTTCGAGTCCCCGTGGCCTTCTTCTTGGCCTTCTTCTCCGGCACCACATGGGGTGCCGGAACCAGCAGCTTCGCCAAATGAGCGTCCCCTGGGCCTTCGGGCAAAGGAGCCAGACAGTTGATCTGTCCGGACATCTCCTACCAATCCTGTCAAAGGTAAGAGAGCTTAGATCTCGCATGGAGTCAAACTATGAAAAACTGATACCCTGTAAAAGGTAAAAACAGCTTACCGCATGAGCGTGACGCTGCGTACTGAATCCGCGATCCTCGGTAGCGGATGCGGGGGCCTCAGCACCCTTGAAAAGCACCTTCCAGGCATCTTCGTACATCGTGTCGAAGAGCCTGCTCAGAGTTCGATGCCGCGCCGGGTCGAACTCCCACAGGTTGAAAGCCCGTTGTTGACATGGGACGATCCGGTGGATGAGCATAACCTGGACTACGTTGACAAGTTTGAGCTTCTTGTCCACGAGGGTTTGGACGCATGTTCGGAGTTCGGTCAGCTCTCCTTTTTTACCCCACGACAGGCCCGTCTCCTTCCAGGAGGTGAGCCGCGTAGGGGGTTCAGATCGGAACTCCGGGGCTGTGACCCATTCAGGGTCGCGCGGCTCGGTGATGTAAAACCACCCCGATTGCCACCCCTTCAGGGTCTCCACAAAGGAGCCCTCGATCCATAAGACATTGGGCATCTTGCCCACCATGGCTCCTCCGCACTCCGCCTGGTTGCCGGGCACCACCTTCGGCTTGACATTGAAAGTCTTGAGCCATAGGCCCAAATGGGGGCGGATGCGGAGGAAAGCCTCGCACATGATGATAAATGCCGAGATGTTGAGGACAAAGTTCGGGGCCAGATCGTGGAAATCCAGGCCATAGTAGAAAATGAGCCCCTGGACAAATGGGTGGAGAGGGAAGCCCAGTCCGCAGAGGAAATGGGGGAGGAACACCACCCTCTCGTGGGGCCTAGGGGTGGGGATGAGCTGCCCCTCTTCAGGAAGCCGGTGCGCAATGTCGTTAGACAAGTATCTGGCCTTCCTTAGTCTTTTGATGTGTCCCTCCGTAACGGAGGAGACCATCCACTTGCCTCCCGCTCCGGACATGGCTGGAGAAGGTTGAGGTGGGGAGTGCGGACTTGGGTGCTGGAGCTCGGGTGCGCAAGAATGGATAGGCAAAGGAGGAAGAAGGCGTAGGTGAAAAGGTGGATCCTTATCCCCTTATATGGGTGGACGCAACTATGTGTCCCCACCAACCTGGTAAAACTCGCTTATCCCCAACCGCCATAATCAATGGCGCGGTTGGGTTACCCTCGCCCGTATTGATGAGAATCCCAGAATAAGGGGACACGATCTCTGCTTCGACAAGACATGCCAAGGAAACCGCCTCGCATGACGCGCTGAGGTGGGATAATAAAACGATTCAAATAAAGGCTTGGCCGTGGTGTGTCACACTACGGAATACGTCAGCAGATTAGATTTGTGTAAATATTATTCTCTCTATGGCAATATGTGGAAACTTATTTTGCAGAGCCGGACACTATCTTTGTGTTCAAAATCTTCTATGAAGTACTTGGAGGAGGAACCCGCCTTGCAATGCCGAAGACAATCTGCGCGCCGGACTCATCGTCATTGAAGCCTGGTTCAGGGGCTACTGAGGGAGTCCTGGATTAGGGGGTGTCCGGATGGCCGGACTATACCTTCAGCCGGACTCCTGGACTATGAAGATACAAGATTGAAGACTTCGTCCCGTGTCCGGAAAGGACTTTCCTTGGCGTGGAAGGCAAGCTTGGCGATACGGATATGCAGATCTCCTACCATTACAACCGACTTTGTGTAACCCTAACCCTCTCCAGTGTCTATATAAACCGGAGGATTTTAGTCCATAGGACAACATACAAAACAACAATCATACCATAGGCTAGCTTCTAGGGTTTAGCCTCTCCGATCTCGTGGTAGATCTACTCTTGTACTACCCATATCATCAATATTAATCAAGCATGCCGTAGGGTTTTACGTCCATCGAGAGGGCCCGAACTTAGGTAAAACTTCGTGTCCCTTGCCTCCTGTTACCATCCGGCCTAGACCCACAGTTCGGGACCCCCTACCCGAGATCTGCCGATTTTGACACCAACAGCTGGTATATGTGTGGAGGAGGAGAGAGGCCTACCTCATGTATTAAGGAGATCGATCTGCCTCATGTATTAAGGGAGATCGATCGGCATCCATGCATATGTGCAGGAGATGAATAAGGTTGGGAGAGAGACAGAGCTAGATTGTTGGAGGGGGTGGTAGTGGAGTTGCTTCTAACGAATGGTGGGATAGGCTTGCTAGACAAACGGAGGGCACGCTCGCAATATCAATAAGAGAGGAGATGGCTGCTTGTTCTCTGTGCACGTGTGTGTGAGAGACGGGTCAGGAGGCATGCACGAATGATGAGAGGGGACGATGTGGCTGTGGTAAGCAGACGTAACTACATAGGAAGATCAATCGCCCTTTGTAAGAGAAAGGAGAGGCATAACTTGTGTGGTACGTCGATCGATGGGGGGGTAGTTAAAGTCGATTTAGGTACATGTTGGGAGATCGATCGGTATACATGCATGTGTGTGTTAGAACAAATGAGGCATGAGGAGAAGGATAGAGAGAGAGGGATGCATGTAGGAGGTGGTACGAGAGGCATACTATATCGAGGGGAGAAGTGTGCAAGTACGAGAACGATGAAAAGAGTGGTGGGAGTGAGGCATGGATGGTGACAAGAGAAGAGGGGAAGCTTGTGTTTGTGCTAGGCACACCTGGCTAGAGAGGCATATCGATCGATGTGTGCCGTAAAGAAGGAGCTGGGGGGCCTACACACACCGTGGGTGAACGACCTAAAGTGAAAAGATGAGTTTGCGCAATGGAGCTAGAGAATGTTGAGGGAGGGTGAGAGGGATGCGGGCGTGTGCATGCACAAGAGAAAGTTAGCGCTAGCTAGAAAGATAACAGGGTTGTGTGGGTGTAAAAGACGAATAGAGATCATATATACTTCATTATAAAAAGCGAATTCAGATATTTGAAGAATTTATGATAGTGTTTCAAACCGACGGATGTGTGAATATATATAACGGTGATACACATGGTGTGGTTATGAACATGGTATACTACATTTAATATATTTTATCTCTACTCTTATAAAAAAACGGAGTTATTGATGATGGTGTGCCTGCCATCCTGCATTATAGGCCGTCTGATTTATATCTAGTGGATAGCAAGGAAACTATGATGGTTGAAGTTGGCAACAATCATGATTGTAGATTCTTATTGAAATAGAGAAACAAATTCAAATTTAGTTCGAATTGCAGCGGTAGTATAGACATTTGGAATGCACTAAAATGTTGGTATGAGTAGGTTACATGCATTATACAGCAAGCAAAAAAATTTAATCGGACATAACATGGATTCATACTCCCTCCTTCCATCTATATAGGGCGTAATGAGATTTCTAAGACTGCCTTTGACTATTGACAAGATTAATAGTACATGACATGCACAATGTGAAAATTATATCGATCATTGAAAGAAGCTTTCACAGACGAATTTAACGGTGTGATTTGTGTAAGTTGCATGTCATATATCATTGCTCTAATATTTTGTCAAAGTTAGCATCGAAAAACGCATTAGGCCCTATATAGATGGAAGGAGGGAGTAGCTTTGAATAACATTTGTATAGTAAAACGGGGCAAGACTCTCTCTTTGTGTGGTGTGAATAGTTTTATTTTTTTCGTTTTCTTTTTGGTTGAGGGAAGTGCGAATTAATTTGGTACGTACAAGTACAATATTACTACACGTTAGGCTTGTCCCTAAAATTCAACCCGCGTCTTGTTATATCCTGAAAATTCAGATATCGTGCTCCCAAAACTGGCGCCTTCACAACCCGCGCCTTGCTATCCCGAAATTACAACGCGCGTGGAAACTCCCTCCAGCTGCCAAATCCCGACATGCGAAATCCCCCTTCTAACCCTGAGCCGAAAGGGTCGCTAGTTCAAATCAGTGGGGGGTACTTTTGTAACACGCCCTACATTTTGGACAAGCGCGTTCCTAAGTCATGCTTCACACCCTCCCATCGCCCCCTTTTCGCCATTCGAAATCCTAGGCCGCCATAACCTCTCCACTCCAGCCACGAAACCCCACCCTCCTTCGTCCGCCACGTCACCGCTACCCAGCCAGAGCCTCTTCCCCGGCGACGTCGTCCACCGCAACAGCTCGACGTCCCTCGTCCACCTCCCCGGATGAGGATCCGTCGTCCATCTCGCCGTCCCGCCGGTTCAGCCGCCCCGTCCTCCACCTCCAAGGAGCTGCTCCGATGATTGCCTCGTCTATCGCGGCTGCTCCATCCCCACAGCGCCGCCTTAACCTGCTCCACCGGAACCGCAGCATCCTCACCGACTCCTCGGACGAAGCCGATGCCTACTCGGCACCACCAAAGAGGTTGTACACTCATCACATCACACCTTCTCCTTAACTCGACCTCCCGGTGCCGACGGTGCTCCATCCCGCACCGCCATGGAGCGGCTACCTTGAAGCCGGTGCCGTGGGAGACATCTCCACGGCGGCTCTCCCCCAGTGCGAGGCCCCATCGGCAACAGCGTCCATACTAGCCGGATCTGCTGCTGCTGCTCCGGCTCTCACTCGATCGCTCGCTCGCCCAGCTGCTGCTGCTGCTCCCCCCCTCGCTCGTGCTGCTGCTTTGCTCCAATTAAGCCACACTTCAATCGACTGAATCGACTTTTGGGTCAGTCGATTTTCAGGGGTTGGGGGGGCTCGCTGGAGTTAAGGAAGAGCCACCCGCAGTGGGGACGGGGGCTCGCCGGAGAGGTACCCCACTATCTATCTTAGGGTTCAGGGTGGGGGGCAGGGGGCCTAGAGGGCTGGCTCAGGCGGCGGTGGCGAGTTGTTTCGGGCGGCGAGGCGGCGCTGGGGCCGGTGGTGGCTGGCGGCTCAGGGGGGTGCAGGATGAAGATGAACTGCAGGCCCTCCCTAAACTACATGTCAAGTGCCTTTGCTACCATTGCGTTCAGTTTCGACAGTAGCATTCAGATTCCATAGTAAATTTCAGTTTCGATAGTTAAGTTCAGAGTCAACAGTTTTTACCTCATCTGTTGTAGTCAGGTGGTTTTTGGAGATGTTAATTTTACATCCATTTTAAATCATCTATTGGAGATGCTATTAGAATCCCACTTGAGATTGACGATGTTTGTCTTGTGCTGCTTCAGCCTTGACGTCTTACGGCTCACCGGAGCTGCTCCAACGACAGAACGATCCATCACAACAGAGCAGTGCCCTTGACGCCGTCTACAGATTCCTTAGATCTTCCTCCACACCTCTGACAGCCACCTCTGTCTCAACTGCTTCAGTGACCAACCCAATGATGCTAAGGTCAACACGGCTACGGCAGAGAGGTTGTACACTTGTTGCATCACTTATTACTATACATTCACATCGATCCATTAGGGCTATTTTGGTTCAACGAAAAAACATCGATCCACTGGTTGTTACCATCACTCTAAATTTTTGCATGCTCTCCTTACATAATCTCACCATATTTTTTTCGTATGCATGTCAGATATTGTACACATTCATGCTGAACATGTAGAGAAAAAGAGAAGAGTTTTCCATGGCAATACAATGTCATGCAGACATCGCTCCATGGTGGGTTCAATGGAAAACCCTCCCCACCCCTCTCCAGATTGTAATCCAGAGGAAGATATCTATTCTAAGGCGGATTCGGACGCCGCTGACCACTCCTATTTACCCCCCAAGGTGTTTGCTCTACCTTGGCATGATGATGTTAGTCATATCATGCATATGTTGCCTTGCAGTGCGTACTTTTAACATCATATATGTCATCTGCTTAGTTTAGACATGTTCTGTAATGCTACCTGTTTAGTTTCTATATCATATATAGCAATTATGCAGTCTCATGTCTTTTAGCCAGCCATAATATATGTGAAATGTGCAATGACTTCCTGTTTAACCAGGCATCATATATTTGAATGATATCTTGCCCATCCTTTTCTTCATTACATTTCCATTTGTCGACAATGTTTGTACATTAAACTACTCTTCTGTGAATCAACTATTTGGGTGGGAGATGGAAAAATCTAGAGTGAAAACTAGGCCTTCAGAGCAGACAGTGCTAGCTGTCGAAGCAGATCTCTTGTTGGGTCTCAATAGCTCCTCAGAGATGGATTTAGAGATAGATGACCAGTCCTATTTCCCCACTGAGGTGTATGCTCTAACTTGGCACGGTTATACTGCTCATATCATGCATACGGTGTCTTGCATTGCATAGTTTAGACATCATATACACAATATTCAACACCATGTTCTTAGTTCAGACATCATATTCAATGCCCTCTGTTTAGCATATAAATCACATATGTGAATTAAGTGATGCCATCCTGATTACTTAGATAACATGTAGGTGAATTATGTCATGCGATCCTGTTTAGTTATTCATCATATCTTTGAATTATGTTATACTATGCTATCCAGTTTAGATAGACATCATATATGTGAAATTATGTCATGTTATCCATTTTAGTTAAACAATATACATGTCAACTATTTCATGCCCTCTTTTTTCCACACTATCTATTGCATCTGTCTGTCATCCAATGTTTGTACATTCAACTATGTTTCCTGTTTATCGGCCATTTGAATTGGAGCGGGTGATGCCAGTATCTAGCGAACTAAAAACACGGTCTTCAAATAAAATAGTGCTACCTCTTGGTGGAGATAGCACCCCGGTTTTACATGCACAAGAACCAGCCCTACCACACATAACCCAAACTCTCACAGATTGTACCCCTACTACGATGGACAGAGAACCAACTTCACCCAATCTAACCCCAACCCCAGCCGATAGTAACCCAGTTCCTATTGACACAGCACCATCTCCACCACGGAGCTCCCAAACAAGAGCAGTTAGTAAGGAAGCTCTAGTGCCCAAAGGGCTAGTACTATCACGGCAAAACTCCACCAGTTAGTACGCCTATTCCTGTGGAGGAAGCACAACCAGCTAGTCGTAATTTAGCATTTATTGCATTTGATGTTGTTAAATCGTATGTGCGTATCTTCCCATCTTGGAAATATTATACTGAAGATGAAGAAAAATGCCAGTTGCATGTGTTTGTCCAGGAGTTATGTGTAAGTAATGTTATTCATGGCAATTACTTTGCTTCGTCCCATACATCCTACCTCCATGATGGTTATAATACAGCAAATTTTCCCATTTTTCTCTATAGAGAAGGACCGATTTGGAAACTCAGGATGAGGTAACCTGTGCTAATACCTCTGCTATCTTCAAGAATGCTTGGTGGTAGTATCGGAATTACCTGAAGAAAATGTACTTCACCGGCAAAGAAACTCATCAAATTCCCTTACGTTCTCCTGAGACACATTTACTGGACAATGACTGGGAACGCCTTGTTCTGTACTGATCCTGAACCAAGAATGTGGTAAGGTCTATGAGCTCATTTTCTATTTTTAAGTATTATATTCTTGCATCTTACTGTACTCTGTTCATGTAGAACAAGTGCCTAAACCTGAAGAACAACTGTTCTAATTTAAGATTCCATTGCTACCATAGGACATAGATATATGTTTGTTTGATGCTTTTATTATGTACTAGTACTTGGCAATAGAAGACTTGGTAGTTTAATCATGTCCACCTTACTAATGAACTGGTTCACCGAAATGAGTTTCATATACTAGTACATGCTAAACTTGTTATGTGTCTGCTTGTTTCTTCTTTTACAATGCTGACAGAATATTGGGGAAGAGTGCCTTATTAAGCAACGGTAAAGGAAGTAATGCAGACAAGGTTCAGGATAGTGACACATCCTGTCTTGGTTTAGTGTTGGAGTTACTGGCCACTACCACTTGCACAAGCTATTCAAACTCACTGTCTGAATCAGTTTGGTTTCTTGAGTCTCAACTACAAGCTGAAAGACATCGATCAGCTATGCTGCGACAAGAAGCGGAAGGACTACAGAAGTCCCTGAAGCATTCAGATGCATACTTTCTGGTGCAACAGCAAGCGTTGGAGGATTTTAGCGCCAAACAAGACAAAGCTAATCTGCTTGCTAAGCTTATTGCCAGCATGGTGGATACCCAGGATAACATTTCTTGAGCTCTTCTGAAGTTGTTTCAGTTATGCTCTTGTTTTGCTGCCGCATTTATTTGCACCGGTGGCCAATTTTGACGGCCAGTGTATATGATATGCTGCTTTGTTCCCTATATTTGCACTGGTGGCGAACTTTGATGCCCAGTGGATGTAATATGTGTAATAGCCGTGATAGCCTAGCATTAGTTGCTTGCTTACTTATTTCCTTGTTGTCTTGTTTATTTGTTTGCTTGTAGTTATTGCAGTTCTTTTTCCGCGGTTAACTAGTGGCTGCAATAACCTATTTTGTAAAACTAGGCCACAATAACCATGGGCTAATATTTACTATAGTGACACTGGGCCTCCTACGGGCCGTAGAAACAGTGGGCCTTCTACGGGCCGTAGAAACAGTAGGCCTTCTACGGGCCATATCATCAATGGGCCTTATACGGGCCGTATGATCGATTGGCCAAACATGGGCCAATAACAGGCCGCATTATGGCCGTAAACGGGCTAGAGTTGGAATCGTCCGTTCATGGGCCGACCGTAACGGGCCATCGTTAATAGGCCGTATTTGATGACGTTATGAAAATGGCCCAACGTATTAACGGACCACAAACGGGCCGACTGTAACCACGGGCTGAATTTGGCCCACAAGCAGAAAATGACAGTAACGGGCCGTAAGTAAACGAATGCTGGAAATGAGCCAAAGAATAAACGGGCTCTGAGAAGGCTGAAAGATAACATGGGCTGGAAACGGCCCAACGGAATAACGGGCCGTTAATGGGTATAAAGTGATACACTGTTCATTACGGGCCAGTTTCACCACCGCCCGTTAATGGGTGTAAAGTGATACACTATTCATTACGGGCCAGTTTCACCACCGACCGTTAATAGGCCAAGAGTTACATAGGGCCTCATATGGGCCGAAAGACGTCATGGGCCATACATGGGCCAGAAGTGAAAACGGGCTAGAATCATATTGGATCGCCCAGATGACGCTACTGGGCCTAATTCGGATAGGGCGTAACGGGCCTTGGGTTAGCGGGTTGTAAATGGGCTATATGCGAACAGGCCGTTAATAGGCTTTCCATGTGTCGGCCCACCACCTTTTGACCAAGTCAAATGGGTCGGCCTTTTCACAGGAATGGGCCTCTGTTGGGCCGTGCCACATGTCGACGTATCATAGGCGCCTATCTAACCAACTGACGAGCTGACACGTGTTTCGCCCGGCCAATAAGAATTTTACACGTGGAAATTTCCCATTGGTCGGGGCTGTTAACGGGTTATCAGATCCAAAACACGACCCGATAGCTTAACGGCGTTCCATTACGGTGGATGCCACGTGTCGGTCACCCTTGACGAAAGCACTTCTGTGACGCGTGATTTATCGTCATGGAAGTGGACACTTCCGTGATGATAATTTTGGTAATGTCAAGGAACACTTCTATGACAGCACATGTATGACTATCTTGATTCTGTCATAAATTTGTCATGGATGTACATGCATGACAAAAAAGCGACCTACTGTATAAACATGTATCATCATGGAAGTGTATTTTTTTGTAGTGCCATCATATCAGGCATTCTTTGTCTCTCACGCATGCATGCGCAACGATCGATGTTCCTCTATGTATGTGTGTATATAGCTAGGTCTTTCATAGCATTCCACACAAACCGATCAATCGATATATCCAGTGAGGTCTCACCCTCTTTCCCACGTCCACATCGATCAATCTATACCTCTCTATATAGGATTAACATATATAGCTAATACACCCACATTAATTATATATCCAACGTCCCCCTCTCATCATCCATGCCTTTCGCTTCATCTCTCAGACACGTGCACAATGGCAAAGACAGAGGGAAGTAAGGGCCCTGCCGCCCTCCCCTCTAACATCACTATATATCGAGGCTAATATGAATGTGATCATTAGACAATTGCTGCTAAAAATGGTTTAAGTTCATGAATTGACCCTCCTCGTAAAGGATTAGCAATGCTTGGCCCCCTAGCTCATTTATTTTTCATGGCTCCGCCACTGCGCGCAACAGCGCACGTGTTTTCCCCCTCTCTCTAAATATCGATCTCGCACTTGTGCATTCCTTCATAGTCTCCCTCCACTTGGCCCCTCGCACTATCTTCTAGCCCCCCACCAGATTTTGCCACATGTACAATCTAGTAGACTCCATGGTTTAACTTAAGCATAATGCACAAACCTCAAAACAACAGTGGTTCTCTTTTGTTCTAGAATCTTCCATATCATAACTGCCCAAACTTTTTTTCTAGTTGAATTGCCATTATTTGTTTTTACTTTATGCTTTACAACGCACAATTCCATGAATCATAAAATAGATTAAGGGCTTCTTTGATTCAAAGGATTCTCAAAGGAATTTTGGAGGATTCTAATCATTAGGAATTTTTCCTATCTTGGTTGTTTGATTCGTAGGATTGTAAACCATAGGATTTTTTCCATATGATTCATTTGCACTAGATTTCATAGGAAACATCCCATCCACTCAAACCTCTTTGAAAGAATTCTGCGTTTTTTCTATGCACAATCAAACACTCGTACAATCCTATAGGATTCAAGACGACATTCCACTATAATCCCATGTTTTTCCTATTCCCGCGTTCTTAGTTTTTTTATAAAAACTAATTGATTTTGAATGAGATGAACTATAATAATTAAACGAAGGGCTACATCAGGCATATATGACTCAGAGCTTACATGCTATAGTGTGGTATTTATTCATAATTTGGTTGCAAAATCTGATGCGTGCAATGCACGTGTACCTTACTAGTACTTCGAGTATGTGCAAAACACGTAAATTAGAATACCAATGGCATGCTACACAGTGTCTCTCTTATAGTTCATGAAGCCACGTGGCACATGTGGAGGCATTGTCGCGACCTCCTTGCGTGGATTGATCACAGTGACGTGCTGCTTGTTCCAGAAGAATGTACTCGCCCTCCCTGAGCCATACTGGCGGTACATGCACGAAGCAAAGATGTGCACGCATGCCATGCACGCACTCATTCCCTGGCACGCACATGCGGGTACACGGGCGGACGCAATTTTGTACCAAGATCCACCCCTATGTGATAATTTGACGCGTGTAAAGTCATTCACTTCATTGACACTACTAGGAAAAGGCCTACTAATGGCGCACCAGTTTTGCCTACTAATGGCGCATCACTGGTGCGCCATTAGTATCACGCCACTAGTATTTTTTACTAATGGCGCACCACTGGTGCGCCATTAGTATCTGGTATACTAATGGCGCACCACCCAGTGCGCCATTAGTATATAACACCATGCGCCATTGGTATGCCTCCCAGGGGCCATATTTAACCATGTGCTTTGGCACACTAATGGCGCACTGCGGATGGATGCGCCATTAGTATACTTGGCATAATAATGGCGCACTCTGTAGGGATGCGCCATTTGTATGAATATTAGGTTTTTTTTACTTTTCTGATTTTTGCACATGTTACAAAATATATTATTTGACAGAATATAGACAGTAGCACACAACAACAGCAGATTCATCGAATACAATAGAAGATTAGTCTCCAAATACAATTCATCATATTAGTCTCCGAATTCAAAAGACCGAACAAAGATAAAACATTACAAGTCTCGAGACCGCGAGTCTCGAGTTTGTCGGAAGTAATACTAATCCTAACAAGTCCTACTAATCATCATCATACAACTTCTACTCGTTATTCATAACAAGTCATACGATCATCATCTTGATAGTCATCGAACCAACCCTACTTAATTGTTCTTAGCACATGATCATCAGTATTAGGCAGGACCTAAATACCCTATTTAAGCTAAAATAGCATAAAACAATATAGACCCTGACTCTCCATTATGGAGAATGGAGAACATCATGTCTCCAATTCTTGCGCTTCGCTTCCTTTTGCTTCCAAGAAGCTCCTTACGACTGTCCATACATTTTTCCATCCTTTGATTTTCATGTCTCCACTTCTTTTAGAAATCTCGTATGGACAGTTGAGATTCGTAGGACGACCTGGCTGTATGTTCAAAACATTAACACTACCTTTCTGATACATCATATGAGGCACACAATTCTCTGGGATTATCTGTTGAAAAACATAGTAATAACTTCATAGTTAGCAATGATGTACTAGTTTTAGAAGTATGCAAAAGATGCATGAATGTCGTAATAGTAAAAATCTTACCAGGGTATCTCCATGGTAGTTACCGTAGTTGAACACATGCACTAGTGGCACGTATTTACCATAATGTTGAGGAGTTTCATTGTGCATAATGTAATTCTCAATGTCAGTACAAAATCCGACCAGATGATTTTTCTCCTTGTAAGTTGTTAATTCGGAGCCATTGGTGTAGTGGGTTTTGTCTACCATCTCCCGCACATTCTTTGAACAATAAAAATAAGCTGTCAATGGAAATAAGCTGTCAACTATTTTGAAATAAACAATATAATTAGCTAATAACTATGTTTGAGAAACTCACATAGCGGTAGAACTGGAGGCGTATCAACAAGGACCCAAATGTCCATATTGTCTTGGTTGATGTCAGGATTACCAAGATCCATGGTGATAAGCATACCCTCATCAAAACCATACATCTTGCAAAATGCTTCCCAATTTTTGCAACCAAAATGGGTTACGCTCTCAGAATTATATAGATTTACTTCAAAGTCCACATCGTGATGAGTCCTTAGGTGAATTTTCTTTGTTTCAGAAATTTCATGGTCTTCAAAATCCATCCTCTCCAAGACATAGCGTCTTGCATGGCATGGGATAAGCTATACTCGAATTGTAAAAGATGAAAATTACATGTTGAAATAGTTTAAGTCATGCTTAATTATGAAAATAACACTTGTCGTCATTGTGTACCATTTCAACTTCGAAGGTCTCCTCGAGCTTAATGCTGAAGCGCCGATCATCGTCCAGGTGAGGCATGTCGCACAGACCTCGATCGTCGTGGCACCAGTCACACTCCGCCGGGAGACTTTCGTCGTCCGATGATGATGACGACATATCCTACGTTCATAATTCAAAACTACATCATTTAGGGTTTGTCGACATCGAGGCATCCTAAAAGCTAAGCTTTTATCATTTAGGGTTTGTCGACGCTGAGGCACCCTAAAAGCCTAAGCTTTCGTCATTTAGGTTCTTATCGACACCGAGGCACCCTAAAAGCCAAGGTTTTATCATTTAGGGTTCGTCGACGTCGAGGCACCCTAAAAGCCTAAGCTTTCATCATTTAGGTTTTGTCGACGCCGAGGCACCCTAAAAGCCTAAGCATACATCATTTAGGTTCTCATCGACACCGAGGCAACCTATAGAAGCGAAGTTAAGTTTTCATCATTTAGGGTTTATCGATGCCGAGGCACCCTAGGTTGGGCCTAATCACTTGACACTAATCACTTGGCTCTATTGCCACCTATGTTGGGTTTATCATCTAGGGTTTATCGATGCTAACGAGAATTCTAAGTTGGGCCTAATCACTTAGCTCTATTGCCACCTATGGTTTAATGCAGCAAGAATGGCGGGGCAGTTGATCCTACTTAACTAAGTACTAAGATACCCCGGCCCATGCATTAGTGGCAAGTACCCCATATGTCCTATTTTTAGCAAAGTCATGCTAAAATTCACGGAAAATTTCAGCATGACCTTTGCTAAAAACAGGACATATGGAGTACCCGAATTTGCCGGAACGGAAGTTAATCAACATTCCGGCAAACTCAAGGGCCTCTCGGGGTACAGCAGCAGCATCACAAGTTGACAAAATTCCCAAGTAGTACAGCAGCAGCATCACAAGTAGTACCAATGAACATATAGTCCAGCAAGTTGAAAAAGCTGAAGTTCTCAGCATGAAGAATCACACAACACAGCACCTACATTATGATGATACATTTGGAGATTGCACATATAGTTTTCACATAAGCATAATTGTTCTGGAGATTGCACATATAGTTTTTGACAGCACAACACCTATGACAGCACATTCAGTTTTCGTTACTGCTCCCAAATGAAATGACACTTTGACATGGCTGCAATTTTTAGTGTCTACTTATCTGCAATTTTTCAGTGTCTGCTTAGGAGAAATAGGTTTCAAACTTCAGCTTGCTTTGTATAAGGAGACTAAAAAACTATCTAAGGAGTTCTTCAAGTTCAAGTTATAGCCTGCATGACATTTTCCTACACAATGCTTGTTGTAAATAATTACTTAAAGTAAACACTTTTTTTATCTTAGCTTACTTACAACAGAATGCCTATCTTTCTTTTCCAATTCCTTTTGTTTCATTTTCAACATTGCTCTATTTGTAATTAATAGCACTGTTCAAGAAATTAGTATATGCAATCTACAGAGATCCCCCTCCTGACTTTTAGACTGATTTTCCATCAAAATTGAAAATAGTTACACTAAGTTTCAAAATAAAAAATACACTTCTCAGTTTTACAAACTGAAAATTACTCTAAAACTGAAACTTTAACTGACTTTTAGACTGAATTTTTACTCCAGGAGTTTTTATATTCAGATCACTTTAACTAAATTTTACATTGAGTTTTAGATTGAATTTTAAACTTTCTTGCAATATAAGCTTGCCCTACACTTTATATTTAGATCAGGAGCCAAGCTCTAAAATTGAATTTTTAACTGAATTTTTATGACTGTATCTGTTTCAATTTCAGTTTCAGATAAAGTTTATATTTAGATCAGGAGACTGACTTTTAAACTGACTTTATATTCAGTTTCATGTAAGGACATTAGAGAATCTATAGCGAGGGGCAGCCGGCGCGGTGAGCACGAGCCCGCATGCACAAACGGTGACTAAACAAGGAGAAAAACAGGGGAATCGATGGAGACACTCACCGCGGAGCTGGGAAGGAGACGGCGAGGCCGAGGGTGGTCGGGGCAGCATGGATCGACGCCAAGAAGCAGTGGTCGGTGATGAGGAAGAAGAGGTCGATGCGCTCGATCCTTGATGACCCGGCTCCAATCCGTGGACGTAGGCGATGAAGGTGATGATGGTGTTGCTCCTGGCGCAGCTCCTAGGCACGACGACGGAGGACGGGGCGGTCGGTGGCCGCGGTGACGCGCTGCGGCGGCGCTCGGGGTGGAGGGAAGGAGCGGGGCAGGCCGTCAGCGACGAGGACCGAGAGGGCTATTGAGGAGTGGAGGGAAGGAGCGGCGCAGGCCGTCGGCGGCGAGGACCGAGACGGCAAGGCGGGCGGTGGGGGTCGTCGGGCGACTAGGGGGGAATGAATCTGGCGAGGGGGGGTGAATCTGGCGAGCGGGAGGGACGAAGGGATCGGGCGACTAGGGGGGAAGATTACTAATGGCGCACCCCCTGGCGGTGCGCTATTAGTATGTTTTTTATAGCAATGGCGCACCCCCGAGACGGTGCGCCATTAGTATTCTTTTTTTTAGATAGCAATGGTGCACCAGCCAGCCGTGCGCCATAAGTAAGATTTTTTTATTATTATTTTGTTGCATCTAATAATTTAATAGAAAATTAATATGAATATGAATATGAAAATGAATATGAATATGAAACAGTAATAAATTTTTATAAAAACAGTAATATTTTTTAAAAATATCATCAAATTTGTTATTTGAAAATATTTATGAATCGAAAAAATATCATCAAAATTATTATTTGAAAATATCATCAAATTTGTTATTTGAAAAT
>NC_041388.1:368881076-368888374 GCF_002162155.2 Triticum dicoccoides | reverse complement strand
GGGGTCGTCGGCGGCGGCGTGGGTCAGGGCAGCGGGGGGAATTAGCTAGGGGCGAGGGAGAGGGATGAAGGGGATCTGGCGAGAGGGAGGGAATTAGCTAGGGGGAATCTTACTAATGGCGCACCTGCGGTCGATGCGCCATTAGTAATCTTTTTTTTACATAGCAATGGCGCACCAGGCAGAGGTGCGCCATTAGTAATCTTTTTTTACATAGCAATGGCGCACCAGGCAGAGGTGCGCCATTAGTAATCTTTTTTTTATATATAGCAATGGCGCACCAGCCAGAGGTGTGCCATAAGTAATTTTTTTGTTGCATGTAATATTTTTTTAGAAAATGAATATGAATATGAAACAGTAATATTTTTTTTATAAAAACAGTAATAATTGTTGTTTAACAACAATTGTAGTCTACACTTTTTTATTATTATTTTTTTAAAAATGAAGAGGGGAGAGGAGGCGCGGGTGGGATCGAGATCGAGATGGAGGGGGAATCGAGATCGAGATGGAGGGGGATCGAGATCGAGTGTCCTCATGAATATTCAATATTTTATCATATTGAATATGAAAAAATATCATCAAATTTGAAAAAATATTCATGAATTCAAAAAGTGCCCATGAAATTTAAAAATATTCATGATATCAAAAAGTGCCCATGAAATTTAAAAATATTCATGATATCAAAATATATACTAATGGCGCACTTCTACAGGGTGCGCCATTAGTAGTTTAAACTAGTAATGGCGCACTATGAAGCGGTGCGCCATTAGTAGTTTTGCAAAAAAAAGAATAAAAAAATTCAGTACTGGCGCACTCCCTGTCCGGTGCGCCATTACTAGTTAGAACTAGTAATGGCGCACTTCGGTAGGATGCGCCATTAGTATGTATGTAAAAATGAAAAAAAATTATCACTAGTGGCGCACCTGTTTTCTGGTGCGCCATTAGTGTCTTCCACACTAATGGCGCATCACCAACTGGTGCGCCATTAGTATATAGTAGTGGCGCACTACTTCCCTGGTGCGCCATTAGTGTCAATCCTATCTATAGCCCTTTTCCTAGTAGTGTGATGGTCAATTAATACATCACATGCAAATTGATTGGACGTGAGGGCGGAAGAAAGACATTATTACTCCACTGCACGCATGCGAGTAGTTAAATCGTGGGTTGCTAGTAGTACTTCCATTGGTCTTCGTATTTTGTGCCAATTTTTGACAGTAACATAATATTTACGCATTTGAGCAGTGTAGTACTTGAAATTTGTGTTTCGCTAAACTCATCGGGAGCCGTTTTGGGCCTCAAAACCAAAACCACGAATTAATCTTTACCTTGTTCCCATCATATTCGAAAGCCTGCTCACACCTACTAGTACGTACCAAACCTGAACGTGTTCGCACTATGCACGTATTAGTACTAGTGCTAGTACTTAGGTTATAAAAAGGGGAACTGCCTAACCGAAAATTACTCTACCTTTCCTCCTCATAAGTGCTTCTTCTTCGTCCGTCGTTGCCATGGCCGGTGAGCAGAGCTCTAGGTCGAGAACTACTCGTAACAAGGGAGTGGCAACCAAGGCTGCGGAAAAAAAGAGAGGGCTCGCCGCCACGCAGAGACCTCAAAAGATCTCTCACGGGCAGGCGATGGCTCCCAGGAGCGCCCTAGCCGCGGAGGCGAACATGCCGAGCCGGCGGAGCTGGAGTTGTTATCCCTCGACGGCATGCCCGATCAGCTCAATAAGCACCTCAATAAGCAAAAGGAGTTCATCCAAGGCTTGATGGAGTTGCTGAAGGAGAGCCTCGACGACATGCCCGCTGAGCTCAATCAGCAGGGGGAGTTGACCGCCGGCTTGGTGATGCTGCTGAAGAAGAGCATTGCCTCGGAGAAGAAGGCGACCGGCAAAATCCTGCGACCTCGGGAGGACAAGGTGAAGCTCTGCCACGAGATCGACATGTTGAAGGAGAAGAACACCGGCTGGAAGAAGCTGCATGAGAATAGTAGTTCCTTGATGAAGATGCTGTAGGCCCTCGTCATGGAACAGAAGGAGGAGTTGGCGAAGCTTCACATCGAGCAACCGGCTGTTGTCAAGGTACGTAATGCGGCCATGGAACAGATGATGAAGGCTCGCGTCGAGAAATCCCACGTCATGGACAGAATAAAGAAGATGGCGGAGGAGACGCGCAAGGAGATGGAGGTGTTGGAGGCGATGAAGAAGCAGTTACGACTCCGTGGTGAATTAGATCATTTGGGGTGATAATCTTCCTTCTTCTTTTGCTCCTGTGTTTCATCTTTTGCTTCAGGTGTTTCGCCACACGTGTCACGTTCTCTACGAGGCATGAACAAAAAAATGGTTTTTTTAGGGAATGAATAGATCAATGCTAAAAATGAGATGACTAGCAAATTAGATCATTTTTATCGCCATATGGCACTAGGCTATCGTGTTTCGTGCTCCTCCGTTGTAGTACAACTCCAGTGGAAAACTTGAGTATATCGCACGGTTCTTTGCTCCTCCTCGATCAGGTCGTCGGCACATTTATACGAGCAGTCAAATCACAAGGCCCCGCCTTCCAACAGTAATGAGCCGTCAAATCATAGAGGCCCTCGCCTCTCATGAAACAAACCAAGCTAGACTGCCCCGCCCTCTAGCCTTTTAAAAAATGTATACTTTTGTACAGCAGTAGTATCGATGGATTGCGCCATGGAGCAAAACTTGAAATTAAGAAAAAAGTGGTACATATAGAGAGTGCTCGTCGCCAACTTATGCATATAGTACTATTAAAAAGGCTAGTCACAATAATGGTGTCCAACACAACCCACCCCTCAAATAAAACTAAGAGGGTGCTTGGATATGTTTTAGTCCCATGACTAAAAGTAGTGGGACTAAAACATGCTAGCCTCACCCATGCTTGGATCCAAATACTAAAAAGGCTAAAATCAAGTTAATGAGCATTTATTATCCTCCAAACCCTCCAATCCAGAACTCGCCTGTGTTAAAGGAGAGGAGTTAAATGAGTAGAGAGAGGACTAATCCACATTTTAGTAGGGGTACCCCTGACTAAAAAAATTTAGTCTCAAGACTAGTTTTAGCCCCTCTTTAGTCAGGGGTGCTTGGAACTCTAGCGTCTTAAAGAGGCTATTTTTAGTCAGACTAAAATAAGTCCCTTGGATCCAAGCACCCTCTAAGCATCCTGGAATTCTTTGACAAAACTAAGCACCCTGAAATTCTTTGACAACTAAACTGCTGGCTATATGATGTTGGCCATATATATATTGTACGTATATAATGTGAAGAAACGAGTGGTAGTACTATACCCACTAAAAGATGAAATCTAAGAAATACTAGTATGTATGTACTGAAGAGTTAAAGTAACCAGAAGAAACATAACATAGTTCTGCTGGGGGCTCAGCACAACACACCCCTCAAATTAAATTAAGCACACCTGAAATTAAACTTTGCAACTATTCCGGTAGACACTGCATTAGAACCACCATGAGCAACGACACTGCCACCTTACTTGGAGTCCTCGTCCACGTCCTCGACTTCGTCCTTGTCCCTCTTCCTCTTGGCCGATACTTCTTTGCTTGAACCGCACACTTGGCTGTTGCTCTCCATCCAACCCTTGTAGATATTGAAGCAAAGGTAGCCATCCATTGCAGCATAGTGGATGTGGTCTATATCTAGTACATTCCACTGCCATGGATGACGATGAAATGTGTATGGAGGTTTCTCCAGTTTACCGTACGAAGGATGAACCATGGCTCCTGCCAGGGTCAGCATTGAAGGCTGACGAGAGGACACCAACCGATTCTTCTGGAGGTCGAAGGTGTTGCTTACAACGAGGCCTATCCGACGCAGGACTTCTTTGTCGTTACCAAAGTCTACAGTAATGAATTTGACTAGGTTGCTCTGGAGGAAGTCCTTAAAATCCAGCACTCAACATCGGCATGGCATATGTGGTAGACCAAGCATAAGTCATGCACACAAACCTGGATCATGGCGGGCTTCTTCCTCTATTCGTCCTTTAGATCCTTCTTTGGTCTTGGGACTATGGTGTACTCAATATCTAGCCCAGCGACCCACTCATCATCTAAGTCTTCGAACATGCGTCTGAAGCGAGAAAGGCATCCTTTCACCGTCGTGGAAGAACGGGTGTAGATGACGTCGAACTCATCGCCGGTGAGGGTTCTAACCTTGTACTCACTGCCGATCGTGGAGATTTGGGACGCCATGGATTTGGCAGGAGGGTTAGGATTAGTGGAACTGGCGTAATGTCAATGGACGTGACGACTAGGAGCGAACCGCCGTAGTATTGAAGGACTTGCGGGGACGAGTAGGACTGAACTGCCAGCGCGCGAACGGCAGGGTAGTGGCTTCCCATTCTCCCATGATCATGGGGCCCTACCTATCCAGCAGTAACTCGCTGTCAAATCACACAGCCCTACATTTGCAGCAGCCTACTCCCTCGTCTTCTCGCGTCTCTGTCGAACCGACTAGGCGGAACTGCCCCGCCGCATACCGCGCAGGAAAAGCCCCACCCTCGACTTTTAAAATGTATACAGTATACTAATTTTGTATCCGTGGATTGCGCCCGCGCCATGGATCAAAGCGTCTAGAAAACGGCGGTACACATGTACGGAGTATACAACACGCCCGTTGCATTCGCGTCGCACCCCAGACGGTCGGTCGGTCTGGCACACTGCTCTCCGAATGGAATGCGCGTCATATTGTGTTTGCACACACATGTGGGACGGCAATTGAGAACCGACCATAGGCACACTCCCCGGCCTCGCAAGTCGGGTGACTTAATAGAAGAGGGAGACGAGCGATAGTACTAGAGAAGTGTTGTACTACGTTGGTGCCTGGACGATCCCTGCAAGACACGGAAGATCAGTTCGTCAATGCATGTGACCAGACTCCAGCAGACACGCCTGGATTGTCTATCGTCTACATATCGTGCAGGCTGTGTTGTACATGGTTGTAGTTGTGGTGAGAAATCTAAAAAAAAGTTTCTTGTCATCTCGCAAAATTAGGTGTCATGTGCTTCAGATCACTGCGAGGGTTAAACAGCAACAACTGAGTTGGGCTAGTCATTGGGGGCACATGCACGAACAGTGAGTACTCGGCTACCATCTAGGTCAAGACGGCTATGTTAATTAGGACATCTATCGATGGACCCCTTTTCTACGAGTTTATCTTTAATTTGAGCTTTGTTCCTCGTCTAGTTTGTCCGTCGGGATTCATGTTGTCTCCTTTGGGCAGTGAGGTTATGATTTCTTGTCATGTGGCATTTTTTCGTGTTATATGTTATAATCCGGCGCTTCAGATCAAAATGACAACAACTGCGCCTCCGGGCCACGTGCATGAGGAGGTGGTTTTGCAATGGAGAAGATCAGAAGAGGGATAGGCGAGACGGTGGTTTTGGAATGGAGATGATGGAGAGGAGAGGAGGTGGTTTTGCAATGGAGAAGATCAAAAGAGGGAGAGGTGAGATGGTGGTTTTGGGATGGAGATGATGGAGAGGAGAGGAGGTGGTTTTGCAATGGATAAGAGGGAGAGGAGCGTGCGGCAGCGATTTAGGATTGGATGAGAGGGCCGACGCGCTGTGACTGGATCAAAATCAAAATCAATTTACCCTTCAATTAAGAAAGTGACCCCACATTAACTAGTCTCCCTTTTATTCTGGGTCATAATTGACCAAGATTTTCGCACATAAAATATATGTTATACATTGCAAAAATAATATAATTTGAAAGTACATTCAGATACGAACCAAACGATACAATTTTTGGTGACATGCATTCCCATTTTGCTTGTCAAATACAGTACGTGGTCAAACTTTGACCCCAAATACGCAAAACAACAAAAAAATAATTCCAAGACCGGCGCCGCTCTTCCGCTCTTCTCCTCTTAAACCACCGCCGCTCCTCTCATGTTCCAATCTAAATGCAACGCCACTCCTCTCCTCTTCCATTTCAAAAGCACCGCCCCTCCTCTCCTGTTCCAGTCCAAAATGAGTGTCGCTCCTCTCTCGTTCTAATCCCAAACCAGCGATGCTCCTCTCCTCTTCCATTCAAAAACCATCGCTGGCGAGTGAAGGTGCTGTGGAGAAGTAGATCGATGGAGGAGTACAACCGATACGTGAGGGTCGCAGACGGCGACCCTGTGAAGCTAGCTAGGATGTTGGAGATACAGTCTTGGTTTGACAACAAGGACCAACTAGCGGCGACAGTGACATCCATGGCCAAATATCTGCAATAGAGCGAAAAGGCGGCGATACTCCCGGAGGGAGTTGCGTCGGAGTACATAGAGCTGCTCCTCTGGGCCATGGAGCAAACAAATTCACCGAATCCGATCATGAGGGAGCGGTGGTGGGAGTATCGATCCCAGATGGAGCATCCACCAGAGATTGAAGGATCGAGCATCTACAGGGTGCCGTTTGTGAGGGTGTCCTGCTAGAGCGAGCCGGTGGAGTCTTCGTCGACCGAACCCAACTGCAAGAGGAGAAAAGCAGTTGGCCCGATGACGCTTCCCCGCCATCGTGTCACGACTGGTTTTCCGGGTTTTAAATTCCAAAAAATGGCCGTTGTACTCACCAGCCCCAGGATAACTGTTAGCTGATGAGGCACCAACTTGATACAGAAATTCCAAGCAAAATACAACATATGTAGTATAAGACCATTCTGGCCTTTGAGTACAACAATTGGTTTCTAGTGGTTGATGGCGGAAGCGGTTTGTGAGACATCAGTGTCTATGGGACTCCATTTCCCACAGGAACAGCTGACCAGGTTAACTCCTATCTTCGCGAGGCTGCTATCATCGTTCCTTAGTTTCCGGGGCTGTCACCCCAACGCTCCTCTCCAAGCAGAAATCTGGCCAAGACAATAGCCAGGGACAAGCCAGTGAGTACTTTGAATGTACTCGCAAACATTATGAACACAGGTATAACATAACAATGATGTGCTGAAAATATTTTATGCTCATGACGTCAGTCACAAAAGATAAATAAAACTCTGATGCGTGCAGGTATGTTATTTATGAATATGCAGTAACATAGTAGTATTAAAATTTATAAAAAAATAACAAGCAATGCCACAGTCGGGCATCTTAGCGACACCACATAAAGGGCTTTAAAAGAAATGCCACAGTCGGGCGTCTTAGCGACACCACATAAAGGGCTTTAAAAGAAACGCCACAGTTGGGCGTCTTAGCGACACCACATAAAGGGCTTTAAAAGAAATGCCACAGTCGGGCGTCTTAGCGACACCACATAAAGGGCTTTAAAAGAAATGCCACAGTCGGGCGTCTCAGC
>NC_041388.1:368873179-368880803 GCF_002162155.2 Triticum dicoccoides | reverse complement strand
AGCGACACCACATAAATGGCTTTAAGAGAAATGCCACAGTCGGGCGTCTTAGCGACACAACATAAAGGGCTTTAAAAGAAATGCCACAATCAGGCGTCTTAGCGACACCACATAAAGGGCTTTAAAAGAAATGCCACAGTCGGGTGTCTTAGCGACACCACATAAAGGGCTTTAAAAGAAATGCCACAGTCGGGCGTCTCAGCGACACCACATAAAGGGCTTATAAAACAAATAATCACAATGAACATCCAAGAGGTAGAACCGCCCAGGGATACTTGATAATACAAATAATGCAACGGGTTAGTCCATCACAAAAATATAATCATGGTCCTCACAAGTAACCAGTCGGTATCCAAGTTTGGTTTAACAATTTCACCTCCGAAGACCGACACTAAGACCAACACTTGACCCATCCCAGACTGTAATCCTTAACCATGGACACGGCTATTCGAATAGGTTTAATCTCTGCAGAGGGTGTACTCTTTACCCACGAGTAACGGATTCCTTTAGACCATCGGGACTAATTCTGTCTATGGCCTTTTAGTTGAAAACACGCCTAACTTGCACACACCAGCTTAACTCATCGGTGTCTGGAATCACCCATGACATTTGTTAAACAAAACTCTAAGTGGGGAGGCTACAACCTCGCGTAGTATGGGATCAAATTTATATCGCGCGCTCTAAGGGGTGGCCTCCCCTCTCAGTCCCAACCGGAAACACCCATGCCCCCTGACCAGGTGGCATGCCTACCGGCTACAACCGATATCTTCCACCATGGCCTCTCTGTACGGTGTGTGCTTGAAAGGGGTTGACGACTTACTGAACCGTACCCTACCTGCAGCAAGGACAAGTGGTAGTACAAAACAAGTATGGGGGTTACTGGAACAAGACTCGATCTATGGTCGACTCAGGAGGTTTATAAATTCCCTGCATGACATGTATAACAAATATATTTCAACCAACAAAATCACCACTCAATATACCTTATCCTGCCATACCGGACATAACCGTCCCAACGAAGACCGGCGATAAGCTCACTCCTACCCAAGGCAGAGGCTTTCCCGGATTTCTTTCTGGCATGCATGCAAGGCACATGAGGATGATTACCATCACAAGTATATTCATTTCCAACAGCAAGGAAATCACTAATATGCATTCATGCAAATGATCACATCGCCACATAAAATAACGAGTTCTCCGAATGAGATGGTGTTATAAACGAGTCAACTATCACACCAAAAATATTATGCCGGGGTTCAGAATGCTTGCCTTCAAGGTGTGGAGAGGTGGGGGTGCTCTCCAAAACTTTTTGAAAGTTTTCTTCCTCTCTCCAAAATCCTATTTTCAATAAATTTGAATTAACACACAATTTTAAAATAGCACAAAAAAATTGTTCAAATTTTTTTCAAATAAATATGATAAAAAACTAGACAAAAATTTAAAGAGGACAGAAAAAAAATAAATCAAAAATCATTTTCTGTTTAAAAGTTATAAGAGTTTTAATCCAGGGACTTTTCTGTAATGAAACGGAAACTTTCCAGGGTTCTCTTTATAAAATCAGAAAACGCTTCAGTCCCGAATACGCCAGTTCAGTGGAGAAAGCGTATTTTGCCCGAAGGCGTTTCCAGAAAATGATTCGAAAAGAATCAAAGGCTGACGGGGCGGACCCACCCGTCGGGTTTGAAAACAGAAGTAGAGCTTTGGCGCTAGAGGGCTGCGGCGATCGCCGGTGGCGATCTACGGCGAGGCAGGGGGATCGGAGGTTACCAACGTGCTCATGGCGTCACTCCGTGTCGGTTGGTGGTGGTGGTGGTGGTCGGCGAGCACCACGTCGGCGGTGGCTCCTGCTCCGGCGGACGGTGGTTCGGGCGTGTATGGAGCTCGCCGGAGAGTGCTGCGAAGGGCAAATTGAGGAGGGGGTTAGGCCTCTGGTAGCTAGAGGAGGTGATTGACGGAGTCTGGGCGCCAGGGACGGCCTTACCGAAGAGAACGTTGCCGGAGCCCGAGGCAGACGGAGGTGGCCAGAGTCGAGGAAGAAAGGCTCCTCGAGGCTCCTCCAGTGGCTAGGCGGGGTCTGGCGAGGTGGTGGAGTTGTGCGGGGGGAAAGAGCAAGCTCGGGGGGGGGGGCTATATATAGACGGCCCGAGGCGGTTGCCGTGAACGGATAAGTCCGGCAGGCGATTACGGCGGCGCTGTGGGTGGACGGTCGGCTTAGGGGCTTGAGCATCGTCTAGGTGAAGCAGCGGTGCCATCCCAGTGTCCAACTCAGCACGGGAGGGAGGATTACGGCCTGCCCTCGACGGAACGGCCGCACGGCACGCCGGCGGTAGAGAACGCGCTCTGCGCGTGCCAGGCCACGGCAACGGTGCTGCATGCGTGCGCTGGCAACGAGGTGGCCACACGGAGCTCTCAGAAGGTTTGGGCGGTGCTGAACGGCGTTATGCCGCAGTGTTGCCCCCTGTCGGCCGCTACGGTGGCTCTGCCGCCGCGGGACACGCCGGCGCAGGCGGGCCAGGGCGCCACTGACGCCAGGAAGGCGCCAAGTGCGCGTGTGGGGTGTTGGCCAAGGGGATGGGGCCGTGTGCATCGCGCCAGGGTGCACTGTGGTCGCGTGACCGAAGTCTGACGAAACTGAAACTCTGAACTTTACTGAATTTCTGAAAGTGCAAAGAAACAATGCAGTTCAGGTGTTCGACAGAATGCTTTTGGCATGAAGGGATTTTTCCTTGAGCTGAAACTTGGTGGAGTGGCCTCTCATTGCACCAGGAGGCTGCCTGAATTTTGGTAGAATTTTTGGAGAAGAGAAAATATGAATTTCACCAAATTTGACGAATCTGGTCCAAAACTGCAGAGGCTGAAACTTGAAAATTTTAGAAAGAAGAAGAGTGGATCTTGATGGTCCTAGGTTTTGGGTGCTAAGGACTATCCAGAGGAGTTGGTTTGAGATCAGAACTCAAAGGAAATTAGGTACTTGCTTTGCAAATCACCTAGGCTGGACCAGAATGGAAAAGAGGTTGATTCACTCAAAATTTTCAAAGAACAGCACTAGGATTTTGCATAAAGTTGAATCATATGCTACTACCAACATCCCATAATTTTGGTGGAGGCCAGAGAGAAATATTTAAATGGGTTGTAGTGCAAAATTGCACTCTGGACCAAAGAAGAAAAGTGGATGCAGAGCTCAAAATATTACATGAATAAAAGATATTTTTGTATAAAAGTGATTTAAAAACATCACATGACATCTCCAAATTTTGGTTCGAATTTTGGGTGAATTTATCAAATGGTTGTAGTTCAATTATGGCCATATAACCTTGGAAAATCATTTTTCAAGAAAATAAAGATCAAGCAATTTAATTAGGTAATTAGTTATACTGATAAAAGAAAAGTTTTTCTTGAGAGGTTAAACAATTCCAATAACATATTTGAAGGGTTTTCACTTTAGGGAACAACTCCATGATAATAAGAAAGGAAATGTTTCAAAAAAATCAAAAGGGAGTCCAAAAAATCAAAGTTTTAATTCCTGGCAAAAAAATTAATTTAACAAAACAAGGCCAAAATTTTGGGGTGTCACACATTGTCTCCCTCGCCGTTCACATCGTCTCACGGGGCGGCTGTCTACCGCCAAGGAATAGGAGGGGGCTGCCCCCCTAGCCCAATAGTCGGGCAGGTTGTGAATTGTCAGGAGGAGCTTAGGGTTGTCAGTATTTGTAGGTTGTGAATTGGGTTTTGTGTTGTGTATTTTGAGAGTACTTTCTGATATGAATGTCTTTTGAATTTCGTATTTGCAGTATTGAGCATATGAAGTATTTTATGAATTCTAGAAATCTATTTTTAGCACTTAAAAATGTAGTTTCATAGGAGTATAAAAGTGCAGACAATGTGATTCTCAGAGAAGAAACTGCAAGTTTCAGTTTCAGATAAGAAACTGCAACTTTCAGAGGCAGAGCATTTACATTAACACTTCCTTTTCAAACAGGGTTAACATCATGTTGGAAGTTTTATTCATGGTCGAAAATGGAACTACCAGCTAGTTAACATCATCTTGATCAACATTCATGCATAGCACATCTTCATATGACGCACAGTCAAAATGCCCACACAATGTCGAGTGTGCGAAACACAGAGAAAACGAGGGACGAAGTTTTGGCAAAGTGTTGGACGTGGTTTTGGGTTGCCCCGTCTAGGCTTTCATTTTTAACATGCGCAGCCCACGACCTCAGATGGGGACCATAGGCCTGTTTGTATTTTCTTAGGGCCGTCATGTATCGACCGGCCTATGGACCTCCCATCCAAGGTTTCATTTTTGGCAGCCCAATTTATGTATTTTTTTGAAGAAAATGCAGAGGTTTGTTCTATTTTTCTATATAAGAATAGGAACGCCAGGTCCAACTTATGTTTCCCTTCTAACTATATTATATATATTTAAATTATTTTATATGTTATTATATATTAATTTTATTGTCATCATATATTTAATAGATACTTACATATGTAAGAAAACAATATCCCACATCTTATTAACTTATAAAAATAATTTCCTAACAAATAAAATCCTGGATTGTTTTGGCACGAAAATCCTAGTGATTGTGTACAAAAGCTTGGTAAGATTTAAGGACGAATGTAATAATATCACTTATTATTTAAATATATTTATAACAAAATGCTCAGCCCCTTTTTATTTTTTGATAACATTGCTGGCCCAACCCAACATTATAATTAGAATCAGCCCAGCAAAATCGTGTATTTCGAGAAAGTGCAAATGGCCTGTAATTTTTTAGGAAATAAAATAAATGGGCCGCATGGACGCTACATTATTTGTTCACCCAGCCCAGCTAATGGCTGTAATTCAAAAAAAGATCCAATTGACTGTAAATTGTACCGCGCAAAAAAGACTGTAAATTCTGAAAAAATGGGTTGAATACGTGCCACATTTTTGGAGGCTGAAATGTGGGCCAATAGGTCGAAGCCAATGCAAGTCATTGTCAATTTAGTCAACAAATGATTCTGACATGTTAGCCGTTGGATTTACATCCAACAACCGGCATCCATCTTTGATCTCTCGTCTTCTTCCTCCATCGCCGCCGGGACCACCTCCCGCCTCCTGCTGCTAGCAGCTCTGCTTAGCACGCTTCGCTATGAAGCGCTACTCAACCATTGGCCAGGCCATCTCTCCACCCCTCCACACCTCCTGTTCTTCTCCACCGACTGCCGAACCACACCGCACTAGAACCAGTTAACCCTCGTACACCTCTCCGTCTGCGACTCTACTCCCATGTCTTCCCATCTCCGGCTCGTTGCTGTCCGGGGCCTCGCCGTCGTCCACCACCTTGGATGCGCTCGGCGTGGTGTGGTCAATGTGGTCAACGAACGACACCATCGGAAGTAGACTGTGCGTGGAGAGGCTGACAGCTGGGTCCACGACCACACACAAGGAAATGCCTCCTTATTACGCGCAAAATAATGATTCCTCCACCTGACATCTAGGACCCACCGGAAGGGCCTCTGTATTTCATGAAAATAACGTGCCCCCCGCTGACATGTCGGACCCACCAGGTATCTTCGCACGCAAGGAAGTGCCTCCTTATTACGCACAAAAAAAATGAATATTCCCCCTGCCAGCTGGAACCCAGCAGAGTGGGAGGCTGACTTGTGGGCCTACCAAGTTGACGGGGACGGAGGGCTTTGTCAACTTAGTCAATATGGACAATTCTAGCTCCTGTTACCGTACGATGTTCATCCAACGGCCGTAGTGCTTCTTCAACCTCTGGTCTTCTTGCTCCAGCCACCCAAACCAGCGCCGGTCGTGCCGCGTGCTCCTGCCTACCGTGGCCGGCTGTGATGCCGCGGAGGCCTCACCGCCCCCTACTACTCCCACCGCTGGCCAGGCCATCCCTCTACTCACCCACTCCCCCTGTTATTGTGCGGCGACAACAGCCTCACACCGCAGCCGAACCAGTGAACCCTCGTACTCCTCTTCACGTGGGCATCCACTGTTGCGTCTTCCCCGGCTCTGAGTCGTCCCCTTCCTAGTCCTCGCCGTCGTGCACCGCCGTGGTGCTCTCGGTGCGGCGTGGTCAACATGGTCAAGGAACGACTTCCATCGGACGTGGACTGTATGTGGAGAGGCTGACAGCTGGGTCCACGGCCGCAGCAAGGAAGTGCCTCCTTATTACGTGCAAAATAATGATTCCTCCACATGACAGCGGGGACCCACTGGACGGGCCACCGTATTTCATGAAAAAAACGTTTCCCCCTGACTGCTGGGACCCACCAGCTACATCTTCGCACGCAAGGAAGTGCGTCCGGGCAAAAAAAAATGATTCGCCCCCTGACTGCTGGGACCCACCAGCTACATCTTCGCACGCAAGGAAGTGCGTTCGGGCAAAAAAAAACGATTCGCCCCCTGACTGCTGGGACCCACCAGCTACATCTTCGCACACAAGGAAGTGCCTGACAGTCGGGACCCACCTGGTCGAAGCGTACGTAGTGTTGTCATCCTGGTCGCGAATGTGTACGTACATATATACTGGTGGGTGTAGAGGCGCGCACGTGTCGTAGTAGAGGTGTGTACGTGTCGTAGTAGAGGCGCGCACGTGTCGTAGTAGAGGTGTGTACGTGTCGTAGTAGAGGCGCGCACGTAGCACGTACACGTACGTGCAGCGGCCAGGGTGCAAGAAATAAAATACGGCCACGTGTGTGTACATACGGGCGAGGTCTCAAACGCCTACTCGTGCATACGTACGGCCAGGGCTCGTGTACATGGCTGGGTCGGAACGGAGAAACAGCATCGTCGTCGTGTTCATGGGGAGGCAACAGAATGTGTCGTGTTCATGGGGAGGCAACGGAATGCTCGTGTTCATGGGGAGGCAACGGAATGCATCGTGTTCATCGGGAGGCAACGGAACGCGTGGGAGCCAACCGGCTGGGTCGGAACGGAATGCATGGTCGTGTTCATCGGGAGGACTTGGATGGAACAGGCGATGGAAACGAGGCCTGGCATATCGCAGAACGGAGGAAACGGCCTTGTGTTCGACCGGCCACTTTCGAAACGGGATCCTGTTCATCGGGAGGGGTCTGGCGTACCGCAAAACAGACGAAACGAACCTCCTACGGTCGAAACGGGGGTCCTGTTGATCGGGAGGGGTGTGGCGTACCGCAAAATGGATGAAACGGACCTCCTATGGCCGAAACGGGGGTCCTGTTGATCGGGAGGGGTGTGGCGTACCGCAAAACAGACAAAACGGACTTGTGTTGGAGCGCTACGATCGAAACGGAGGTCCTGTTCATCAGGAGGGGTGTGGCGTACCGCAAAACGGGACTCCATGGGATACTGTTCATCTCCACCGCCGTCCTCCTCCAGCCTCCACGGGCTATGTCGACCTCCTCCAGCCTCCACGGGCTCCTGTTCATCCAGCCTCCAACACGCGCTACTCCACCGACTACTGTTCAACCACCCCTCCACGGGCACCCCTCCACCTTCTACTGTTCATCTAGCCCTCCACACCATGGGGTCCTGTTCAACCACCCCTCCATGGGCACTTCTCCACCGTCTACTATTCATCCAGCCCTCCACCACACCATGGGGTCCTGTTCATCCAGAGGCAACGCCACCGCTCACTGT
>NC_041388.1:368833036-368872893 GCF_002162155.2 Triticum dicoccoides | reverse complement strand
AGACGCATCATCGATCGGCTTCAGTTAGCAGCAGTAGCGAAGGAATCGCTCGATCGGGTTCAGTTAACAGCCATCGATCAATCTCTCGGGTTCAGTAGCGCGTAGCCTGCAGTGCAATCGCTCGGGTTCAGTTAGAGCCCAACGCCTTGCACACACGCGCGTACGTGTACGAGAGAAACGCGCATCGCTCGGCCCCCGACCTCCCACCGTAACCGGGAACTCCCCGAAATTTTCCTCCCCCTCACTTCTACCATGGTTTTTTCCATCATGGACGGCCCAAAGAATGTCATGCAGCTGCGTCTCCAGCCCGCCCAGGACGAAAAGCCCATTTTCTGTCATGATTTTTTGTCATAGAAGTAGGAGCCCACCACATCTATGATGATACCAGGTTTTGTCACAATTATCGTCATAGAAGTGTCATATGTATGACAGAAAAAAAATTCGTTCGACCCAAAATGTCACGGATGTGTCTTTTTTTTGTAGTGTGCTCTGAGGGGAGCACAACCCACCAGGGCGCGCCTGGAGGCCCAGGCGCGCCCTGGTGGCTTGTGCCCCCCCCCCCTTCGGGTGCTCCCCAGACTGCCTCTTTACTCTATAAATACCCCAATATTCCAGAAACCCTAGGGGAGTCGACGAAAATCAATTCCAATCGCCGCAGAGTCCAGAACCACCAAATCCAATCTAGACACCATCACGGAGGGGTTCACCACTTCCATTGGTGCCTCTCCGATGATGCGTGAGTAGTTTTTATAGACCCTCGGGTCTGTAGTTAGTAGCTAGATGGCTTCCTCTCTCTCGTTTGATTCTCAATACAATGGTCTCTTGGAGATCCATATGATGTAACTCTTTTGCGGTGTGTTTGTTGGGATCTGATGAACTTTGAGTTTATGATCAGATCTATCTCTTTTTATCCATGAAAGTTATTTGAGTTTCTTTGATCTCTTATATGCATGATTGCTTATAGCCTCGTATTTCTTCTCCGATACTTGGGTTTTGTTTGGCCAACTTGATCTATTTATCTTGCAATGGGAAGAGGTGCTTTGTAGTGGGTTCGATCTTACGGTGCTTGATCCTAATGATAGAAGGGGAACCGGCACGTATGTATCGTTGCTACTAAGGATAAAATGATGGAGTCTATTTCTACATAAATAGATCTTGTTTACATCATGTCATCGTTCTTATTGCATTACTCCATTTCTCCATGAACTTAATACACTAGATACATGCTGGATAGCGGTGGATGTGTGGAGTAATAGTAGTAGATGCAGGCAAGAGTCGGTCTACTAATCTTGGACGTGATGCCTATATAATGATCATTGCATGGATATCGTCATAATTATTTGAAGTTCTATCAATTGCCCAACAGTAATTCATTTACCCACCGTTTGCTATTTTTCTCAAGAGAAGCCACTAGTGAAACCTACAGCCCCCGGGTCTCTTTCTCATATTATTTGCCTTTGCGATCTATTTTATTAGCCTTCTATTTTCAGACCTATTCAACCCAAAAATATAAAAATACCTTGCTGCAATTTATTATTATTTATTTTATTTGGCATTCGATCTATCAATCTACTACAATTTATTCACGTCCTTTTGCCCATTTCCGGCGCCATTACCCGAAAGGGATTGACAACCCCTTTAATACGTCGGGTTGCGAGTATTTGTTATTGGTGTGCAGGTGTTGTTTACACGTTGTTGCTTGGTTCTCCTACTAGTTCGATAACCTTGGTTTCATCACTGAGGGAAATACCTACCGTCGATGTGCTGCATCATCCCTTCCTCTTTGGGGAAATACCGACGTAGCTTCAAGCTGCATCATGTAGCAAGGTAGCCCAATCCTTTTTGTAGCAAAGGACAGGCAAAACAGTCTCTTATAATAAGCAATGCATTCTTGAGGGCACACGGGAATTTCATCTAGTCACTTTCATCATGTTGGTTTGATTTGCGTTCGCTACTTTGATAATTTGATATGTGGGTGGACCGGTGCTCGGGTGCTGGTCTTACTTGAACAAGCCTCCCACTTATGATTCACCCCCTCGCAAGCATACGCAACTACGAGAAAAGTATTAAGATAAATCAGTCCCTTACGAAATAGTGCATAAACTAGAGTTTAAGCTTCTTTCACTATAGCAACCCATCATCTAATAAATACTCCACAATGCATTCCCTTAGGCCCAAAGATGGTGAAGTGTCATGTAGTAGATGTTCACATAACACCACTAAGGGAATCACAACATACATATCATCAAAATATCGTACACATACCAAATTCACATGATTACTTGCAACATGACTTCTCTCGTGACCTCAAGAACAAAGGTAACTACTCACAAATGATATTCATGCTTAAGATCATAGGGGTACTAAATAGCATAATGGATCTAAACATATAATCTTCCATCAAATAAACCATATAGTAATCAACTACAAGATGTAATCAACACTACTAGTCACCCATAGGTACCAATCTGAGGTTCTGGTACAAAGATTGAACACACGAGATGAACTAGGGTTTGAGATGAGATGGTGCTATTGAAGATGTTGATGGAGATTCGCCTCCCAAAGATGAGAGGGTTGTTGGTGATGATGATGGCTTCGATTTCCCCCTCCGGGAGGGAAGTTCCCCCGGCGGAATCGCTCTGCCGGAGGGCAAAAGTGCTCCTGCCCAAAGTTCTGCCTCGAGACGTCGGCGCTCCGTACCGAAAGTCCTCTCCTTATTTATTTTCTAGGTCAAAAGACCTCATATACCAGAAGATGGGCACCAGAGGTGGGCTAGGCTGCCCACCACCCACTAGGGCGCGCCTGGGGGGAGGGGGTTGGCGCGCCCTGGTGTCTTGTGGGCTCCAGGTAGCCCCCCTCTGGTAGTTCTTTTCTCCAATATTTATTAAATATTCCAAAATAATTCTCCATAATTTTAGCTCATTTGGACATGTGCAGAACAGGTATCTCTGACATTGCTTTTTCAGGTCCAGAATTCCAGCTACCGGTATTCTCCCTCTTTGTGTAAACCTTGCATATTATGAATGACAATAAGAAAACATGATGCAAAATGGACGTACCAATATTGTGTGGCCAAAGGCGTCTCCCCTAACCACGTATCCTCCTAGAATCTCGTCAAATTACCGTTTCCAATGATGAATTTAGTTATATGGAAGAAAGCTGCTTTCGTTCTCATCAAGCCTCTCCAAAATGGCGAATCATTGGGTCTAACAGTAACCTGGGCCAAGGTCATAGATTATAAGTACTTATTATGTAAAATTTGTACCCACAATCCTTCGGTCTCCATAGAAAGCCTATATAGCCATTTACTGAGCAGACATATGTTCTTTACCTCTAAATTCTCAATCACAAGACTACCCTGGTCCTTCGGCCTACAAATGATGTCCCATTTAGTAAGCTTGTACTTCCTCTTTATTTCATCACTCTGCCAAAAGAATCATGATCGATAGAAGTCCAGTCTTTTTCGTATCCAACGTATCTATAATTTTTTATTGTTCCATGCTATTATGTTATCCATCTTGGATGTTTTATATGCTATTCTATATGATTTTTGGGACTAACCTATTAACCTAGAGCCCAGTGCCAGTTTCTGTTTTTTCCTTGCTTTTGAGTTTTACAGAAAAGGAATACCAAACAGAGTCCAATTGACGTCCCAATTTTTGATGATTTTTATGGACAAAAATAAGCCCCCGGAGTAAAAGAGTTGGGCCAGAAGAGTCCCGAGCCGTCCACAAGGGTGGAGGGCGCGCCCTACCCCCCTGGGCGCGTCCCCCTATCTCGTGGATGACTCGGAGACCCCCCTGACGTGAGACCGACTCCAAAAATTCCTATAAATACAGAAACCTCCAGAAAATAACTTAGATTAGGAGTTCCGCCACCGCAAGCCTCTGCAGCCACCAAAAACCAATCGGGACCCTATTCCGACACCCTGCCGGAGGGGGGAATCATCACCGGTGGCCATCTTCATCATCCCGGCGCTCTCCATGACGAGGAGGGAGTAGTTCAGCCTCGGGGCTGAGGGTATGTACCAATAGCTATGTGTTTGATCTCTCTCTCTCTCTCGTGTTCTTGATTCTGCACGATCTTGATGTATCGTGAGCTTTGCTATTATAGTTGGATCTTATGATGTTTCTCCCCCTCTACTCTCTTGTAATGGATTGAGTTTTCCCTTTGAAGTTATCTTATCAGATTGAGTCTTTAAGGATTTGAGAACACTTGATGTATTTCTTGCATGTGCTTATTGATGACCCACAAGTATAGGGGATCTATCGTAGTCCTTTTGATAAGTAAGAGTGTCGAACCCAACGAGGAGCAGAAGGAAATGATAAACGGTTTCCAACAAGGTATTCTCTGCAAGTACTGAAATAAGTGGTAACAGATAGTTTTGTGATAAGATAATTTGTAACGAGCTACAAGTAACAAAAGTAAATAAGGTGCAGCAAGGTGGCCCAATCCTTTTTGTAGCAAAGGACAAGCCTGGACAAACTCTTATATGATGTAAAGCACTCCCGAGGACACATGGGAATATCATCAAGCTAGTTTTCATCACGTTCATATGATTTGCGTTCAGTACTTTGATAATTTGGTATGTGGGTGGACCGGTGCTTAGGTGCTGCCCTTACTTGGACAAGCATCCCACTTATGATTAAGCTCTATTGCAAGCATCCGCAAATACAACAAAAGTATTAAGGTAAACCTAACCATAGCATGAAACATATGGATCCAAATCAGCCCCTTACGAAGCAACGCATAAACTAGGGTTTAAGCTTCTGTCACTCTAGCAACCCATCATCTACTTATTACTTCCCAATGCCTTCCTCTAAGCCCAAACAATGGTGAAGTGTCATGTAGTCAACATTCACATAACACCACTAGAGGAGAGACAACATACATCTCATCAAAATATCGAACGAATACCAAATTCACATGACTACTAATAGCAAGACTTCTCCCATGTCCTCAGGAACAAAAGTAACTACTCACAAAGCATAAACATGTTCATAATCAGAGGGGTATTAATGTGCATATAGGATCTGAACATATGATCTTCCACCAATGAAACCAACTAGCATCAACTACAAGGAGTAAATAACACTACTAGCAACCAACTAGCACCAATCCAGGACTTGGAGACAAGAATTGGATACAAGAGATGAACTAGGGTTTTGAGATGAGATGGTGTTGATAAATATGTTGATGGAGATTACCCTCTCCCGATGAAAGGAGCGTTGGTGATGATGATGGCGATGATTCCCCCCTCTGGGAGGGAAGTTAACCCGGTAGAACAGCCCCGCCAGAACCCTAGATTGGTTCCGCCAAGGTTCCGCCTCGTGGCGGCAGAGTTTCGTCCGAGAAGATGGCTTATGATTATTTTCCCATCGAAAGAGTCCATATAGCAGAAGATGGTCACCGGAGGGCCACCAGGGGGCCCACGAGGTAGGGGCGCGCCCAGGGGGTAGGGGGCGCCCCCCACCCTCGTGGGCAGTGTGTGGCCCCCTGGTGAAGTTCTTGCGCTCAATGTTTTTTTATATATTTGGAAAACATCATCCGTTAAGTTTCAGGACTTTTGGAGCTGTGCAGAATAGGTCTCTAATATTTGCTCCTTTTCCAGCCAGAATCCCAGCTGCCGGCATTCTTCCTCTTTATGTAAACCTTGTAAAATAAGAGAGAATAGGCATAAGTATTGTGACATAATGTGTAATAACAACCCATAATGCAATAAATATTGATATAAAAGCATGATGCAAAATGGACGTATCACTTATCTGTGGTGATAATGGGATATTCACGTGATCCACTTGATGTATGTTTTGGTGATCAACTTGCGAGTTCCGTGACCTTGTGAACTTATGCATAGGGGTTGGCACACGTTTTCGTCTTGACTCTCCGGTAGAAACTTTGGGGCACTCTTTGAAGTTCTTTGTGTTGGTTGAACAGATGAAACTGAGATTGTGTGATGCATATCGTATAATCATACCCACGGATACTTGAGGTGACATTGGGGTATCTAGGTGACATTAGGGTTTTGGTTGATTCATGTCTTAAGGTTTTATTCTAGTACGAACTCTAGGATAGATCGAACAGAAATAATTGCTTTGTATTATTTTACTACGGACTCTTGAATAGATCAATCAGAAAGGATAACTTTGAGGTGGTTTCATACCCTACAATAATCTCTTCGTTTGTTCTCCGCTATTAGTGACTTTCGAGTGACTCTTTGTTGCATGTTGAGGGATAGTTATATGATCCAATTATGTTATTATTGTTGAGAGAACTTGCACTAGTGAAAGTATGAACTCTAGGCCTTGTTTCAAAGCATTGCAATACCGTTTGTGCTCACTTTTATCATTAGTTACCTTGCTGTTTTTATATTTTCAGATTACAAAAACCTATATCTACCATCCATATTGCACTTGTATCACCATCTCTTCGCCGAACTAGTGCACCTATACAATTTACCATTGTATTGGGTGTGTTGGGGACACAAGAGAATATTTGCTATTTGGTTGCAGGGTGGTTTGAGAGATACCATCTTCATCCTACGTCTCCCATGGATTGATAAACCTTAGGTCATCCACTTGAGGGAAATTAGCTACTGTCCTACAAACCTCTGCACTTGGAGGCCCAACAACGTCTACAAGAAGAAGGTTGTGTAGTAGACATCAGTACCTCAAAGAAGAACAACAGGAACATCATCATACTCATGAGCACTGAGTTTATTAGTATTAGGCGACCTCCGTATGACATAAGCTTGCCCTTCCAGCAACTTAATTTCTTTTCAAATCGATCTTTTATACACTTGTACTCCTTGTTAGATAGCTTGGAATGGTGAATTGGTATGCCTGGATACACATCCAAATAGTTGTTTATAAGCATCTTGTTCATCTTTGGCTCCCCCAAAACAAAACAATTCTCTTTTGTGAAAATTAATCTTCAATCCTAACAACTGTTTGAATAGGCATAACACAAGCTTCATATTTCTGTCCTTTGCCAAATCATGAATATAATGGTATCATCAGCGTATTGTAGTATGGACACCCCACCATATACTAGACGTTGTACTAGTCCTCCTACTTGGCATTCCTCTTTAGCTCTTCCTATCAGAATTGCTAACATATCTGCTACTATGTTGAACAAGATAGGAGACATCGGGTCTCCTTGTCTTAGACCCTTTTGTGCCTGGAAGTAGTGACCTATGTCATCATTCACATTAATCCTGACACTGCCTTTTTGTACAAATGAATCGACCTGCTTCCTCCAGGAATCATCGAGTCACTTCATACGTAAAGCTTCATGTAGGAACGACATCTAAATTTATCATATGCTTTCTCTAAATCCACTTTGAAGACCACCCCATCTAGTTTCTTCGAGTGGATCTCATGAAGTGTTTCATGTAGGACAACCACACCCTCAAGTATGTTTATGCCCAGCATGAATGTCATCTGAGTTGGTTGCACCACAATATGATGTCGTCTGAGGTGGCTGCACCACACTATGTCCAGTCCGCGTCAGTCGGTTTGTCCCAACCTTGGTAAAAAAAAGTAAAGGTCACATTAAGCAGACAAATTGGACAGAACTACTGATTGTGTACCGCCCCTCCTTTGGCAAAAACATTACCGTCCCAAAGTTTAGGTGGAATAGCTGTAAATGGCCACTAAACAAGTCATGGAACATTGGTACTAGATCTCCTTTAATAATATGCCATCACTTCTTATAAAATTCTGCTGGTAAGCCATCCGGGCTAGGCGCCTTATTATTTTTAACTGTGATATTGCCTCAAACACCTCTTTCTGCTCGTCCACTGTCTTAGCTGTCAGATAATTTGCATTTAAAAATGTGGATTCGGCCTTGAGATCAAGCTCATTTATAAGGTGTATAAGCGTGTCCTTTTCCACCTTATAGATTCTGCTTAAATTTTTAGCCCAACCCCTCAAGAACTGCCTCAAGTGCCTAATCTTATTTTGCCATCTCTCGATATTTGACCTCCCTCCTATGGCCTTAGCCCATTCCAGAGCTATGATATCAATTAAGCCTTATCTCTCAAACTATGCTAGTTCGAAAGAGAAGACATTCTTGTTTCCCACATGTGGCGCCTCCCCAAAGTCAACAAGCAGCAAGGTGTGATCGGAGATCGCTTTCTACAACTACTCTTGGACTGTCACCAAAGGAAACTTCTGTTCCCATTCAATACTAGTGAGCACTCGATCCAACTTCTCGTATGTTGGATTTGGCAGAGTGTTCACCCAATTAAACTTTCTGTGTGAGAGTTCAATCTCTCTCAGATCTAGACTTTTGATAATTGTGTTGAACATAAATGACCATCTGCCATCGAAATTATCGTTATTATTTTTGTCTCTCCTCCTAATAATCTTAAAATCACCTCCGACCAGTATAGGTAGTCTCTCATCCCCACAATATATGCACAAGATTTGCTAGGAGGTCTGGTTTGAGCTTCGGTTGAGCAGCTCCATATACTGCAACTAGCGGCCATTGGAACATATCAACCTTCGAGTGTACCCTGAATTTGACGGCAAAGTACCAAAGCACTACATTTCGGACTTTTAGTGTCTCGCACTTGACCCCAAGTAAGATCCCATGGGATCTTCCTCTTAGAGGTAGACAGTGCCAATCAAAATCAACACCACCAAATAAGGTGACTAGAAATTATGATGTAAAATTATCCCTAATAGTCTCAAGGCAATGAAGTCCAACTTATGTTCTAAAGACACTTCCGCTAGGAACCTACTTTTAGCCAAATCTGCCAGACCTGTGCTATTCCAAAAGATTCCTTTCATCTTTCATCATGAAATTTTTTTACAGTCCAAATTCTCGTACTTCTACGCACAACGGATGTAGGATATACCTTTCTCTTCCAAGTACGTATTGGCTTATCATGTCCAGCTACTCGGTCCATATAACCGAGATCGGTCCGCACACTCAAATCTGGCTAAAAAGGGTCCATATACCCTTAGAAACCGTATCCGCATCCTCTTCCTATAACACAGAGGAGGGAACTAGATCCTCGCAAAGGCAATCAAGTGCCCTAACCCCTAACACATTAATGTCCGAATCATTCATAGGTTTTACCGCTGCTATATTGCCAATCATCTCCATAGCCCTCTCAGCCTCTAAGTCTAGCAAGTCATTAACCGATTTAGCAATTTCTTTCCCATTATTACCCAAACAAACACCCAATTTATTGGCATTGTGAATAATCTCATCATCGGAAAAAATGCAAAATTGAGCAACTTGTATTAAATGCCATACCTGAAGTGGCCTTGATGTCCCGAAGCTTGGCCGCACACATGGCACGTCCCAACTGCAGGTCGTCAGCATCTGGTTGAGCCTGAATCCGTAGGCTCACCCGTCTGTCCCTGAACATGGGGTCTGGTATCCCTACAAAGGCGATGATGTCGTCAGTGGTAGCCCCAGCTGGGCCAGGACCGCCTGCCTAGTGCCCGATTATACCTATCGCCACCAAGCCAGTTGGGGTGTGGTCTCCTGCCAGGTCCCCAACTGTATCCACCACCACCGAGACAGCAGGCTGCACCCTCACAATTGATTGCGTGCTCTGCTCGCACGGACTATGTGACGAGACCGTCTGTAGGCACTGAACCTTGGAGGAAGAACCCTGTTAGCGTGAGCGGCTGCCTTCACCGAGGCACCTCCCCCACCGATCCTGGTGGGAGTCTGTGTCAGCGTCGACAGCAACGGACTAATGGGGCGTGACGAAGCCTCCTCCCAAGTGTCCCCAACCACTTCCGCCTAAAGTACTCGCTGCGGCACCGAGGGTAGCATGGGGGATGTGATCCGCACCACACCGGTATCCAGAACCAGCTGTCCCACTGCACGTGAAGAAGCCAGCGATGACAACAGCGATAGCTCCTACTGCATCGGGTCATTCAACTCGGCCCTATGCCCCCAAAGGCAACTAGGAGCAGAAGACGCGCCGAAGGAACTAATACGTATCCATAATTTATGAAGTATTCATGCCATTATATTGTCATTCTTGGGTGTTTTACAATCATTTTATAGCAACTTTATATCATTTTTGGGACTAACCTAATGACATAGTGCCCACTGCCAGTTGTTGTTTTTTCCTTGTTTTTTACATCGCATAAAATCAATACCAAACAGAGTCCAAACGTAGTGAAACTTTTTGGAGATTTTTTCTAGACCAGAAGACGCCTCATGGGATAAACAAGTACCAGAGGGGAGCTCCAAGGAGAGCACAACCCACGAGGGCGCGCCTGGGGGCCCAGGCACGCCCAGGTGGGTTATGCCCACCTCGGTGGCCTCCCGCACCGCCTCTTTGCCCTATCAATTCCCAAATATTACAAAAACCCTCGGGGTAACCCTAGATCTGATGTTCCGCCACCGCAAGCCTCTATAGCCATCAGAAACCAATCTAGACCCCATTCTGGCACTCTGCCGGAGGGGGAAATCATCACTGGTGGCCATCTTCATCATCACGGCAGCCACCATGATGAGGAGGGAGTAGTCCACCCTCGGGGCTGAGGGTTTGTACCAGTAGCTATGTGTTTATCTCTCTCTCTCTCATGTTCTTGATGGCACGATCTTGATGTATCTGGGGCTTTGTTAATATAGTTGGATCATATGGTGTTTCCCCCTCTCTATCTTGTTGTGATGAATTGAGTTTTACCTTTGAGATTTCGTTTTATCAGATTGAATACTTTTATGGATTTTAGACTTGGTGCATGTCTTGCTATGAATACCCGTGGTGACAATGGGGTATCATATTGATTCACTTGATATGTGTTTTGGCATGAAACTCGCGGATTCCCAAGGTGACATTGGGGTAATCTATGCAAAGGGGTTTATGCACATTCTCGTCTTTGTTTCTTTGGTAGAAATCTTGGGGCACTCTCTGAGGTTCTTTGTGTTGGATTGAGTATTATGAATCTGAAATTGTTTGATGCATATCGTATAATCAACTCACGGATACTCACGGTGACATTGGAGTATGTAGGTGACATTAGAGTTGGTTGATGTGTATCATATGGTGTTATTTAGTACGAATTCTTGGTTAGATCAATTCGAAAGAATAGCTTGGTGTTATTTTAGCACGAACTCTAGGATGGATTGATCGGAAAGAATAGCTTTGAGGTGGTTTCATACCCTACAAACAATTTCTTCTTATGTTCTCCGCTAGATAGCAACTTTGGAGTGATTCTTCATCACACGTTGAGGGATGGTTATATGATCTAATTATATTTGCATTGTTGAGAGATTGCACTAGCAAGAGTACGGACCCTCGGACTCATTTTTAGGCATTGTAATAACGTTTGTGCTCCGTTTTATCAATTGCTACCTTGCTATTTTTTATTGTTCTTATTACAAAAATCAATATCTACTATCATTACTACACTTGTATCACCATCTCTTCGCCGAACTAGTGCACCTATTCAAATTACCATTGTATTTGGTGCATCAGGGACACAAGAGACTTTTTATTATTTGGTTGCATGGTTGTTTGAGAGATACCATCATCATCCTACGCCTCCCACGGATTGATAAACCTTAGGTCATCCACTTGAGGGAAAATTGCTACTGTCCTACAAAACTCTGCGCTTGGAGGCCCAACACGAGTCTACAAGAATAAGTTGTGTAGTAGACATCAAGCTCTTTTCTGGCGCAGTTGCCGTGGAGGTGAATGCTTGAAGTTATGTCTTTAGATCTTGCAATTGAATCTTTTAGTTTCTTGTTTTGTCACTAGTTTGGTTTGTAAAAAGAAAACTACAAAAAAAACTAGAATTGAGGTTGCATCATTCATCTTTATAATGTCTTTCGTGAAAATGATGGAAATAAAAATTGTGCTCAGTTGTTAGAAGAAGAATGCTATAAAATGTTTGGCATATAATCGATAAACGATGTGCATGATTGCAATGTTGCTAGTATGAATTCTTTGAATATCCATGATGCTAATGATATGCAAAGCCATAGGCTTGGGGATGCTATATTTGATGAAGATGATATTTTTAGTCCCCCAAGATTTGATGTGCAAATTTGTTATAATGATTGAATGCCTCCTATTTATGATGATTATATTGATGAAAGTGGGTTTGGAAGAGTGTCAACTCTAGGTACTAATGATCCCATTATTTTGGAGGGTGTTGAATCTTTTCACAATATTGATAAATGTGGATTTGGAGAGTTAATGACTTTATTTAGTGATGAATCCACTATTTTGGAAGAGGTTTCAATTGATTATTATGACAAAAAAGTTTCTATCTATGATGATTATGGTGATGACATGTATGCTATAAAGAACAATGATAACCATGAAACTTGTCATCATGATTTTAATTTTCAATCACATGATAGCTATTTTGTTGAGTTTGCTCCCACTACTATTGATGAGAATAAATTTGCTTATGTGGAGAGTAATAAAATTTCTATGATTGTGGATCATGAAAAGAATGCTTTATGTGATAGTTATATTGTTGAATTCATTCATGATGTTACTGAAAATTATTATGAGAGGGGGACATGTGCTTTTACATATTGCAATAATATCATGTTTCCTCTCTATGTGTTGAAAATCTTGAAGTTGCACTTGTTTTGCCTTCCTATGCTAGTTGATTCTTGCTGCCAAAAGTTATTTTCTCACAAAATCCCTATGCATAGGAAGTGGGTAGACTTAAATGTGCTATTCATATGCTTCATGATGCTCTTTTTGTGTTGCAATTCTTATCTTTTATGCGAGCATCATTGAAATCATAATGCCTAGCTAAAAAGGCATTAAAGAAAAGCGCTTGTTGGGAGACAACCCAATATTTTTACCTACTATTTTTATGTTTTCACATGATTAAGCTACTGTATTAATCATGTTTTATAGATTTTTTTCAATAAAGTGCCAAGTAAATCCTTTGGGATTATGTTTGGTTATAGTTGATTTGATCTTGTTGGAAAACAGAAACTTTTGCGTCCAGTAAAACATTTTTGAAAAATCACAGAAGTGACAAAACCTTCTGAATTTTTTACACAACACTAATATACAAATTCCCTATGTTGTCCTCATTTTTCAGAATTTTTGGAGTAGCATAAGTATGGTTCGAGTACAGATTACTACAGACGGTTCTGTTTTTGACAGATTATGTTTTTTAATGCATAGTTTGCTTGTTATCTAGTTTCATTGACTTATATTACTCAATATAAATTGTGGAAATGATGACATATAGTAGGCATTGTGTGAAAACAATTATGAATCTTGTTTTTTACAGTACCAAAGTGAATGATTTGTCTTTGTCATAATAACCTATCTCACGAAGTTCCGTCAAGTTTTGTGTGATTGAAGTTTTCAAGTTTTGGGTGAGATATCGATATGAGGAGAATAAGGAGTGACAAGACCGTAATCTTGGGGATGCCAAGGCACCCTCAAGGTAATATTCAAGGAAGATCCAAGAAACTAAGCTTGGGGATGCCTCGGAAGGCATCCCCTCTTTCGTTTCCAACATTATCGGTAACCTCACTTGGAGCTATATTTTCATTCGTCACATGATATGTGTTTTGCTTGGAGCGTCATTTTCTTTTGTTAAGATTTGCTTGTTGTTATTTATAATAATGTTTTGTATATTTTACTTAAAAATTCCCTAGAAAATTCAGAATGTGATAAAATGTTGAAACTTTTTGCAAAATAAGCTATGATAAATTTTCTATAGTATGGTAAATTTTCAGAATTTTTGGAATTAAAGAAGTATTGATACTCCTGCATTCTTTACAGACTGTACTGTTTTGGCAGATTGCTGTTATGTTTGCATATGTTTGCTTGTTTAATGATTCTATTTGAGGATAGGAGTATTAAATATGCAGAGGCATTTAGTACGCAATGTTGAATAATAATTTTGGTGATTTTCTATAGTGGAGAATGATAAGGTTTTGCATTGATTTATACTAACTTATCTCACGTGTTCTTGTTTAGTTTTGTTTGGATGAAGTTTTTAAGATTTAGGAAACCCATGATATAAAAGGAATTAAGGAGACGCAAAAGCTCAAGCTTGGGGATGCCCAAGGCATCCCAAAAAAATATTTCAAGAAGTCTCAAGCATCTAAGCTTGGGGATGCCCCGGTAGGCATCCCACATTTCTTCATCAACAATTATCGATTAGTCCCAGTTGAGCCTAAGTTTTTGCTTCTTCACATGATGTGTGCCATTCTTAGAATTTCATTTTATTTTGTTTTGCTTGTTTTCTTAATAAAATACTTGGAACTGAAACTTTTAAAGAAGAGAGTGTCCTCAAGTAGCTACCCATTTACATAACTACTCGCTTGATCATCACTTATATTTTTTGGAGTAGCTTGTCATTTACTCTTGTGCTTCACTTATATCCTATGAGTAAATTTTTGAATGAATTGAATATCATGAACTTGAAATTATATGTTCATATCATGCCTAGTAGTAGCTTCACATTGGGTTTAGAAAGTGAAATCTTTTGAAGCTTGACAATCACAATATTGGTCATACAAGCAATTCATGAATGATTAGTATAAGGAAGAGAACTTTCACATATAAATATATTATCTTGGACATCGTCTATGATTGTGAATACCCATTAATTATTTTGAAACTTGAGCAAATTAGTTGAAGTTGGACAAGGAAGACAATGTAATGAGTTATGTTTGGGTATATTTGCATAGAAGTTATATTGTCATGGATCCTCCAACATGTGGTGTTTGCCTAGGATCTTTTGCTTGCCAAAAATTCGTACTAAGTAGAGATACTACTTGTGCATCCAAAAACCCCTTAAACCCAGTCTCTTGCCATGAGTGTCCACCATACCTACCTATGGATTGAATAAGATCCTTCAAGTAAGTTGTCATCGGTGCATAAAGCAACAAAAATTGCTCCTAACTATGTTTGATCTTTTATGGTAAGGGAAATTTAAGCATTGTACGAACTTGTGATGGAAAAGTAATAAAAGCGATGGACTGCATAAAAAAGGTTGCTATCATTAGGGGCAATATAACGTGACTTTCCTTTGCATTAAGAGCTTGGGCGTCCAAATAAAAAGCGCATGACAACCTCTACTTCCCTCTACGAAGGGCCTATCTTTTACTTTTTAGTATTTACTTTTATGCAAGAGTCAATAGTATGCATTATCATTTCAACCTCAACTATTCTCTATTAGGCAAACATCATGTGGTGGGTAAAGCTCTAGGCACATATGATCAGTCAAATATATTTGATCATGATTTATTATTGTTGACAATTATCTCTATGATAAATGAGTTGCGAGGCAAAATATTAAGCCCATATCTTTCTCTGTGTTCGATGGATGCCATTTGTTCTAAGAATATGCTTTGAGTATCGAAGACAATATGATGATTGAGTATGTGGAGCTCTTACTTAGACTTTGTTGAATAAGTTGAATTGCAATTGTTTGGTGACTAAGTATATAGGTTGTTGAGTTTCAAGAGAATTCATTGTTTGAACCTTAACAAGTGAATTGGTTGCTACTTTAACATGAGAAGTTTTATAAGAAAGAATTGATGTTATGATGCTAGGAAAAGTGATTGAAATTATCATTGATCAAACTTATGCACTTTGCTAGCATTCACACTTCATAAATTATTTCTTTTATCATTTACCTACTCGAGGACGAGTAGGAATTAAGCTTGAGGGATGCTGATACGTCTCCAACGTATCCATAATTTATGAAGTATTCATGTCGTTATATTATCATTCTTGGGTGTTTTACAATCATTTTATAGCAACTTTATATCATTTTTGGGGACTAAGCTATTGACCTAGTGCCCAGTGCCAGTTGTTGTTTTTTGCTTGTTTTTTATATCATAGAAAATCAATACCAAACAGAGTACAAATGCAGCAAAACTTTTTGGAGATATTTTTTGGACCAGAAGATATCTGGTGGGCCAAAGAAGTACCAGAGGGGAGCTCCGAGGAGAGCACAACCCACCCAGGCATGCCCAGGTGGGTTGTGTCCACCTCGATGGCCTCCCACACCGCCTCTTCGCCCTATAAATTCCCAAATATTCCAAAAACCCTCGGGGTAACCCTAGATCAGATGTTCTGCCGCCGCAAGCCTCTCTAGCCATCAGAAACCAATCTAGACCCTGTTCCGGCACTCTGCCGGAGGGGGAAATCATCACCGGTGGCCATCTTCATCATCCCGGCAGCCACCATGATGAGGAGGGAGTAGTCCACCCTCGGGGCTGAGGGTTTGTACTAGTAGCTATGTGTTTAATCTCTCTCTCTCTCTCTCATGTTCTTGATGGCACGATCTTGATGTATCGGGGGCTTTGTTAATATAGTTGGATCATATGGTGTTTCCCCCTCTCTATCTTGTTTTGATGAATTGAGTTTTCCCTTTGAGATTTCATTTTATCGGATTGAATACTTTTATGGATTTGAGAGCACTTGATGTATGTCTTGCTATGAATACCCATGGTGACAATGGGGTATCATATTGATTCACTTGATATGTGTTTTGGCACTCAACTCGCGGATTCCCGAGGTGACATTGGGGTAATTTATTGTCACATCCCTAGCTAGTCACTGCTTGTCATTGCATCATCATCTTGCATCATGTTTAAATTTCTGAGAAACTTGAAATGGGGATGATCAAACCCTAGAAGCAAATGGAATTCAAATAGGTTCAACTAAAATAAATTCCAAGAACCCAAAATGGTCTTAGAAAAATGTTCATGATTTTTGTAGATGCTGGAAATAGCAACCAGAGGTGATGCACATTTTTCTTAGCCATCTTGGATTTTACCTCAACACATATTGTATTTGATTGGGGCTCCAAAACATTGCTATAAATATTTTGACAGCTCCAAATATTCTGAGAAATATTGAGGGACACTGGATTAATTCAGAGAGTTCCCAAAAAAATATTTTCAGAATTATATAAAAATGATTTGGTGTTAAACTAAATCAAAACAGAGGCAAACAAATAGAAAAACAGAAACAAATAAAAGGAGAGCAAACTTACCTGGCGCTTACCTACAGCCAAGAGGCTCAGCACTATGCAGCCCAGGAGCTGGCCCAGCCCACCACCAATGCCAGTCGTCTTCAACCCAACGCCAGAAGGACGCTGGGCGCGTGCTCGTCGCACGCTGGCCACGCGCCGGGCCACCTTCTGCTACCTGTCGTTGCCTCGACGCCCTGGACGATGCCACGTCTTCCCCTGGACCGCCTCGTCCTCTCCTGTGCCTCTCTTCTCCTCTGCTCTCCTCCTCCCGCTGCTGCCGAGCGCCTCGCAGCGCGCCGACGACCTCCACTGCGGCTACCGGCCACCCCATGCCTCGCCGACACGCCAAGAAGCTCCGCCTCGTTCCCCTCTTCCTCCTCACCGAGCCACATGGTGCCTGAAGCCCCTGGATGCCGCCAACACCGCCGTTCCCCTCGTCGGTCGCAGTGGATCCTCGCCGTCGATTCAGGAGCTACCGGGCATCCCCGACCTCGCTCTCGCGCTCATTGGACTCGCTGTGAGCCACTGCTCCGAACCCCTCTTCTCCCCCTCGCGTTCGCATGCTCTAGCCCCATCCCCCACCATGGCCGAGGCTTGCCGCCGCCGTGCCTTGTCGCCGCCGTGGCTGGAGCCGTTGAAGCTCGAAGCCGAGCACACCATCGCGCTCAACGCGTCTCCAGGAGCCCGTAGCCAGCACCAGCTTCTCCCCACGTGCCCCCCTAGCTCCAACCCGATTAGGCCTTAGCTCCGGCCGCCGCTCGGCTCATCGCTGGCGTCGATTCCGGTGACCCCGTGACCTGCTGCTGCCTCCGCTAGATGCGCGGGAGCAAGGGCTATCAGCCGGTGCCCTCGGCACGTCCAACCGGCGCCCACAGCGCGATTCCGGCGAGCCACCGTCGCACTGTGAGGTCGTCGAAGTCCAACTTCGGTGGCTGGTGATGTGGCACATCATTAGCCGTTGATGACCCCGCTAATTAACCTCCTCACTCACTGACATGTGGGCCCCGGCCTGCTAACTAACCTAGCTTAGCACTTAAACTAACCTGAATTAGTTAATTAACTAACTGTGTGACTGACCAACGGGCCCCACACGTCAGGTTTGACCTGGACCGAGCCGTTGACCTACTGACGTCACTGTGAGGTCATGCTGATGCAGTAAAGCATTTTCTGAATTTAAGTTTATTCAGAAAATTCTACAAAATAGTATAAACTTCTAAAAATCATAGAAAATCAACCATAGCTCCAAATGAAACAATTTATATATGAAAAATTATCAGAAAAATTCAAGGAATCCATCTGTACCATTTCCATGCATGTTTGAGAAAGTTAAACTAACTGTTTAGGATGAAACAAGATTAGGGCAAATTTCATAATAGGTTTGGAGTTGGAATTTAATGTAGTTTTGAATTCCACTTCAATTAAAATGACTTTCTGTTGCATTAGCCCAAACACCGGCAAGTTGCCATGTCATGATCATACATCATATTGTTGCATTGCATTGATTGTGTTTCTTCCTTGTTTGTCGGTGTTTGTCCCCTCTCAGTAGACGTGGTTTCAACGATGTGATCAATGACACCGATGAAGAGCTATACTATCTTCAGAAGTTCCAGGCAAGCAAAACCCCATTGTTCATCCCGATACAATCCCACTCTCTCGCTCCTGCTCTCTTTTACTGCATTAGGACAACAACTTTTCAATTGTTACATGATGCGGTAGCTGAACCCCTTTCCTCTGCATGACCTATCATTGCCACAGTAAATAGATGAAACCCACTAGCATGAGTAGGAGTTGTCTAAGCCCTGATATGCCTACTCATTCATGTTTGTTTGTCATGCCTGCTACTGCTTAGAGTTGAGCCAGGTCTGATTCATCGGGGATGAATTGGAATGTGGTGAACATGTCCTACCGTTGAGAGCTAAGTGTGTGCACGATTTGGTAAAGGTAGCGGTGAGAGGCCATGTAGGAGTACATGGTGGGTTGTCTCATTGTAGCCGTTCTTTGGAACTGAGTTCTGTGTTTGTGATCCATGAACAATTACTACCACACATTGGGTTCCGGTAACTCGACCCCTCTCGACTTATTAATCCACTCGATCTCTGTCCAGGAGTTGCAACTAGTTTCTGGTGTTTGTAGGTAGTGTTAGTAGTCTACCAAGTGGCACCCGGTACAGGTGGGCTTGGGACAGACTAGGCACAGTGGCTCGGTGTACCAAGTGGCACCCGGATGGTGGGCTTGGGAACCCTGTACACATCGTTTGGGGCCGTGAGCGACACCTCGGCCGGATCTCCTTGTGGATGGAACCCAAATAGGCGATAAACCTAGACGAGAGACTTGTGTGATTAGTCAGGTCGTGGCCGACTCCCTCGCCCGGCTTCCGCTTGAAGGTTGCCGAGGTACATGACGTGTACAGGGCGATAAGTGGCGAGAGCGTGTGTGAAGAAGTACACCCCTACAGGGTTATCTTTATCTATTCGAATAGCCGGATTCCTCGGATATGGAAACTTGGACCCCTTGCATATTTCATAGACAAGTGAAAGTGGATACTCTAAAACTCGCAAGATAAGCGTGAGTGCTATGGATGGCATTCTCGTAGGGAGACGGGAGCGGATCCATAGTGGTGTATTGGTATGGTGAATTTGTGGACTCGTGTGCGCCACCTCAAAAGAGTTACTTGCAGTCATAGTTCAGGATAGCCACCGAGTCAAAGCTGGCTTGCTGCAGTTAAACTCCACCACCCCCTTTGTTGATACCGATGCATATGTAGATAGTTCTGATGTAAGTCTTGCTGGGTACATTTGTACTCATGTTTGCTTAATTTATGGTTTTGTAGAGAGACTTCAGTCTCACTAGTAGTTCCGTGTGGACTTCGACGTTTAGCTTGATACCTCAGCTACGATCTTGTGCCCTCGGCAGGATCTGGTAGATAGTCAGGCTTCTCAGCCTTCTTCATTTGTAGTTGTCTATACTCAGACAAGTTAAGCTTCCGCATGTGCTTATTGCTTGTATGCTCTGTATGTTGGGTCATGAGACCCATGTTTGAAATATCTCGCTCCTCGGAGCCTAATGAATAAATACTTGAGTCATAGGGTTATGTTGTGATGCCATGTTGTATTTACACATGTCGACCATATTGTGTGTATGATTGAAATGCTTGGTATGTGTGGGATCCGACAACATAGTTGTTTATCCTTGGTAGCCTCTCTTATGGGGAAATGTAGTCTTGTGCTTCCATGAGCCATAGTAGTCCGCTACAGCCCGGTTCACCGGAGTCCTGGTAGCCCAGCACTACTGCTCAGGACTCTTGACTGGCCGGCATGTGTTTTACTTCATTCCTGTGTCTGTCCCTTCGGGGAAATGTCACGCGGTGACATCCGGAGTCCTCCCTAGCCTGCTACAGCCCGGGTTACCGGAGTCCTGTTAGCTCACTGCTACAGCCCGGATTCCATCGCTGCTGACCGACATGCTCGATGTTGATTCATGTATGCCTGTTCCTGTAAGTTAGTTCCACTTTGGGTTCATGATTAGTCATGTCGGCCCGGGTTCTCTGTCATATGGATGCTAGCGACACTATCATATACGTGAGCCAAAAGGCGCAAACGGTCTCGGGCCATGGTAAGGCGACACCCGTGGGAATACCGTGCGTGAGGCCGCAAAGTAATATGAGGTGTTACAGGCTAGATCGGTGTGACTTAGAATCGGGGTCCTGACATTTATGCCTAGGGGTTGATGCACGTTCTCATCTTTGTTTCTCAAGTAGAAATCTTGGGGCACTCTTTGAGGTTCTTTGTGTTGGATTGAGTATTATGAAACTGAAATTGTTTGATGCATATTTTATAATCAACTCACGAATACTCGCGATGACATTGGAGTATCTAGGTGACATTAGAGTTGGTTGATGTGTATGATATGGTGCTATTTTAGTATGAACTCTTGGTTATATCGATCGGAAAGAATAGTCTGGTGTTATTTTATTACCAACTCTAGGATGGATTGATTGGAAAGAATAACTTTAAGGTTGTTTCATACCCTACAAATAATTTCTTCTTATGTTCTCCGCTAGATAGGAACTTTGGAGTGATTCTTCATCGCACGTTGAGGGATGGTTATATGATCCAATTATATTATCATTGTTTAGAGATTGCACTAGTGAAAGTATGGACCATAGGCCTCATTTTTAAGCATTGCAATACCGTTTGTGCTCCATTTTTATCATTTGCTACCTTGTTGTTTTTTATTGTTCTTATGACTAAAATCAGTGTCTACTATCATTACTACACTTGTATCACCATCTCTTCGTCGAACTAGTGCACCTATACAAATTACTATTGTATTTGGTGTGTTGGGGACACAAGAGACTTTTATTATTTGGTTGCAGGGTTGTTTGAGAGAGACCATCTTCATCCTATGCCTCTCACGGATTGATAAACCTTAGGTCATCCACTTGAGGGAAAATTGCTACTATCCTGCAAAACTCTGCGCTTGGAGGCCCAACACGAGTCTACAAGAATAAGTTGTGTAGTAGACATCAGGAACTGAACCTCGAAGTGTTCATCGGTGTTGATGGGGGTGCCGCCCCCTTGCCTGCAGTATCCACACCCGACTGACCATTTGACCTCTTTCCAACATCACTGCCACTATTATCCGCATGCTTATCCTTATTCCCACTACCATCATCACCCTCTTCCATGTCCACATCATTATTCGGATCCACCCCATCAAACAACGGGGGCCCCTCAATCTCGACTTCAAGGTCATACATCATTCCCGCACAGGTCCATCGCACAATGTCCGGAACCAACTCAACATCAACGACACCACATTCATGCCGACTTAGAGTGGACACGACCTCTCACTATTGCCGGCATTGAAGCGGCGGGCCGGCCAAGAGCGGCAAGAAGTCATATATCACCAAATGTAGTCTAGAGTGGCCAACGCACTGATGCCCACCCCGCATCCTTTATATGTGGACGGATGTCGTGTCTTTTTAAAAATTAGCGTTGGAGATTCCCTAAAATAACAGATCAGTCATGGAATGTATAGAGACCTTCACATTGCCTATGATTTCTCCTCTTGCTCCGAGGGAAGGGGAGCACGACGTGACGAGGGTAGATCTCCTCGAAAAAAGAAACCTTTGAATGTTGAGCAATAAAACAACACTCACAAGTGATACTAAATAAAGAATTATTTGGTCAACAACGATAGCTTCTGATCATGCTGCATGAGCTCGATCCCATAAACGACAAAAGTGGAGGCGGAAAACCAAGACCCACGTGAACCACTTTGCGCCTAAACCAACGAAGGGTAGACACAGCCCCAAAGTCCAAAGTAAATGCCCCCCTGGTTGTCTCGTTTCGTCTCACATGCAGGAAGGAAGGACGCAGCATACCGGCCAAATCATGCGCCGCGCACGTGACAGCGTCGACGTAACTGGCGCCCTTCTCTCCATTCGGACAATAAGAGCAACTCCAACAGGGCGACCCATTTCGTCCCCTGGCATCCATTTGGGTCGGCGCGGACACAAAAGTCGGCCCAACGCGCCAACCCAAACGGACGTGCATCCGCTTTTCGTCCGTGGGCGACCCATTCCCGGCCCATTTTTAGCCGGATTTGCGTCGGCGCGGACATGAGATGAACACGCGTGCACTCGCCTTCTCCTCCCCTGGGCCCGCTGGTCAGTGGAACATTGGCCTCCCCCATTCCAATAGCAACCCTTCCCCGCCTACTTCGTCACCGACGCCGCCAACCATTTTTCCGGTGACTCTACCAGTTGTCGGCGCCGCAACATCCGCTCAGCAACACCGCCAAACTCCCACGTCGCGTGCCACCGCCGTCTTGCTGCCGGGGAGCCGACTGCTTCCCACCCCCGCTCCCCCCCACCCCCAACACAGCCGCCACCGCGACCAAGAATCCACCTCGCTGCCCCCGCCAGATCCTCACGGGCACGCTCGTCAAACGCATGCCCACTCGTCGAACACTGGCAGGGCAGCTAGCTGGTCCGTGCACGCCGTGACTCCCTTCGCCGGTCGTCTCCTTCATCGACGCCCGCAAGCTGTTCGACAGTTTGTCAAGGTACAAAATGGACTCCACCGACGAGTTCTTTTTTCACAATTTCCTTTGCGACTCTGATGATTCGTCGTCCTATGACGAGGAGGAGATATTGGCTGCCGTGTTGGTCCATCACCACCTCAACAGCCAGCGGCCGTTGTTCCGTGGCTCCATTCCAGGCCACCTTCCGGCGTTGAATCGCAACCGAGAGAGCGGGCATTTCCTTCTTTGGAAGGACTACTTTGATACAACAAATCCGTTGTTCGAACATCAAAAGTTTCGCCGTTGTTTCCGTATAAGTAGGCATCTTTTCAACCATATTAGAGAGGGGGTGGTCGGCTATGATGACTATTTCGAGTGCAAAGAGGATGTCGTTGGCAAGATTGGTTTCTCCACTTATCAGAAATGCACTGCTGCCATCCAAATGCTTGCATACGGAGTGCCCGATGATCTCATTGACGAGTACGTCCGTATGAGCGAGTCTACATGCCTAGAATCCCTCTATAAGTTTTGCAAGGCTGTTATTGTTGTGTTTGGCCCTAAGTACTTGAGAGAGCCAACTCCTGAAGATACAACCCATTTTTTGGCGATGAATGCCAGCAGGGGCTTCCCAGGGATGCTTGGCAGTATAGACTGCATGCACTGGGAGTGGAAGAACTGCCCTTCTTCTTGGCAAGGGCAGTATAAGGGCCATGTCAAGGCTTGCACTATCATACTAGAGGTCGTGGCGTCTCAAGATCTCTGGATCTGGCACTCTTTCTTTGGCATGCCCGGATCACACAATGATATCAACGTGCTTCAGTGCTCGCCGGTGTTTGCTAGGCTTGCCGAAGGCAACAACCCATCGGTGAACTTTACTATCAACGGCCAAAACTACGACAAAGGATACTACCTGGGTGACGGTATCTATCCTCAGTGGACCACTATTGTCAAGACAATCCCCAACCCTGTCGGAGAGAAGAGGAAAATATTTGCCCAAGAGCAAGAGAGTGCTAGGAAGGATGTCGAGCGTGCCTTTAGTGTTTTGTAATCTCGATGGGGCATCGTTTGGTATCCTGCTAATACCTGGAGCACCCAGAAACTATGGGAGGTGGGACTGCTTGTGTGACCATGCACAATATGATCCTAGAAGACGAGCGCCCGGAACGTCTGTACGATCAAGAGTTTCAGTTTCAGGGTGAGAATGTTGTGCCTGAGCATGGAGGAGCGGCAACGTTTGAACAGTTCACCCAATTTCGTCTTGACATGCGTGATTGGGAAACTCACATGCAACTGCAAAATGATTTGGTTGAGCATATGTGGGCTCATGTTGGCAACCAATAGATGTATCTTCTTTTATTTATCTTGCAAAACTATGTGAGACATTTTTATTTTTATTCGGCTTGTAAAACTATGCTAATTTATTTGGTTCAAACTATGTTATTTGACTATTGTTATGCAAAATCAATGCAAAAGTGAGCTATTTGTTCAAATATGGCGGCCATCCCGGCACATATGGGTCGGCGCGTTGGGCACGCTGCCGACCCATATCTAAAACAGGGCAGATGCCAAGTGGGCGGTCGACCCAAATGGAGAAAAATGGGACGAAATCGCCGTCCGTTTGGGTCGGCCCGTTGGAGTTGCTCTAACGGCCTTTATTACCAGACATGGAGAAACAAAGAATAATCAAAATGAAATCCCCAATGCGGCAGCGTTAGCGGAGCCTCCAAATGGCGTGGCAGGGCCGTAATTAGCGCCCTCTGCCCTGACCATTTCCATTTGCGCGTGTATCCCACTACACGCCTCCCTCACATCATCGCCGTCACCCTCAAGCGTCCTCCTCCCCGCCTTCCTCACTGCCCCATTCACTTCCCAACCGAGCTCCATTAATGGCGTCTCCCCTCATTTAGCCATCACATCATATCATGGTACCAGGACGACCAGCTGGGGCACCACTCGGAACCCGGCGCCACTAGCTCCTTCAGGTCGATGTCCTCAGAGCGGGAGTTGGGCTGCTCGAGCCACCCGCGCCACATGGGCTACCAACCCAAGCACGGCGGCAGCGCCTCCGGGGCCGCGAGCGGTGAAGGTGGAGGTGCCGTTGCCGGTGACCACCTCCCGCGCCTGCACAGCCCCCGCATCGGTGGTGGCGGGTACATGACCCGCCGCACGAACTCCTTCAAGCGTTGCCCCTGCGGCGAGATCGAGCTCCCGATTAGCGGCTCCCCGCGCTCGCCATGGACCGACAGACTGGGCATCCCACCCAAGCATGTGGCGGAGGCCTCCTCCTCCAGCGCCTCACCCCAGCGGCCTCCACCACCACCACCAGCTCCGGTTCCGCCTCTTCAAGCGCCCGGGCTGAGTCTCCCATGCAGTTGTGCACTCTAATTTTGTGCATGGCACACGGACTTGGATGCTAAATGGCTTTTGGCAATGCTATCAAGCTTCCAGCATTTGTTTACACAATTGACGTATACAAATAATTTTCCAGCGACATGAAATTGTACAATGCTCTGAAGCTTTCAGCTTTTCTTTCGTGTGTCTTGCCAGCTGAAAGGTTGTCTCGTTACAATATCAATCAAAATACTAGAAAGGAAACTAACATCCATTCTCTTTCAGAAAAAGAAAAAAAAAATAACTTCCTTGCTAATGCATCTCAATGATTAGCAGATCAGAATTAATATTTACATCACAATTGAAGACAAAGTTGTGAGAAGGTGTTAAATTAAAATTGATCCATGGTTTCATTGGCAGCAACTTCCTCCAGCTCTGTCTAAATCAACATGGCATGTTGGGAAAAAAGTAGCTGTTAGGAGCATGCAACTTTCCGATCATTTTGTGCAGTTCCACTAAAATAGAGCTGAGCATCCATGTTCCAAAGATATTAAATGTGATTACAATAATAGGGGACTGTAGTTGAAACAATAAACATATAGATAGAAGTCTGTCACCTTTGCAGTCTCTCTTAAGACTAACTACTTGGAGAAGATTAAGCAAATAGTTGGAGAAGATCAAGCTCGGAGTTGGATGAGGAGGATAGAGCAAAACCAATCTCCCTTTGTGCAGTCGCACTAAAATGTAGAGTCGTTGTCCGTGTGACATTTTAGTAGAACTGCACAAAACACTCTTAAGAAAAAAGTGATTTGTGCAGTTCACCAAAAGGTCACAATAGCAATGAGGTGAAATCGATAGCCCTACTTGCAAAAAAGAGGTAGAGAGGAAACAATTGCTGGCCAATAACAGTTGATGACACATAAGACAACAAAAAGAAGCATATGCTTTATCCTAAGGGAAGATAACAACACGGTTGTTTATCTAAAACAGTGTGAGGACGAGATTGCAATATGGAAAGTACGCTGGACGAGCTACATTTTGGGAAAAGAACTAGGGAAGATCCACATGCAAGATTTTCCACATGCAGCGATGTGGGAAGATGGGTAGTGGAGCAAGGCCGGAGGGGAGGAAGCTGTACCTGGGGGTCGTCGGGATGTAACTAGGACGGTGACGGCGGGCGGGATCTACCCATACTATGGCAGCGAGCAAGTGGTGAAGGCGCTACCGCGCCAGAGCTTTTGGTTAGAGAGAACGGCGGGTACCACAGATCGGGACGTGCTTCCTTGACGGCTTCGAACGAAGAAACAATGCACATCATCCCTTCCTGTCGGTGGAAGGGATGCAGCCGGATCAGTGGCCAATGATGAGAGAAAGAGGCCACTGCCGCCTTGTGTGAGATAGTGTGGCGAGAGACAAACCCCGGTAGGCACGCTCCATAGTATATAGTGGAGCGGATTTCTTTTTTATCGATGACAATCGTTTTATATTCTGTATGTGCCAGCCATTGAGGAATATTGTTGGGGAACGTACTATGCAATTTCAAAAAATATCCTACACTCACGCAAGATCTATCTAAGGGATGCATAGCAACAATAGGGGAAGAGTGTGTCCATGTACCCTCATAGACCGAAAGCGGAAGCGTTTGACAACGCGGTTGATGTAGTTGAACTTCTTCTCATTCCGACTGATCAAGCATCGAACGTACGGCACCTCCGAGTTATGCACACGTTCAGCTCGATGACGTCCCTTGAACTCTTGATCCAGTAAAGTGTCGATGGAGAGTTTCGTCAGCACGACGACGTGGTGATGGTGATGGTGAAGTGATCCGCGCAGGGCTTCACCTAAGCACTATGATAATATGACCAGAGGCGTAAACTGTGGAGTGGGGGCACCGCACACAGCTAGGAATCAATGTTGTGTGTTCTAGCGGTGCCCCCCCATGTATATATAGGTGGGAGAGGGAGGGGAGCAGCAAGGGGTGCCCCAAGTAGGAAGGATCCTACTTGGGCGCCTCCTCCAAGTCCGCCTCCCCCCTTCCATATGCAACAGAGGGGAAAGGAAAGAGAGGGGGAGGGGAAGGAAAGGGGAAGGCCGGATCCTCCCCTTTCCTTCCCCCTTCCCTCCTTTCCTATTCCTCATATTTCGGCCTATAGGGGGCTCACCAGCCCCTTAGGGGCTGGTCTGTCCCTCTCTTGGCCCATTAGGCCCATATTGTTTGCCGGGGGTCGCCCGGAACCCCTTTCGGTGACCCGATAAGTACCCGATACCCCCGGAACAATTCTGGTGTCCGAATACTATCGTCCTATATATGAATATTTACCTCTCGACCATTTTGAGACTCCTCGTCAAGTCCGTGATATCATCTAGGACTCTGAACAAGATTCGGTCACCAAATCACATAACTCATATAATACAAAATCGTCATTGAACGTTAAGCGTGCGGACCCTACGAATTCGAGAACTATGTAGACATGACCGAGACACCTCTCCGGTCAATAACCAACAGAGGAACCTGGATGCTCATATTGGTTCCTACATATTCTACGAAGATCTTTATCGGTCATATCGTAAAGACAACATACGTTATTCCCTTTGTCATCAGTATGTTACTTGCCCGAGATTCAATCATCGGTATCTTCATACCTAGTTCAATCTCATTACCGGCAAGTCTCTTTACTCGTTCTGTAACGCATCATCCCACAACTAACTCATTAGTCACATTGCTTGCAAGGCTTATCACGAGGTGCATTACCGAGAGGGCCCAGAGATACCCCTCCGATACTCAGAGTGACAAATCCTAATCTCGATCTATGCCAACCCAACAAACACCTTCGGAGATACCTGTAGAGCATCTTTATAATCACCCAGTTATGTTGTGAGATTTGATAGCACACAAGGTATTCCGCCGATATCCGGGAGTTGCATAATCTCATAGTCGAAGGAATATGTATTTTACATGAAGAAAGCAATAGAAGTAAAACTTAAGCTAATGGATGGGTCTTGTCCATCACATCATTCTCCTAATGATGTGATCCCGTTCATCAAATGACAACACATGTCTATGGCTAGGAAACTTAACCATCTTTGATTAACGAGCTAGTCTAGTAGAGGCTTACAAGGGACATAGTGTTTTGTGTATGTATCCACACATGTATCAAGTTTCCGGCTAATACAATCCTAGCATGAATAGTAAACATTTATCATGATATAAGTAAATATAAGTAACAACTTTATTATTCCTCTAGGGCATATTTCCTTCAGTCTTCCACTTGCACTAGAGTCAATAATCTATATTACATTGCCATGATTCTAACACCCATGGAGTCTTGGTGCTGATCATGTTTTGCTCGTGGAAGAGACTTAGTCAATGAGTGTACCACATTCAGATCCGTATGTATTTTGCAAATCTTTGTGTCTCCCTCCTTGACTTGATCACGGATGGAGTTGAAGCGTCTCTTGATGTGTTTGGTTCTTTTATGAAATCTGGATTCCTTCGCCAAGGCAATTGCTCCAGTATTGTCACAAAATATTTTCATTAGACCCGATGCACTACGTATTACACCTAGATTGGATATGAACTCCTTCATCCAGACTCCTTCATTTGCTTCTTTTGAAGCAGCTATGTACTCCGCTTCACACATAGATCCCGCCATGATGCTTTGCTTGGAATTGCACCAACTGAAAGCTCCACCATCCAATATAAATATGTATGTGGTTTGTGACTTAGACCCATTCGGACCAGTGTCAAAGCTAGCATCGACGTAACCATTTACGACTAGCTCTTTGTCACCTCCATAAATGAGAAACATATCCTTACTTCAGGATGTTCTTGACCGATGTCCAGTGATCCACCCCTGGCTTACTTTGGTACCTCCCTGCTAGACTTATAGAAAGGCACACATCAGGTCTGGTACACAACATAGCATACATGATAGATCCTATGGCTGAGGCATAGGGAATGACTTTCATTTTCTCTCTATCTTCTGCAGTGGTCGGGCATTGAGTCTGACTCAACTTCACACCTTATAACACATGCAAGAACCCTTTCTTTGACTAGTCCATTTTGAACTTCTTCAAAACTCTATCAATGTGTGTGCTCATGTAAAGTCCAATTAAGTGTCTTGATCTATCTCTATACATCTTGATGCCCAATATATAAGCAGCTTCACCGAGGTCTTTCATTGAAACTCTTATTCAGGTATCCTTTTACGCTATCTAGAAATTCTATATCATTTCCAATCAACAATATGTCATCCACATATAATATAGAAATGCTACAGAGCTCCCACTCACTTTCTTGTAAATACAGGCTTCTCTGAAAGTCTGTATAAAACCATATGCTTTGATCACACTATCAAAGCGTATATTCCAACTCCGAGATGCTTGCACCTGTCCATAAATAGAGCGTTGGAGCTTGCAAACTTTGTTAGCACCTTTAGGATTGACACAACCTTCTGGTTGCATCATATACAACTCTTCTTTGAGAAATCCATGAAGGAATGCAGTTTTGGTGTCCATTTGCCAGATTTCATAATCATAAATGCGGCAATTGCTAACATGATTTGGATAGACTTAAGCATCACTACGGGTGAGAAAATCTCATCGTAGTCAACTCCTTTAACTTGTCAAAAACCTTTCGCAACAAGTCAAACTTTGTAGACAGTAACATTACCATCAGCATCAGTCTTCTTCTTGAAGATCCATTTATTCTCTACGGCTTGCTGATCATCGGGCAAGTCAACCAAAGTCCACACTTTGTTCTCATACATGGATCTTATCTAAGATTTCATGGCCTCAGGCCATTTATCGGAATCTGGGCTCATCATCACTTCCTCGTAGTTCATAGGTTCGTCATGGTCTAGTAACATGACTTCTAGAACTAGATTACCATACCACTTAGGTGTGGAACGTGCTCTGGTTGACCTACGAGGTTCGGTAGTAACTTGATCTGAAGTTTCATGATCATTATCATTAGCTTCCTGTCTAATTGGTGTAGGCATCACTGGAACTGATTTCTGTGATGAGCTACTTTCCAATTCGAGAGAAGGTAAAATTACCTCATCAAGTTCTACTTTCCTCCCACTCACTTCTTTCGAGAGAAACTCCTTCTCTAGAAAGGATCCATTCTTAGCAAAAAAAAAGATCTTGCCTTCGGATCTGTGATAGAAGGTGTACCCAATAGTTTGTTTTGGGTATCTTATGAAGATGCACTTCTCCGATTTGGGTTTGAGCTTATCAGGCTGAAGTTTTTTCACATAAGCATCGTAACCCCAAACTTTAAGAAACGACAGCTTAGGTTTCTTGCCAAACCATAGTTCATACGGTGTCGTCTCAACGGATTTAGATGGTGCCCTATTTAAAGTGATTGCAGATGTCTCTAATGCATAACCACAAAATGATAGTGGTAAATCAAAAGAGACATCATAGATCGCACTATATCTAATAAAGTACGGTTATGATGTTCGGACACACCATTACGCTGTGGTGTTCTAGGTGGCGTGAGTTGTGAAACTATTCCACATTGTTTTAAATGAAGGCCAAACTCGTAACTCAAATATTCGCCTCCGCGATCATATTATAGAAACTTTATTTTCTTGTTACGATGATTCTCCACTTCACTCTGAAATTCTTTGAACTATTCAAATGTTTCAGACTTGTGTTTCATTAAGTACATATACCCATATCTGCTCAAATCATCTGTGAAGGTCAGAAAATAATGATACCCGCCGCGAGCCTCAACACTTATCGAACCGCATACATCAGTATGTATTATTTCCAATAAGTTAGTGGCTTGCTCCATTGTTCCGGAGAACGGAGTTTTAGTCATCTTGCCCATTGATACGTCTCCGTCGTATCTACTTTTCCAAACACTTTTGCCCTTGTTTTGGACTCTAACTTGCATGATTTGAATGGAACTAACCTGGACTAACGCTGTTTTCAGCAGAATTACCATGGTGTTATTTATGTGCAGAAACAAAAGTTCTCGGAATGACTTGAAACTTCACGCAACAACTTTTCGGAAATAATAAAAAATCCTTGCAAAAGATGAAGGCCAGGGGGCCCACCACCTGTCCACGAGGGTGCCCCCCTACCTTGTGGGCCCCTGGAGCTCCTCCGACCTCAACTCCAACTCTATATATTTGGTTTCAGGGAGAAAAAAATCAGAGAGAAGAATTCATCGCGTTTTACGATACGAAGCCACCGCCAAGCCCTAAATCCTCTCGGGAGGGCTGATCTGGAGTCCGTTCGGGGCTCCGGGGAGGGGAATCCGTTGCCATCGTCATCATCAACCATCCTCCATCACCAATTTCATGATGCTCACCGCCGTGCGTGAGTAATTCCATCGTAGGCTTGCTGGACGGTGATGGGTTGGATAAGATTTATCATGTAATCGAGTTAGTTTGTTAGGGTTTGATCCCTAGTATCCACTATGTTCTGAGATTGTTGTTGCTATGACTTTGCTATGCTTAATGCTTGTCACTAGGGCCCGAGTGCCATGATTTCAGATCTGAACCTATTATGTTTTCATCAATATATGAGAGTTCTTGATCCTATCTTGCAAGTCTATAGTCACCTATTATGTGTTATGATCCGTTAACCCCGAAGTGATAATAATCGGGATACTTACCGGTGATGACCATAGTTTGAGGAGTTCATGTATTCACTATGTGTTAATGCTTTGTTCCGGTACTCTATTAAAAGGAGGCCTTAATATCCCTTAGTTTCCATTAGGACCCCGCTGCCATGGGAGGGTAGGACAAAAGATGTCATGCAAGTTCTTTTCCATAAGCACGTATGACTATATTCGGAATACATGCCTACATTACATTGATGAACTGGAGCTAGTTCTATGTCACCCTAGGTTATGATTGTTACATGTTGAACCGCATCTGGCATAATTCTCCATCACCGATCCATTGCCTACAAGCTTTCCATATATTGTTCTTCGCTTATTTACTTTTCCGTTTCTATTGCTACCATCACTACAAAATACCAAAAACATTACTTTTACTACTGTTACCTTTTGCTACCGTTAACACTACTATCATATTACTTTGCTACTAAATACTTTGCTGCAGATATTAAGTTTCCAGGTGTGGTTGAATTGACAACTCAGCTGCTAATACTTGAGAATATTCTTTGGCTCCCCTTGTGCAGAGTCAATAAATTTCGGTTGAATACTCTACCCTCGAAAACTGTTGTGATCCCCTATACTTGTGGGTTATCAAGACTATTTTCTGGCGCCATTGCAGGGGAGCATAGCTCTATTCTTTGAGTCACTTGGGATATATATCTGCTTATTATTATGAAGAACTTGAGAGATCCAAAAACCAAGATTTATCCCTCAACTACGAGGGGAGGTAAGGAACTGACATCTAGCTCTGCACTTGATTCACCTTCTGTTTTGAGTAAGCTTGTGACACCTAAACCTGCTTCTGCTATTCGTTCTGATATGTCACATGTTATTGATGGTGCCACTTCTGCTATGCATGATAATTATGATGAAACTACTTCTATGCTTGATACTACTGTGCCAGTTGGTGAATTTCTTGATGAACAACTTGCTAGGGCTAGAGAGAATGGAAACATTGAATCTGATAATACTGATGAAAGTGATGATGAAGACTCACACGTTATTCCTAAGGGTTATGTTTTTGATAAAGAAGCTTCTTTAGCTATTTTTGTCTGCAAAGATAGATATGAACTCAAGAGGTTATTGGCTAAGTGGAATAAGCAATCTCTAAATGCTAGGATGAAACCTGACCCTGCTTTTGCTACTTCACCTATCTGTGTTACTGATAAGGATTATGAATTATCTATTAATCCTGACATAATTACTTTGGTTGAATCTGATCATTTTCATGGCTATGAATCTAAAACTTTTGTGGCACATCTTACTAAATTAAATGATATAGCCACCCTGTTCACTACTGATGAGAGAACCCGTTACTTTTATATCCTTAAAATATTTCCGTTCTCATTAAAGGGTGATGCTAAGATATGGTTTAATTCTCTTGATCCTGGTTGTGTGCGTAGTCCCCAGGATATGATTTGTTACTTCTCTGCTAAATATTTACCTGCTCATAAGAAACAAGCTGCTTTAAGGGATATATATAATTTTGTGCAAATTGAAGAAGAGAGTCTCCCACAAGCTTGGGGGAGGCTTCTCCAATTACTTAATGCTTTGCCTAATCATCCTCTTAAGAAAAATGAAATACTTGATATCTTTTATAATGGACTAACCGATGCCTCCCGAGATTACCTGGATAGTTGTGCTAGTTCTGTTCTCAGGGAAAGAACGCCGGATGAAGCTGAAATTCTATTGAATAATATGCTGACAAATGAAAATAATTGGGCACTTCCTGAGCCAGTTCCTGAGCCTATTCCTAAACCAACTCCGAAGAAGAGGGGTATTATATTTCTCAGTCCTAAAGATATGCAATAGGCAAAGAAATCTATGAAAGAAAAAGGTATTAAAGCTGAAGATGTTAAGAATTTAACTCGTATTGAAGAAATACATGGTCTTAATTTACCATCTGTTTAAGAAACATATGATCTTAATCCTTTACCTATTGAAGAAACTCATGGTCTTGATAACTCGACACAGGTAGTAAAGGTAAATTCTCTCTATAGATATGATAAAGCTGAAATCCCATTTACTAAGTTTGCTACCCATGCTTAGATGAGTTTGATAAATTTATGGCTAAGCAAGAAGACTTTAATGCTTATTTTGGTAGAGAATTGAAATACAATTCAAATATGCTTGAACACTTGGGTGATTATATGGCTAATGTTAAAAGTGAACTTAAACTTATTAGTAAACATGCTTCTATGGTTACCACTCAAGTAGAACAAGTACTTAAAGCTCAAAATGATTTGCTCAATGAATTGAATAGTAAGAATAATGATAATGATGTTAGAGTTATGACTAGAGGTGGTAAAGTGAATCAGGAACCTTTGTATCCTGAAGGCCACCCTAAGAGAATTGAGCAAGATTCTCAGAGAAATAATATAGATGCACCTAGTCCTTCTAAAAGGACGAAAAAGAAAAATGATAGGACTTTGCATGCTTCTAGTGAACCTATTACTGAAACACCTGAGAATCCAAATGATATTTCTATCTCTGATGCTGAAACTCAATCTGGTAATGAAACTGAAACTAGTGATAACGTTAATGATAATGTTCATGATGATGCTCAACCTAGTAATGATAATGATATAGAAATTGACCCTGCTGTTGATCTTGATAACCCACAATCAAAGAATCAACGTTATGATAAGAAAGACTTTGTTGCTAGGAAAAATGGTAAGGAAAGAGAGCCTTGGGTTCAGAAACCCCTTTTTCCTCCCAAACCATCCAAGAAAAAGGATGATGAGGATTTTGAGCGCTTTGCTGAAATGATTAGACCTATCTTTTTGCGTATGTGATTAACTGATATGCTCAAAACCAATCCTTATGCTAAGTACATGAAAGATATTATTACAAATAAAAGAAAGATACCGGAAGCTGAAATTTCCACCATGCTTGCTAATTATACTTTTAAGGGTGGAATACCAAAGAAACTTGGAGATCCCGGTGTACCAACTATACCATGCTCCATTAAAAGAAACTATGTTAAAACTGCTTTATGTGATCTCGGAGCCGGTGTTAGTGTTATGCCTCTCTCTTTATATCGTAGACTTGATTTGAATAAGTTGACACCTACTGAAATATCTTTGCAAATGGCTGATAAATCAACTGATATACCTGTCGGTATTTGTGAGGATGTGCCTGTTGTAGTTGCAAACGTTACTATTTTAACGGACTTTGTTATTCTTGATATTCCCGAGGACGATAGTATGTCTATTATCATTGGAAGACCCTTTTTGAATACTGCAGGGGCTGTTATTGATTGCACTAAAGGCAATGTCAACTTTCATGTTAACGGTAATGAGCATACGGTACACTTTCCGAGGAAACAACCTCAAGTTCATAGTATCAACTATATTGGAAAAATTCCATCGATTATATTTGGAGGCTTTGAATTTCTTCTTCCTACTGTCAAGAAGAAATATGATATTCTTATTATTGGGGATGTGCATATCCCCATTGAGGTAACATAGTGTTATTCGAAATTTCTCCGGTTCCATGTTATTCGGAATGAGTTCGTTAACAAGACTTGATCAACCTTGTTAGTGGAATCCTTTTGATGATCATGAGAAGGATGAAACTAGAAGGCAAAACCTTCTGTACCCCACTTTTAGTTTCTGTTATTTATATAAAATAAAATAAAAATAGTATTTTTCTATCTGTTATCTGATTATCCGTGCAATATAAAAATACCCAGAATAAAAGTTCTCCAAATGCCCTGAAATTTAAATATGATTTTTTCTAGAATATTTGAGAATATTTGGCACTGAGAACATAGTAGGGGGCTCATCCACCTGGCCACGAGGGTGGAGGGCGCGCCCTACCCCCTAGGCGCGCCCCCTGCCTCGTGGGCCCACGGTGGCCCTCCTCCACTTATTCCTGCACCCACACACTTCTTCTTCCCACAAACACGAATATCCAGCTCAAGCACGAATTCTAGCTCATTTTGCTACCATTTTCGATCTCCTTGCTCAAAGCACCTCTCACAAAACTGCTTGGGGGGATTGTTCCTTGGTATGTGACTCCTCCATTGGTCCAATTAGTTTTTGTTCTAGTTCTTTATTCATTGAATATTTTTGCTGCTTAGGTGACCCTGTTCTTGAGCTTGCATGTCAAATTTATATGGTTCCAAGTAGTTTTGATCCATGATATAGGCTCTAGGCACTTGTAGGAGTTGTTGCTATCAATTTTGTTGAGCTTGGTTCACTTTTATTTTGAAGTTACTAAAAATTTCAGATTTTTTCACAAAATAATGAAGAGACTTTTGAGGGGCTCATCGAGCCGAAGCTCATAGGAAAAGGCATCGAAGCCCAAGTATAATCTGCCTCACACCGCGGAGGTTCGGTCGTGTGAATGGCCTTCCGATGATTTCTTGAGAGCAGCCTGGATTTATGAAGATTTTTATGAATTGGCTAAGAATGCAAGCCTCACCGCTTTCCTCCACTACCAACACGATCAGTATCTCTTAGTCACAAATATCTTTGTGCAAAACTTTTATTTCCATTCTAGGAGCTCACCACCTACGGTGGAGTTTTATTTATATGATGAGCATAAGGAGATGTCACTTTATGATTTTTGTCGGGTTTGTTTGGTCCCTTTCGAGGGCACGACAGAGGAACCACATCGCAGCAATGTGGATGGGTTTATTGATATCATCATTGTAGGGGAAACAACGAAGGTTTTCGATGCACGAATCACTAGCATACATTTTCCTGTTTTACGCTATTTTGCATTATTTGCTAGTCATTGTTTAATTGGTCGCGGAAACTGTGGAAACCTTAGTGTTCCTGATATTATTATTTTGCTCCACAGTTTATTCAGTGATAACTCTATTAGTATGGGCGGCATTATTGCTAAACGGTTAAGTCTGAACCATACAAAGGGCCCCATCTTTGGAGGCATATATGCTTCTCGCCTAGCTGCACATTTTAACATACCTATTAGGCATTATGAGAAGGAAGAAATAGTGTTTCCTCGTGTTTATTTAGATTATAAGAGTATGGTGGCACACGATTTTATTGTTAAGAATAGGGAAGGGGAGCTTAAATACAAATTGTTCTTTGATAAACATCATCCTAAGACTATTACCCTTCATGCTCCTTCCTTGTTTGATTTATCTACAAGCCAGTACCTTGTTCCATTAGAGGCTATTCACGCCTACCGGAACCCTACATCAGCCATAGAGCCAGATCCGGAACCACAAGTTGATCCTCCACGATAGTCTAATTACCATTGGGATCCGGAGATGATTGCCAACCAGTGGCAATCAGAGTCTTCTTCATCGCAGTACGACCCCAACTATTATTATGGATACCCGCCAGGCCAGCCATGGCCATAGACCAACTTAGGCCAAAAGCCTAAGCTTGGGGGACTACGTATTTCTCACCGACATTACATTCATGTTCACACACTCATTGCTAGATGTCAGTGCTCATACTTTTTCATTGTATCATCCATGCTAGTTTATTTTCCTTTTTATGCTTTCTTCTTGTGTGTTAAATAAACCTTAAGAAAAACAAAAAAATAGTTGTAGCTTTTAATTAGTTTAATTTCCATGCTTGTAGTAGTAATTAAAAAGAAAACCCAAAAAGATTTCATGTTCTTCTTTTGCTTGTTGGGAGCTTTCCCGTGTAAATAGTTTTATTTCTTTTCTTTTCTTTGGGGGTTGATAGGAGAAGACCATAATTAAATTGTTGAAGTGGCTCTTATATGCATTATTGTTGATCTAACAAAAGAGCCCATATTACCTTGTCTTCTCCTGTTTATTGAATGCTTGCAGATTCCAGCTTAGTCTAATGCACGTGCACTATTATTATTATCCATATCGTTCGGTCGTGCAAGTGAAAGGAAATTATGACGATATATGGTGGACTGACTGAGATGAGAAAAGCTGGTATGAACTCGACCTCTCTTGTTTTTGTAAATATGATTAGTTCATAATTCTTGATTCAGCCTATTATGAATAAACATGTTTGCAATGACAATTAGAGATCATAGTTTCTTGTGCCATGCGTGATTAGCTATGAGTTATAATGATTTACCTTGCGTGCTAACATGCTATTAAAATGGTTATGATGTGGTATAATAGGGTGGTATCCTCCTCTGAATGATTTAAGTGACTTGACTTGGCACATGTTCACGCATGTAGTTGAAACAAAATCAACATAGCCTTCACGATATTTATGTTCATGGTGGATTATATCCTACTCATGCTTGCATTTGGTGTCAATTAATTTTAATGCATGTTCATGACTGTTGTCGCTCTCTAGCTGGTCGCTTCCCAGTCTTTTGCTAGCTTTCACCTGTACTAAGCAGGAATACTGCTTGTGCATCCAACTCCATAAACCCCAAAGTTATTCCATATGAGACCACCATACCTACCTATATACGGTATCTACCTGCCGTTCCAAGTAAATTTGTATGTGCCAAACTCTAAACCTTCAAATAAATATGTTGTTTTGTATGCTCGAATAGCTCATATATCAACTAGGGCTGTCCGTATCTTCCATGTTAGGCGGGTTATTCTCAAGAGGAGTGGACTCCGCTCCTCACTGACGAGATAAATGGCTGGTCACCGGGATGCCCAGTCCCATGCTTTATGCAAACTAAATCAAAATAATTGCAAACAAAACTCCCCCTGGGACTCTTGTTAGTTGGAGGCACTCATTGTTTCGAGCAAGCCATGGATTGATGCTTGTTGGTGGAAAGGGGAGTATAAACTTTACCATTCTGTCTGGGAACCGCCTATAATGTGTGTAGCATGGAAGATATTGCCATCTCTTGGTTGTTATGTTGACAATGAAAGTATACCGCTCAAAATATTATTCACCTCTATTTCAAAATCGAGCTCTGGCACCTCTACAAATCCCTGCTTCCCTCTGCGAAGGGCCTATCTATTTACTTTTATGCTGAGTCATCATCCTCTTATTAAAAAGCACCAGTTGGAGAGCACCACTGTCATTTGCATTCATTACTATTAGTTTACATTGAGTATGACTTGACTGGACCTTTTTTACCATGAATTACAATGTCTAGTCAGTCCTTAGTCTTTGAAGGTGATCTGCATTTATGTTTTGCGGTCTCAGAAAGGCTAGCAAGATACCATCTTGTTATATCATATTCTGATTGTTTTGAGAAAGTGTTGTCATCCGAGATTTATTATTATTGCTCGCTAGTTGATTATGCCATTGATATGAGTGACCTAACGTCATTGTGAATGTGTTTATGTAACATCCCAAATTTTCAATTTGGAATGTTATACATAGTCATCCATGCATATCATACTTTATTCGCATTTCGTCTCGCCGATCCTCGAAATCCTAAGCAACTCAAGGACCCTCGGAGAGAGTTGGGGATTTCCTGGTTTTCAAATTTGATCTCTATCAAATTTTGAAACGAGGATTTTTGGTTTAATTATTTTCTCTCCAAAAATATTTCATACTAAAATATATGAGAGGAGATAATATGACTTCTCCAAGATAATTGAAATATTGGAGGAAAAATATTAAAATCAAATATTTGTTTTATTTGGATTTTATTGCAATTTTGTTTGCATTAGAAAAATTGCACGTTTTTCCAAATTGCATTTTAGGGTCCAGAAAATGTTCATCTCATTCTAAATATTTTATTTAGACGGTGAAAATTTTATTTTTGGCATTTTTAGATTTTTATTTATTTTTCTAGGATTTTATTTCGGTCGGCGAAATTTTTTTTTTTTAAATTCCCGCGCCCGACTGGGCCTAAGACCTAGCCGAGCCAGGCCGCCGCCGCCACCTTCCCCCGCGCGTGCGCCGCCGCCGCCGACTCGGACGAGGAGTCCGAGCCGGATTCCACCGCCGCCGCCTTGGCCCCTCCTCCAAGCCGCCCCGCCCCGCCCCTTTATATACGCCGCCACCCCGCCCCCAAACGCCACC